>NC_088419.1:7736659-7921659 GCF_034236695.1 Oncorhynchus nerka | reverse complement strand
AGGTTACTGTTGACACATATTCCACGGTAGTTATTGGGGTCAAATTTGTCTCCACTTTTGTGGATTGGGGTGATCAGTCCTTGGTTCCAAATATTGGGGAAGATGCCAGAGCTAAGTATGATGTTAAAGAGTTTTAGTATAGCCAATTGGAATTTGTTGTCTGTATATTTGATCATTTCATTGAGGATACCATCGACACCACAGGCCTTTTTGGGTTGGAGGGTTTTTATTTTGTCCTGTAACTCATTCAATGTAATTGGAGAATCTCTCTCTCTCTCGCTCTCTCACTCTCTCTGTCTCTCTCTCACTCTCTCTGTCTCTCTCTCTCTCTCAATTCAATTCAATTCAATTCAATTCAAGGGCTTTATTGGCATGGGAAACATGTGTTAACATTGCCAAAGCAAGTGAGGTAGACAACATACAAAGTGAATATATAATATATAATATATAAAGTGAATATATATATGTCTCTCTCTGTCTCTCTCTCTCTCTCTCTCTCTCTCTCTCTCTCTCTCTCTCTCTCTCTCTCTCTCTCTCTCTCTCTCTCTCTCTCTCTCTCTGTCTCACTCTCTCTGTCTCTCTCTCTCTCTGTCTCTCTATCTGTCTCTCTCTCTCTCTCTCTCTCTCTCTCTGTCTCTCTCTCTCTGTCTGTCTCTGTCTCTGTCTCTGTCTCTCTCTCTCTGACTCTCTATCTGTCTCTCTCTCTGTCTCTCTGTCTCTCTCTCTCTCTGTCTCTCTCTCTCTCTCTCGCTCTCTCACTCTCTGTCTCTCTCTCTCTGTCTCTCTCTCTGTCTCTCTGTCTCTCTCTCTCTCTCTGTCTCTCTCTGTCTCTCTCTCTCTCTCTGTCTCTCTCTCTCTGTCTCTCTCTGTCTCTCTCTCTCTCTGTCTCTCTGTCTCTCTCTCTCTCTCTCTGTCTCTCTCTCTCTCTCTCTCTCTCTCTCTCTCTCGCTCTCTCTCTCTCTCTCTCTCTCTCTCTCTCTCTCTCTCTCTCTCTCTCTCTCTCAGCTCTCTCTCTCTCTCTCTCTCTGTCTCTCTCTCTCTCTCTCTCTCTCTCTCTCTCTCTCTGCTCTCTCTCTCTCTCTCTCTGTCTCTCTCTCTGTCTCTCTCTCTCTGTCTCTCTCTCTCTCTGTCTCTATCTGTCTCTCTCTCTCTCTCTCTCTCTCTCTCTGTCTCTCTCTCTCTCTCGCTCTCTCACTCTCTGTCTCTCTCTCTCTGTCTCTCTCTCTGTCTCTCTCTCTCTCTCTCTCTCTCTCTCTCTCTCTCTCTCTCTCTCTCTGTCTCTCTCTCTGTCTCTCTATCTTTCTCTCTCTCTCTGTCTCTCTCTCTCTGTCTCTCTCTCTCTCTCTCTCTCTCTCTCTCTCTCTCTCTCTCGCTCTCTCACTCTCTCTGTCTCTCTCTCTCTCTCTGTCTCTCTCTCTCTGTCTCTCTCTCTCTCTCGCTCTCTCACTCTCGCTCTCTCACTCTCTCTCTCTCTCTCTGTCTCTCTCTCTCTCTCTGTCTCTCTCTCTCTGTCTCTCTCTCTCTGTCTCTCTATCTGTCATCCAGAGTGATCATGGGCCTCTTGGCTGCATCTCTGATCAGTCTTCTCCTTGAATGAACTGAAAGTTTAGAGGGACAGCCAGGTCTTGGTAGATTTGCAGTGGTCTGATACTCCTTCCATTTCAATATTATCGCTTGCACAGTGCTCCTTGGGATGTTTAAAGCTTGGGAAATCTTTTTGTATCCAAATCCGGCTTTAAACTTCTTCACAACAGTATCTCGGACCTGCCTGGTGTGTTGATGATGATGCTCTCTGCGCTTTTAACGGACCTCTGAGACTATCACAGTGCAGGTGCATTTATACGGAGACTTGATTACACACAGGTGGATTGTATTTATCATCATTAGTCATTTAGGTCAACATTGGATCATTCAGAGATCCTCACTGAACTTCTGGAGAGAGTTTGCTGCACTGAAAGTAAAGGGGCTGAATAATTTTGCGCACCCAATTTTTCAGTTTTTGATTTGTTAAAAAAGTTTGAAATATCCAATAAATGTCGTTCCCCTTCATGATTGTGTCCCACTTGTTGTTGATTCTTCACAAAAAAATACAGTTTTATATCTTTATGTTTGAAGCCTGAAATGTGGCAAAAGGTCGCAAAGTTCAAGGGGGCCGAATACTTTCGCAAGGCACTGTACTTGTCCTCTTTCTCAGTTGTGCACCGGGGCCTCCCACTCCCCTTTCTACATAACAGTAGAGTATAACAGTAGAGAATGGCTAGACCACTGCCCAGTCTAGTGAAATCCATAGATTAGGGCATCATTTATTTATTTAAATTGACAAGGGAGGGAGGGAGCAGTGAAGGGAGGGAGGGAGCTGTTGAGGAAAAGGGAGGGAGGGAGGGAGCTGTTGAGGAAAAGGGAGGGAGGGAGGGAGGGAGCTGTTGAGGAAAAGGGAGGGAGGGAGGGAGGGAGGGAGGGAGGGAGGGAGGGAGGGAGGGAGGGAGGGAGGGAGGGAGGGAGCTGTTGAGGAAGGGAGGGAGGGAGGGAGGGAGGGAGGGAGGGGAGGGAGGGAGGGAGGGAGGGAGGGAGGGAGGGAGGGAGCTGTTGAGGAAAAGGGAGGGAGGGAGGGAGGGAGGGAGCTGTTGAGGAAAAGGGAGGGAGGGAGGGAGGGAGGGAGGGAGCTGTTGAGGAAAAGAAAGAGAGAGAGAGAGAGAGAGAGAGAGAGAGAACGAGAACGAGAAAGAGAGAGAGAGAGAGAGAGAGAGAGAGAGAGAGAGAGAGAGAGAACGAGAACGAGAAAGAGAGAGAGAGAAGTTTTCCACTTGGTAGCAATAACTTCAGTGTCTCCCAGGACTGTCAGACAGACAGAGGTTGTGATCGTTTTACAGTTGGATGTATTTTTGCTTCTCTCGCATTAGTTGCTCCAGTGGAGAGCATGGTCAGGGGGAGTAGCACAATTCCTCAGAGAGGAACGCTTCTCCACATAGCAAAGGATGAAGTTGCCTGTAGACGTTGCTGATCTAATGTCAGTTTCATGCTCTGACCTTGAACTGAAGCATGGAGGAAACCCGAAAGCCAACAAGGTGGGCGTTTGGAGATCAATGAAATGAAGGTGTGGTGGAGGTGTGTCTACAGACATGCCATATTCTGACCTTGACTTAATTCCCTCACAAAATCCATCACTTTTACACGCAAGGAAACCATGAAGGAGGTTGAGTGGTTACGAGTGGAAAAAAACATAATTTAAAAAAAATATTTTGAAACCAGCCATGTGGCAGGAAACTGAAAAGCATATCAACATGACAGGTTAATTTATTTATTTATGCCCCTTTCTCACAGTGTAGAAAAACCTGCGCCATTATCTTGAATTGTAATTGTATCGTCTCATAACACGTAAGGACAACATTTTGGTACCCAAAACAATTTGAATGACAAGACAAAAGACTCGAAACCAAATGAAACGCTCTCTAGAACGTTCCAATCATATATCCCGACTTCTGTTGTTTCAATTAAAAAGTAACACAAGAAATGTACATAACAAAAACTATGCTGTATACAGTACAGGTACCAAGACAATGTAGGCTACATTACTTCCAATATTCCCATTGATGAACTGAATGTGTCAAAGTTCAGAATGAATGAAACCACATTTTTTTGTATGTGTAAAAGGCTCTATTTGTCCATAAGGAAGGATTCTATTATATTTCCCTAAACACAAATATACGTCAAATCTGAACGTTTTGAAATCTACTCCGGGGTTCTAAAACAGAGACAAATATTTCTGCATGCTATCTTTGTATATACTGAATGTTAAATTCAAGTTGTGCGCCAGTCAAATTAATTTAAAAGGTGTAGCATATTGCTTTAGAGATTACTTTAGAGACATTAAAAGCAAAAATAAATGTTTTAAACAAAATCAACTCCCTGATCAGATTGGTAGTCCAACTGGTGGGTGTGTTATCTGGGGTTGAATTAAATGTATTCAGTGGCTTCAAGGGAACCAAGCCTGCAAACCTCGTTACGCACCTGCACAACGTAAATCTGAATACCAATGTCTGTCTGTCTGTCTGTCTGTCTGTCTGTCTGTCTGTCTGTCTGTCTGTCTGTCTGTCTGTCTGTCTGTCTGTCTGTCTGTCTGTCTGTCTGTCTGTCTGTCTGTCTGTCTGCCTGCCTGTCTGTCTGTCTGTCTGTCTGTCTGTCTGTCTGTCTGTCTGTCTGTCTGTCTGTCTGTCTGTCTGTCTGTCTGTCTGTCTGTCTGTCTGCACCTCAGTCCAGTCTGAGTTTAGTGAGATGATTTGGGAGGGGATTACTTAGTCAAGCTCTGGCTACTACTCCCAAAACATTCCCTCTGTTGAATCTCAATAATCATTAAGTTTCTGCCACGGATGGAAAACCATCTATCCCTGCTGTGCTTGTTTTGTAAGCGTGTGTCTGCCTGTGTGTCCGACACGGATGGTAGAATATCGTCAATCCCATTATGTCTGTTCGTTTTGTTTGTTAGAAAAGCTCCTGGCTAACCACCAAACAGGGACTGGTTTGGCAAACAGCGGCAACATGTGAGGTTTTTATAACAATGTTACTGCCAACGAGGGATGGTTCGTCAGAGCTTCTCTGTTGTTATCCACGGGAAGGGAGGGAGGGAGGAATAGCTATGAATACTTTGGATCAGAATGTGTGATGTGTTGAGAGAAGAGGAGGAGAGTTTCGCTTTAAGGAAGCTTATTTGATCAGGTAATGAATTAAAAACAGATTCCAAACACCACACGAATGTATCAAAAGCAGAGTTCTAGAATCCCGTCGCCAACACAACCCCAGACACAGGTGAGCACAATCAAAATGTTGAATTACAGCGTGACCAGATCTTATTGGTCGGTTCATACTACCGTTTACAAAAATGTGTTTTGAGAGGGTGAAGAGAAAAAAGGTACCCACTGGAGACAAACTGGTTGAATCAACCTTGTTTAAACGTACAGTCATTTGTGAACATATTGCGTGGACTCGTAAGTCGGAAATTAAGTTGGATTTGGAAAACTGTAATAGGTTGTTTCGAGAGTACATTTTCAACCTCAGGATTAGGTCATCATGGTAACCAATTTTCAACATTGACAAAAAATATCTGATTATCCACTATTAGAATAATTACTATAGTCTGGGCGGCGCCTCCTACTGGAGAGTTGATGTATCTACAGCGCCTCCTACTGGAGAGTTGATCTGTCTACAGCACCTCCTACTGGAGAGTTGATCTGTCTACAGCACAGCACCTCCTACTGGAGAGTTGATCTATCTACAGCGCCTCCTACTGGAGAGTTGATCTATCTACAGCACCTCCTACTGGAGAGTTGACCTGTCTACAGCGCCTCCTACTGGAGAGTTGACCTGTCTACAGCACCTCCTACTGGAGAGTTGATCTATCTACAGCACCTCCTACTGGAGAGTTGATCTATCTACAGCGCCTCCTACTGGAGAGTTGATCTATCTACAGCGCCTCCTACTGGAGAGTTGATCTATCTACAGCGCCTCCTACTGGAGAGTTGACCTGTCTACAGCGCCTCCTACTGGAGAGTTGACCTGTCTACAGCACCTCCTACTGGAGAGTTGATCTGTCTACAGCACCTCCTACTGGAGAGTTGATCTATCTACAGCATCTCCTACTGGAGAGTTGATGTATCTACAGCACCTCCTACTGGAGAGTTGATCTGTCTACAGCACCTCCTACTGGAGAGTTGATCTGTCTACAGCACCTCCTACTGGAGAGTTGATCTGTCTACAGCACCTCCTACAGGAGAGTTGATGTATCTACAGCACAGCACCTCCTACTGGAGAGTTGATCTATCTACAGCACAGCACCTCCTACTGGAGAGTTGATCTTTCTACAGCACCTCCTACTGGAGAGTTGATCTTTCTACAGCACCTCCTACTGGAGAGTTGATGTATCTACAGCACCTCCTACTGGAGAGTTGATACGTCTACAGCTGATCTTTTGTCTCCCGTCCAGGGTTTTAACCAAGCCCTGCTTAACATATTTGTCCCTGACTGCTACCAATGTGCTATCGTGTGAAGGATTATTGAGAGATCTCTTATTAATAGCTAAATAGATTCACAGTTGCTATCAAAAGTCATTCCAAAGGGTAGGTTTAACAGAGCAAATTAAATGTACCATGCTCTATAAGTCATATATTGTCTATTATAATAGTTCTATATAGCATTAGTTAAGTCATAAACAGCTTCAACCTAGGGTTAAAGAAAACATAGACAATAAATACAGATCTAGGGTTTCAAGCTTTGGTTGAGTTCAAATGTAATCTTCAAGTTAATAATTAATATGTTGCAGTCACGTCTCCTTTTCAACCAAAAAAACTAAGTTAAATAATAGGCTAAATGAAATCAAGCTTTATTTAAAAAAAATAAAATATTAAAAGATTTTTATCTGATTTAGTCCTCTTCTTTTACTCATGTTTTTGTTATTCCCCCAACGTTCACAGGTCTGATGGACCCACAACATTATATTCCCCCAATGTTCACAGGTCTGATGGACCCACAACATTATATTCCCGCAATGTTCACAGGTCTGATGGACCCACAACATTATATTCCCCCAATGTTCACAGGTCTGATGGACCCACAACATTATATTCCCCCAACGTTCACAGGTCTGATGGACCCACAACATTATATTCCCCCAATGTTCACAGGTCTGATGGACCCACAACATTATATTCCCCAATGTTCACAGGTCTGATGGACCCACAACATTATATTCCCCCAATGTTCACAGGTCTGATGGACCCACAACATTATATTCCCCCAATGTTCACAGGTCTGATGGACCCACAACATTATATTCCCCCAATGTTCACAGGTCTGATGGACCCACAACATTATATTCCCCAATGTTCACAGGTCTGATGGACCCACAACATTATATTCCCCAATGTTCACTGGTTTGATGGACCCACAACATTATATCCCCCCAATGTTCACAGGTCTGATGGACCCACAACATTATATTCCCCCAATGTTCACGGGTCTGATGGACCCACAACATTATATTCCCCCAATGTTCACTGGTCTGATGGACCCACAACATTATATTCCCCCAATGTTCACAGGTCTGATGGACCCACAACATTATATCCCCCCAATGTTCACAGGTCTGATGGACCCACAACATTATATTCCCCCAATGTTCACAGGTCTGATGGACCCACAACATTATATTCCCCCAATGTTCACTGGTTTGATGGACCCACAACATTATATCCCCCCAATGTTCACAGGTCTGATGGACCCACAACATTATATTCCCCCAATGTTCACAGGTCTGATGGACCCACAACATTATATCCCCGCAATGTTCACAGGTCTGATGGACCCACAACATTATATTCCCCCAATGTTCACAGGTCTGATGGACCCACAACATTATATTCCCCCAATGTTCACAGGTCTGATGGACCCACAACATTATATTCCCCCAATGTTCACTGGTTTGATGGACCCACAACATTATATCCCCCCAATGTTCACAGGTCTGATGGATCAACAACATTATATTCCCCCAATGTTCACAGGTCTGATGGACCCACAACATTATATTCCCCCAATGTTCATGGGTCTGATGGACCCACAACATTATATTCCCCCAATGTTCACGGGTCTGATGGACCCACAACATTATATTCCCCCAATGTTCACTGGTCTGATGGACCCACAACATTATATTCCCCCTATGTTCACTGGTCTGATGGACCCACAACATTATATCCCCCCAATGTTCACAGGTCTGATGGACCCACAACATTATATTCCCCCAACGTTCACAGGTCTGATGGACCAACAACATTATATTCCCCCAACGTTCACAGGTCTGATGGACCCACAACATTATATTCCCCCAACGTTCACTGGTCTGATGGACCCACAACATTATATTCCCCCAATGTTCACAGGTCTGATGGACCCACAACATTATATTCCCCCAATGTTCACAGGTCTGATGGACCCACAACATTATATTCCCCCAATGTTCACGGGTCTGATGGACCCACAACATTATATTCCCCCAATATACACTGGTCTGATGGACCCACAACATTATATCCCCCCAATGTTCACGGGTCTGATGGACCCACAACATTATATCCCCCCAATGTTCACAGGTCTGATGGACCCACAACATTATATTCCCCCAACGTTCACGGTCTGATGGACCCACAACATTATATTCCCCCAATGTTCACGGGTCTGATGGACCCACAACATTATACTCCCCCAATGTTCACAGGTCTGATGGACCCACAACATTATATTCCCCCAACGTTCACAGGTCTGATGGACCCACAACATTATATTCCCCCAATGTTCACAGGTCTGATGGACCCACAACATTATATTCCCCCAACGTTCACAGGTCTGATGGACCCACAACATTATATTCCCCCAACGTTCACAGGTCTGATGGACCCACAACATTATATTCCCCCAATGTTCATGGGTCTGATGGACCCACAACATTATATTCCCCCAATGTTCACGGGTCTGATGGACCCACAACATTATATTCCCCCAATGTTCACTGGTCTGATGGACCCACAACATTATATTCCCCCAATGTTCACTGGTCTGATGGACCCACAACATTATATCCCCCCAATGTTCACAGGTCTGATGGACCCACAACATTATATTCCCCCAACGTTCACAGGTCTGATGGACCAACAACATTATATTCCCCCAACGTTCACAGGTCTGATGGACCCACAACATTATATTCCCCCAACGTTCACTGGTCTGATGGACCCACAACATTATATTCCCCCAATGTTCACAGGTCTGATGGACCCACAACATTATATTCCCCCAATGTTCACAGGTCTGATGGACCCACAACATTATATTCCCCCAATGTTCACGGGTCTGATGGACCCACAACATTATATTCCCCCAATATACACTGGTCTGATGGACCCACAACATTATATCCCCCCAATGTTCACGGGTCTGATGGACCCACAACATTATATCCCCCCAATGTTCACAGGTCTGATGGACCCACAACATTATATTCCCCCAACGTTCACGGTCTGATGGACCCACAACATTATATTCCCCCAATGTTCACGGGTCTGATGGACCCACAACATTATACTCCCCCAATGTTCACAGGTCTGATGGACCCACAGCATTATATTCCCCCAACGTTCACAGGTCTGATGGACCCACAACATTATATTCCCCCAACGTTCACAGGTCTGATGGACCCACAACATTATATTCCCCCAACGTTCACAGGTCTGATGGACCCACAACATTATATTCCCCCAACGTTCACAGGTCTGATGGACCCACAACATTATATTCCCCCAACGTTCACAGGTCTGATGGACCCACAACATTATATTCCCCCAATATACACTGGTCTGATGGACCCACAACATTATATTCCCCCAACGTTCACAGGTCTGATGGACCCACAACATTATATTCCCCCAACGTTCACAGGTCTGATGGACCCACAACATTATATTCCCCAACGCTCACAGGTCTGATGGACCCACAACATTATATTCCCCCAATGTTCACAGGTCTGATGGACCCACAACATTATATTCCCCCAATGTTCACAGGTCTGATGGACCCACAACATTATATTCCCCCAATGTTCACAGGTCTGATGGACCCACAACATTATATTCCCCCAACGTTCACTGGTCTGATGGACCCACAACATTATATTCCCCCAACGTTCACGGGTCTGATGGACCCACAACATTATATTCCCCCAACGTTCACAGGTCTGATGGACCCACAACATTATATTCCCCCAACGTTCACTGGTCTGATGGACCCACAACATTATATTCCCCAATGTTCACAGGTCTGATGGACCCACAACATTATATTCCCCCAACGTTCACAGGTCTGATGGACCCACAACATTATATTCCCCAACGTTCACAGGTCTGATGGACCCACAACATTATATTCCCCCAACGTTCACAGGTCTGATGGACCCACAACATTATATTCCCCAACGTTCACAGGTCTGATGGACCCACAACATTATATTCCCCCAACGTTCACAGGTCTGATGGACCCACAACATTATATTCCCCAACGTTCACAGGTCTGATGGACCCACAACATTATATTCCCCAACGTCACAGGTCTGATGGACCCACAACATTATATTCCCCCAACGTTCACAGGTCTGATGGACCCACAACATTATATTCCCCAACGTTCACAGGTCTGATGGACCCACAACATTATATTCCCCCAACGTTCACAGGTCTGATGGACCCACAACATTATATTCCCCAACGCTCACAGGTCTGATGGACCCACAACATTATATTCCACAGGTCTGATGGACCCAACGTTCACAGGTCTGATGGACCCACAACATTATATTCCCCAATGTTCACAGGTCTGATGGACCCACAACATTATATTCCCCCAATGTTCACAGGTCTGATGGACCCACAACATTATATTCCCCCAACGTTCACAGGTCTGATGGACCCACAACATTATATTCCCCCAATGTTCACAGGTCTGATGGACCCACAACATTATATTCCCCAATGTTCACTGGTCTGATGGACCCACAACATTATATTCCCCAACGTTCACAGGTCTGATGGACCCACAACATTATATTCCCCAACGTTCACTGGTCTGATGGACCCACAACATTATATTCCCCCAACGTTCACAGGTCTGATGGACCCACAACATTATATTCCCCAACGTTCACTGGTCTGATGGACCCACAACATTATATTCCCCCAACGTTCACTGGTCTGATGGACCCACAACATTATATTCCCCCAATGTTCACAGGTCTGATGGACCCACAACATTATATTCCCCCAACGTTCACAGGTCTGATGGACCCACAACATTATATTCCCCAACGTTCACAGGTCTGATGGACCCACAACATTATATTCCCCAACGTTCACAGGTCTGATGGACCCACAACATTATATTCCCCCAACGTTCACAGGTCTGATGGACCCACAACATTATATTCCCCCAACGTTCACAGGTCTGATGGACCCACAACATTATATTCCCCCAACGTTCTGATGGACCCACAACATTATATTCCCCAACGGTCTGATGGACCCACAACATTATATTCCCCAACGTTCACAGGTCTGATGGACCCACAACATTATATTCCCCAACGTTCACAGGTCTGATGGACCCACAACATTATATTCCCCCAACGTTCACAGGTCTGATGGACCCACAACATTATATTCCCCAACGTTCACAGGTCTGATGGACCCACAACATTATATTCCCCAACGTTCACAGGTCTGATGGACCCACAACATTATATTCCCCCAACGTTCACAGGTCTGATGGACCCACAACATTATATTCCCCCAATGTTCACAGGTCTGATGGACCCACAACATTATATTCCCCAATGTTCACAGGTCTGATGGACCCACAACATTATATTCCCCCAACGTTCACAGGTCTGATGGACCCACAACATTATATTCCCCCAATGTTCAACGTTCACAGGTCTGATGGACCCACAACATTATATTCCCCCAACGTTCACAGGTCTGATGGACCCACAACATTATATTCCCCCAACGTTCACAGGTCTGATGGACCCACAACATTATATTCCCCCAACGTTCACAGGTCTGATGGACCCACAACATTATATTCCCCAACGTTCACAGGTCTGATGGACCCACAACATTATATTCCCCCAACGTTCACGGGTCTGATGGACCCACAACATCTGGTCTGATGGACCCACAACATTATATTCCCCAACGTTCACAGGTCTGATGGACCCACAACATTATATTCCCCCAACGTTCACGGGTCTGATGGACCCACAACATTATATTCCCCCAACGTTCACAGGTCTGATGGACCCACAACATTATATTCCCCCAATGTTCACAGGTCTGATGGACCCACAACATTATATTCCCCCAATGTTCACAGGTCTGATGGACCCACAACATTATATTCCCCCAACGTTCACAGGTCTGATGGACCCACAACATTATTGGGTTTTAAAACAATACAGCCATAACAATTTACATAAAAATGCATAATTCATTAGATGTTGATTTACATCAATTACAAGCAGTATAGACAGCATACATGGTTAATATTTGCCATTTACCTCAGCTAGATCACCTTTTTTGGGGGTGATTTTTTAAAACAAATATTAACTATAATCAAGACATGGGTGGAATAAATCATGTTAATCTTGAACAAGGTTTTCATCACTACTGATGTTTAATGCTTTGAACTGAACAAATTGGAAGGACACATTTTTCCACACAGGATTTTATGTAAATGATAAATGAGCCCCCATGGAACACAAATTAAGGCCGGTCTACACACCCCATGAGGGACAGAGTTTTACTGTGTGTGTGTTGCAAATGTATTTCTTGCACTAGATGTATGTGTACCGTCTCTTCCTGTAGGTCCACACACATCGCAGCGTTTCTTCTTGTTGCTACCGGCTACAATCTAGAATGATGAAAACACTTAGTTCAGGTACTTTACTAACATCTCACTCACATATATAGTTACAGCAGGACAAGCTACGAGAGTCAGACACACTTACATCACTCAGACTTACTTCCGGTATTGGAGTTGTTGGTTCTGTGGGTTGGGCGGATGGGGCATCAGCATCCTCCTCCTGAATCCTCCTCACGATGGCTGCAGAAGCTGGGGTCCTTGGATATGTTGCCTCGTCTGGATTTGAGGTCTTACCAATTATTTTCATCGAGAAAGAGCCATCTCCTCTTGAGCTTCAATCTGTTACAATCTGGGTTCAACACCATCCAGATGACAAACACATTGTACGCCAAGATGTCCAAGATGTTGAAGAGTATCACAAGATGCCAGCGTAGGGTTCTTATTTAGCAGCTGTAGCCAGTCACCAGCTTGTCTAAATTGTCCATTGCTCCTTTTGTGGCATTGTAATCCATTATGATTTATGTTTTTTGATGTTCCTGGCCACAGATTCTCCAATCCCTATACAGTGTACTCACGAATACCACATGTTTGTCTTTCTTTGGCACGTAGGACACTAGGGACTGCACTGTATCTGCACTGACCTGATTGCAGCTAGCTTGTCTCTCTGCTGCCGAGCTGGTCTGGTGTCTCGGGTATCGAAGAGGATAATCCTGGAAATAATGTGAATATTGTTGCACTGAAAAGTTCTCTGCCTGTTTCTGCATTCCACAGGGATTCTGTGTATTCCCCATTGGATATGAAAACACCAGTAAGGATAAGAAAAGTATGCATGTAAATGAGTTTGGTCCATCTCCTTCCATCTCTCTCCAAAAACTCACCTTCCCTCCAAATTAGTGCAGTCCAGAATGCTTTTCTGGATGTTGTCTGGGATGAACAGTTGAAAAGAAGACTATATGTCCTGTACATGAGTAACCACCATCCGCGTCGGCCCTGGTTGCATCCTTATCACATTGGCAGCCATGCGGGGTGGCTCATTCCTTGGGCAAAAAGACCATTCAATTTCAAAAATAGTTTACATCCACATTTCTGTTCCTGCAGGCTGCTGATGGGTTGGTCCTGGGGCTGGTTGCTGATGGGCTGGTCCTGGCTGCTGATGGGCTGGTCCTGGGGCTGGCTGCTGATGGGCTGGTCCGGGGGCTGATGGGTTGGTCCTGGGGCTGGTTGCTGATGGGCTGGTCCTGGGGCTGGTTGCTGATGGGCTGGTCCTGGGGCTGGCTGCTGATGGGCTGGTCCTGGGGCTGATGGGCTGGTCCGGGGACTGATGGGCTGGTCCTGATGGGCTGGTCCTGGGGCTGATAGGTTGGTCCTGGGGCTGGCTGCTGATAGGTTGGTCCTGGGGCTGGCTGCTCATGGGCTGGTCCTGGGGCTGGGGCTGGCTGCTGATGGGCTGATCCTGGTCCTGGGATTGGCTGCTCATGGGCTGGTCCTGGTCCTGGGGCTGGCTGCTGATGGGCTGATCCTGGTCCTGGGATTGGCTGCTGATGGGCTGGTCCTGAGGCTGGCTGCTGATGGGCTGGTCGTGGGGCTGGCTGCTGATGGGCTGGTCCTGGTCCTGGGGCTGGTCCTTGGGCTGATGGGCTGGTTCTGCATGCTGATGGGCTGGTTCTGGGGCTGGCTGCTGATGGGCTGGTCCTGGGGCTGATGGGATGGTTCTGGCTGCTGATGGGCTGGTTCTGGGGCTGGCTGCTGATGGGCTGGTCCTGGGGATGGCTGCTGATGGGCTGGTCCTTGGGCTGATGGGCTGGTCCTTGGGCTGATGGGCTGGTTCTGGCTGCTGATGGGCTGGTTCTGGGGCTGGCTGCTGATGGGCTGGTCCTGGGGCTGGTGGGCTGGTCCGGGCTGCTGATGGGCTGGTTCTGGGGCTGGCTGCTGATGGGCTGGTCCGGGCTGCTGATGGGCTGGTCCTAAGGCTGGCTGAGGGTCAATCTCATCCTCTTCTTCCAACTCACTGTCAGACTCCGAATTTACAGAGACATGATCCTCAGTCAGAATGTATAATTTCTATTTTAGTAAACATTGACCCCACACAATACAAGGGTTAAATGTTTATATTTGGTTGTGTTATCATCCAAACCCAATCCATTATGAATTACACACACAGGGCTTATCCATCACACGACCACCGCTGCAACCTCACACACACAAAAACACACACACAGTGCTCATCAATCACACATACACATGTATGTGAAAAATGAATGTAACTATCAGGTTTCAGGTTAGACCCAAGTGCAGACTGTGTTGAAGAAACAATGTTAATTGCAACAACAGAGGAAGGCAAACGACAGGTCAGTAATCCAGAGTAGAGGTCAAGGTTCAGGACGACAGGAAGGCTCATGGTCAGGTCAGGCAGAGGTCAAAACCAGGAGGACGAGAAAGAGAGAGACTGGTGGAAAAGCACGAGACAAAACACTGGTTTACTAGGACAAGCAAGACAAACTGGTCCAGACAGACAGAAAACACAGGTATAAATACCCAGGGGATAAGTGGGGAAGATGGGCGACGCATGGAGGGGGAGGGGGTGGGGGGAGACAAGCACAAGGACAGGTGAAAGATCAGGGTGTGACAATAACCGTATTTATTCAACCTTAAAATAAGTACCACATCCATGGCCATATTTTGAGGTTACTGAATCTATAAACATCTTCTTATGTAAATCATAGAAAATGTACATGTTTAAGATAAAATGCCAAGATCATAGGTCTGTGGAGATATTCACTATTACTGTAAAGAAAATACATGCACAGAATCTTGAACAGCTATTGATCACTTGCACTATGTACTCTAATGTCATCTCAACTGCAGTCCAAGTCACATTGGCCTGTGCTATTAGATTAACTACAGTGATAATAACACAGTAAATTGTGAAATAAACAACCAAAATACCTGACATTGTATTCCCATTAGAAACCTTGGGGTACATTCTATCAGATCCGCGCTGGCCGAAACCCATATAGATGTTGTTTTGGCGGTGTCTGAGGTGGAACTGTGTTAATAACGATCCACAATCGGCTCCCGAGATGATACCTAAAACGGACATTGCCATCGGCTGCACATTATGAGAAATCCCATGCAGCCTCGTTTACAAATTGGAACACTGGAATGTGAGATGTAATTGGAACACTGGAATGTGAGATGTAATTGGAACACTGGAATGTGAGATGTAATTGGCTGATAGAAATCTCATTGATCAACATCTCATCTAAATATTACCCACATGTCCACGTTGAAATGCCGTGGTGGTGCCCAGCGGGTCGTCACCACTCCTTTACATGGACAGAACCAGAATCTCCAACGTTCAGGAAGTCACCAATGGCTAAAAAGGGGCTTTGAACTGGGAAAATATAGCACAAAAAAAAACTA
Source organism: Oncorhynchus nerka (assembly GCF_034236695.1). Lineage (NCBI taxonomy): Eukaryota > Metazoa > Chordata > Actinopteri > Salmoniformes > Salmonidae > Oncorhynchus > Oncorhynchus nerka. The sequence continues at coordinate 7,905,780 of NC_088419.1, read as the reverse complement.
AAGTAGCGGTGGAGAAATGTGTTCATGACCTTTTGTCTCTAGTTCTGTGGCGAGTTCATCAAATGACTGAAGGATGGAGGCGGTGATAGGGATTGGCGACAGTAGTCTCATAGTCAATATAGTCCTTGTCATTCTGTAGAATCACAGCACACCATGCAAAGCAAGAAAATAGTTCACACATTTCAAATTATTCAATTATTATTTCACACGTGAGATTATTAAGGACTTAGGTAAAAGGCAATCGTTGTACCTAACACAGCACACATGAGTTAAAGGATCTTAGAGGGATAATATCAACGCAGAACGGCAGTCTCTAGTCTAGCAGATGCATTTACAACAATAATAATAATCATGAAAAACTGTTTCATTTGAATCTTTAGTGACTGATGTTGAGGCTTCGTTACATTATGTTTGTGTCAGAGAACAGGACGAGGTTGGTTATACAGAAATCTGCCCAGAAATAGGGCAGATATTGGTTGTGTGGACGCTATTTAGGGAGTAGTGTCGACACTATATAGGGAGTAGTGTGGACGCTATTTAGGGAGTAGTGTGGACACTTATATAGGGAGTAGTGTGGACGCTATTTAGGGAGTAGTGTGGACACTATATAGGGAGTAGTGTGGACACTATATAGGGAGTAGTGTGGACACTATATAGGGAGTAGTGTGGACGCTATTTAGGGAGTAGTGTGGACACTTATATAGGGAGTAGTGTGGACGCTAATTAGGGAGTAGTGTGGACACTATATAGGGAGTAGTGTGGACACTATATAGGGAGTAGTGTGGACACTATATAGGGAGTAGTGTGGACACTATATAGGGAGTAGTGTGGACACTATATAGGGAGTAGTGTGGACACTATATAGGGAGAAGTGTGGGCACTATATAAGGAGTAGTATGGACACTATATAGGGAGTAGTGTGGACACTATATAGGGAGAAGTGTGGGCACTATATAGGGAGTAGTGTGGACACTATATAGGGAGTAGTGTGGACACTATATAGGGAGTAGTGTGGACACTATATAGGGAGTAGTGTGGACACTATATAGGGAGAAGTGTGGGCACTATATAAGGAGTAGTATGGACACTATATAGGGAGTAGTGTGGACACTATATAGGGAGAAGTGTGGGCACTATATAGGGAGTAGTGTGGACACTATATAGGGCGTAGTGTGGACACTATATAGGGAGTAGTGTGGACACTATATAGGGAGTAGTGTGGACACTATACAGGGAGTAGTGTGGACACTATATAGGGAGTAGTGTGGACACTATATAGGGAGTAGTCAGGGCACTATATAGCGAGTAGTGTGCTAATTGGGTTGTAACACTTGTCTTTGGGGAAAGACAACAAACAAGAGACTGTGCAGGATTTAAATTGTCAAGAGAGGGTAGAGATCTACTTTACTCTGAAGTAAAATCACAATATTACCTTTTCTCAATGCGTGTCGTCAGGGACGCCAACATTACCCCACACAATGGTATCCATTGACAGAACAGAGAACAGAGAAACTAAACTGGAGCTGACGATAGACACCTCATCTTGGTATTTGGAGTGAATTCCTGGCTTCTAACATCCATTTCATTGTGATTTGGGGGATTCTTGAATTCAGAGAGAAAGAGAACAACTGGGACCTGGAGTTATTTTCTGTATCAGCTGTTTCCAGCTGGGAGGGAGAGATAGGGAGAGAGAGGGGGAGAGATAGAGAGAGAGAGAGAAAGAGTGAGGGGTGAGGGAGAGAGAGAAAGAGAGAGAGGCAGGGAGAGAGAGAGAGAGAAAGATAGAGAGAGAGAGAGAGAGAGAGAGAGAGAGAGAGACAGGGAGGGATGGAGAAAGGGAGAGAGATAGAAAGAGAGGCAGGGAGGGAGGGAGAGAGACAGAGAGAGAGAAAGAGAGGGAGAGAGAGAGAAAGGGAGGGAGGGAAGGAAGGAAGGAAGTAGGGAAAGAGAGAGAGAGAGAGAGAAAGAGGCAGGCTGGCAGGGAGGGAGAGAGAGAGAGCGAGAGAGAGGCAGGGAGGGGGGGAGAGATAGGGAGAGAGGCAGGGAGGTATGGAGAGAGAGAAAGAGAGAGAGAGAGAAAAAGCGAGAGCGAGACAGACAGAGAGAGGGAGGGGTAGGGAGGGATAGAGAGAGAGAGAGAGAAAGAGAGAGAGAAAGAGAGAGAGGAAGGGACGTATGGAGAGAAATAGGGAGGGAGGGAGGGAGGGAGGGAGGGAGGGAGGGAGGGAGGGAGGGAGGGAGGGAGGGAGGGAGACTACTTTATCACTGACCTCAACCCAGTTTATCAGACACCTCTATCAGAACATAGCAAAGTCAATCATGAGGCTTCAAAGCCAAAGGAACTGAATAACATTAAGAAATGCTGTAGATGGATGGAAAGTAGTATTGAAACCTACCAAAAAACATTTAGACAACAACAAATTCAATCCCATTTAGACAACTTCCTAGACAAAAAGTTCCACTGTAATAGTGTTAGCTTGGCAGTTGAAAACCTAAACAGTATATTTGACCTCTCAGCGTCCCTATCAAATCTTTAAAAAATTCAAGCATACAATCTAAGAAAATTAACAACAATGACAAATGGTTTGATGAAAAAATGTCACGACTTCCACTGAAGGTGGCTCCTCTTCCTGTTCGGGCGGCGCTCGGCGGTCGTCGTCGCCGGTCTACTAGCTCCCACCGAAGGTGCCTCCTCTTCCTGTTCGGGCGGCGCTCGGCGGTCGGGAGGGAGGGAGGGAGGGAGGGAGGGAGGGAGGGAGGGAGACTACTTTATCACTGACCTCAACCCAGTTTATCAGACACCTCTATCAGAACATAGCAAAGTCAATCATGAGGCTTCAAAGCCAAAGGAACTGAATAACATTAAGAAATGCTGTAGATGGATGGAAAGTAGTATTGAAACCTACCAAAAAACATTTAGACAACAACAAATTCAATCCCATTTAGACAACTTCCTAGACAAAAAGTTCCACTGTAATAGTGTTAGCTTGGCAGTTGAAAACCTAAACAGTATATTTGACCTCTCAGCGTCCCTATCAAATCTTTAAAAAATTCAAGCATACAATCTAAGAAAATTAACAACAATGACAAATGGTTTGATGAAAAAATGTCACGACTTCCACTGAAGGTGGCTCCTCTTCCTGTTCGGGCGGCGCTCGGCGGTCGTCGTCGCCGGTCTACTAGCTCCCACCGAAGGTGCCTCCTCTTCCTGTTCGGGCGGCGCTCGGCGGTCGTCATCGCCGGTCTACTAGCTCCCACCGAAGGTGGCTCCTCTTCCTGTTTGGGGCGGCGCTCGGCGGTCGTCGTCGCCGGTCTACTAGCTCCCACCGAAGGTGGTTCCTCTTCCTGTTCGGGGCGGCGCTCGGCGGTCGTCGTCGCCGGCCTACCAGCTGCCACCGATCCCTTTTACCTTTTCGTTTGTGTCTGTCTGTATTTTGTTTACACCTGTGTCCTATTAGTTCATCTCTGTGGGTTTATTAACGTCCGCTGCCTGCTAGTCTTAACAGAGATATTATTATTAACAGAGATGCTAGTCTTTGTGCTTATTGATTATTGATTATGATGATTGTATGATTATTTGCTGTGTTTCCTCTGTTTAGGGTGTTTACGCCACTGGTAAACACGTACCATTGGTACTGTATTACTGTATTAGGAGGTGTCTCACCGTCGTGGTACCATTGGTACTGTATTAGGAGGTTTCTCCACCATCGTGGTACCATTGGTACTGTATTAGGAGGTTTCTCACCATTGTGGTACCATTGGTACTGTATTAGGAGGTTTCTCACTGTCGTGGTACCATTGGTACTGTATTAGGAGGTTTCTCACCGTCGTGGTACCATTGGTACTGTATTAGGAGGTTCCTCACCATCGTGGTACCATTGGTACTGTATTAGGAGGTTTCTCACCGTTGTGGTACCATTGGTACTGTATTAGGAGGTTCCTCACCATCGTGGTACCATTGGTACTGTATTAGGAGGTTTCTCACCATTGTGGTACCATTGGTACTGTATTAGGAGGTTTCTCACTGTCGTGGTACCATTGGTACTGTATTAGGAGGTTTCTCACCGTTGTGGTACCATTGGTACTGTATTAGGAGGTTCCTCACCGTCGTGGTACCATTGGTACTGTATTAGGAGGTGTCTCACCATCGTGGTACCATTGGTACTGTATTAGGAGGTTTCTCCTCCGTCGTGGTACCATTGGTACTGTATTAGGAGGTTCCTCACCGTTGTGGTACCATTGGTACTGTATTAGGAGGTTTCTCACCGTTGTGGTACCATTGGTACTGTATTAGGAGGTTCCTCACCGTCGTGGTACCATTGGTACTGTATTAGGAGGTTCCTCACCGTCGTGGTACCATTGGTACTGTATTAGGAGGTTTCTCCACCGTCGTGGTACCATTGGTACTGTATTAGGAGGTTTCTCACCGTCGTGGTACCATTGGTACTGTATTAGGAGGTGTCTCACCGTCGTGGTACCATTGGTACTGTATTAGGAGGTTTCTCACCGTTGTGGTACCATTGGTACTGTATTAGGAGGTTCCTCACCATCGTGGTACCATTGGTACTGTATTAGGAGGTTTCTCACCGTTGTGGTACCATTGGTACTGTATTAGGAGGTTTCTCCACCATCGTGGTACCATTGGTACTGTATTAGGAGGTTTCTCACCATTGTGGTACCATTGGTACTGTATTAGGAGGTTTCTCACTGTCGTGGTACCATTGGTACTGTATTAGGAGGTTTCTCACCGTCGTGGTACCATTGGTACTGTATTAGGAGGTTCCTCACCATCGTGGTACCATTGGTACTGTATTAGGAGGTTTCTCACCGTTGTGGTACCATTGGTACTGTATTAGGAGGTTCCTCACCATCGTGGTACCATTGGTACTGTATTAGGAGGTTTCTCACCATTGTGGTACCATTGGTACTGTATTAGGAGGTTTCTCACTGTCGTGGTACCATTGGTACTGTATTAGGAGGTTTCTCACCGTTGTGGTACCATTGGTACTGTATTAGGAGGTTCCTCACCGTCGTGGTACCATTGGTACTGTATTAGGAGGTGTCTCACCATCGTGGTACCATTGGTACTGTATTAGGAGGTTTCTCCTCCGTCGTGGTACCATTGGTACTGTATTAGGAGGTTCCTCACCGTCGTGGTACCATTGGTACTGTATTAGGAGGTTTCTCACCGTTGTGGTACCATTGGTACTGTATTAGGAGGTTCCTCACCGTCGTGGTACCATTGGTACTGTATTAGGAGGTTCCTCACCGTCGTGGTACCATTGGTACTGTATTAGGAGGTTTCTCCACCGTCGTGGTACCATTGGTACTGTATTAGGAGGTTCCTCACCGTCGTGGTACCATTGGTACTGTATTAGGAGGTTTCTCACCATCGTGGTACCATTGGTACTGTATTAGGAGGTTCCTCACCGTTGTGGTACCATTGGTACTGTATTAGGAGGTTCCTCACCGTCGTGGTACCATTGGTACTGTATTAGGAGGTTCCTCACCATCGTGGTACCATTGGTACTGTATTAGGAGGTTTCTCACCATCGTGGTACCATTGGTACTGTATTAGGAGGTTCCTCACCGTCGTGGTACCATTGGTACTGTATTAGGAGGTTCCTCACTGTCGTGGTACCATTGGTACTGTATTAGGAGGTTCCTCACCGTCGTGGTACCATTGGTACTGTATTAGGAGGTTTCTCCACCGTCGTGGTACCATTGGTACTGTATTAGGAGGTTTCTCACCGTCGTGGTACCATTGGTACTGTATTAGGAGGTTCCTCACCGTCGTGGTACCATTGGTACTGTATTAGGAGGTTTCTCACCGTCGTGGTACCATTGGTACTGTATTAGGAGGTTCCTCACCGTCGTGGTACCATTGGTACTGTATTAGGAGGTTCCTCACCGTCGTGGTACCATTGGTACTGTATTAGGAGGTTCCTCACCGTCGTGGTACCATTGGTACTGTATTAGGAGGTTCCTCACCGTCGTGGTACCATTGGTACTGTATTAGGAGGTTCCTCACCGTCGTGGTACCATTGGTACTGTATTAGGAGGTTCCTCACCGTTGTGGTACCATTGGTACTGTATTAGGAGGTTTCTCACTGTCGTGGTACCATTGGTACTGTATTAGGAGGTTCCTCACCGTCGTGGTACCATTGGTACTGTATTAGGAGGTTCCTCACCGTCGTGGTACCATTGGTACTGTATTAGGAGGTTTCTCCACCGTCGTGGTACCATTGGTACTGTATTAGGAGGTTCCTCCTCCGTCGTGGTACCATTGGTACTGTATTAGGAGGTTCCTCACCGTTGTGGTACCATTGGTACTGTATTAGGAGGTTCCTCACCGTCGTGGTACCATTGGTACTGTATTAGGAGGTTCCTCACCGTCGTGGTACCATTGGTACTGTATTAGGAGGTTTCTCCTCCGTCGTGGTACCATTGGTACTGTATTAGGAGGTTCCTCACCGTCGTGGTACCATTGGTACTGTATTAGGAGGTTCCTCACCGTCGTGGTACCATTGGTACTGTATTAGGAGGTTCCTCACCGTCGTGGTACCATTGGTACTGTATTAGGAGGTTTCTCCTCCGTCGTGGTACCATTGGTACTGTATTAGGAGGTTCCTCACCGTCGTGGTACCATTGGTACTGTATTAGGAGGTTCCTCACCATTGTGGTACCATTGGTACTGTATTAGGAGGTTTCTCCAACATTGTGGTACCATTGGTACTGTATTAGGAGGTTTCTCCTCCGTGTGTTTATTTATTTTACCTTAATTTAACCTTTATTTAACCTTTATTTAACTAGGCAAGTCAGTTAAGAACAAATTCTTATTTTCAATGACGGCCTAGGAACAGTGGGTTAACTGCCTTGTTCAGGGGCAGAACGACAGATTTGTACCTTGTCAGCTCGGGGGTTTGAACTTGCAACCTTTCGGTTACTAGTCCAACACTCTAACCACTAGGCTACCCTGCCGCCTCTACACTCTAACCACTAGGCTACCCTGCCGCCTCTACTCTCTAACCACTAGGCTACCTGCCACCTCTACACTCTAACCACTAGGCTACCCTGCCACCTCTACACTCTAACCACTAGGCTACCCTGCCACCTCTACACTCTAACCACTAGGCTACCCTGCCACCCCAGGGTGACATCGTTGGGGTGTGTTGCCCCTCCTGTTTCCCCTCCTGTTGTTGTTGGGTTGGGACTTTATAATAAACGACTGAAATCCTTTGCTCTCCTGCTCCTGACTCCTGCACCTACCTCTTCTTAGGAGGCACCTAACAAAGAATGCAAAAAACCTAGGAAAGAAGTTGAAAAAAAACGAAATACCTGAGCCTACGCCTTCACTATGGTGAATCTCTAAAAACAATACAGAAATCAGCTCAATGTAATTGAAGAATCTTTTTGATAACTTCTAACAAACAACAACACATTGTCTACTCAAAACGGAGATGTATGAATAAACCACCTGCAATCTTTTTGGCTCTATAAATCAAATCAAACTTTAATTCACACAATTACAACAGACCTTACAGTGAAATGTTTACTTACAAGCCCTCAACCAACAATTCAGTTCAAGTAGAGTTAAGAAAATATTTACATTTACATTTATGTCATTTAGCAGACGCTCTTATCCAGAGCGACTTACAAATTGGTGCGTTCACCTTAAGACATCCAGTGGAATATATGCAATATTCACCAAATAAACTAAAGTAAAAAATAATAAAAAGTAACACAATAAAATAACAATATCGAGGCTATATACAGAGGGTACCGGTACAGAGTCAGTGTGTGGGGGTACAGGTTAGAGGTCATTTTGTACATGTAGTTAGGGGTGAAGTGACAATGTATTGATAATAAACAGTGAGTAGCATCAGTGTACAAAACAGTATCCCTTCTTTCTTTTCTCTCCAAAACTCTTGAACGTGCCGTCCTTGGCCAGCTCTCCCGCTATCTCTCTCAGAATGACCTTCTTGATCCAAATCAGTCAGGTTTCAAGACTAGTCATTCAACTGAGACTGCTCTTCTCTGTATCACGGAGGCCCTCCGCACTGCTAAAGCTGACTCTCTCTCCTCTGCTCTCATCCTTCTAGACCTATCGGCTGCCTTCGATACTGTGAACCATCAGATCCTCCTCTCCACCCTCTCCGAGTTGGGCATCTCCGGCGTGGCCCACGCTTGGATTGCGTCCTACCTGACAGGTCGCTCCTACCAGGTGGCGTGGCGAGAATCTGTCTCCTCACCACGCGCTCTCACCACTGGCGTCCCCCAGGGCTCTGTTCTAGGCCCTCTCCTATTCTCGCTATACACCAAGTCACTTGGCTCTGTCATAACCTCACATGGTCTCTCCTATCATTGCTATGCAGACGACACACAATTAATCTTCTCCTTTCCCCCTTCTGATGACCAGGTGGCGAATCGCATCTCTGCATGTCTGGCAGACATATCAGTGTGGATGACGGATCACCACCTCAAGCTGAACCTCGGCAAGACGGAGCTGCTCTTCCTCCCGGGAAGGACTGCCCGTTCCATGATCTCGCCATCACGATTGACAACTCCATTGTGTCCTCCTCCCAGAGCGCTAAGAACCTTGGCGTGATCCTGGACAACACCCTGTCGTTCTCAACTAACATCAAGGCGGTGGCCCGTTCTTGTAGGTTCATGCTCTACAACATCCGCAGAGTACGACCCTGCCTCACACAGGAAGCGGCGCAGGTCCTAATCCAGGCACTTGTCATCTCCCGTCTGGATTACTGCAACTCGCTGTTGGCTGGGCTCCCTGCCTGTGCCATTAAACCCCTACAACTCATCCAGAACGCCGCAGCCCGTCTGGTGTTCAACCTTCCCAAGTTCTCTCACGTCACCCCGCTCCTCCGCTCTCTCCACTGGCTTCCAGTTGAAGCTCGCATCCGCTACAAGACCATGGTGCTTGCCTACGGAGCTGTGAGTGGAACGGCACCTCAGTACCTCCAGGCTCTGATCAGGCCCTACACCCAAACAAGGGCACTGCGTTCATCCACCTCTGGCCTGCTCGCCTCCCTACCACTGAGGAAGTACAGTTCCCGCGCAGCCCAGTCAAAACTGTTCGCTGCTCTGGCCCCCCAATGGTGGAACAAACTCCCTCACGACGCCAGGACAGCGGAGTCAATCACCACCTTCCGGAGACACCTGAAACCCCACCTCTTTCAGGAATACCTAGGATAGGATAAAGTAATCCTTCTCACCCCCTTAAAAGATTTAGATGCACTATTGTAAAGTGGCTGTTCCACTGGATGTCTTAAGGTGAACGCACCAATTTGTAAGTCGCTCTGGATAAGAGCGTCTGCTAAATGACTTAAATGTAAATGTAAATGTAAAACAAATGGAGGGGTCAATGTAATAGTCTGGTGGACATTTGATTAGATGTTCAGGAGTCTAATGGCTTGGGGGTAGAAGCTGTTTAGAAGCCTCTTGGACATGGACTTGGTGCTCCGGTACTGCTTGCCGTGCGTTAGCAAAGAGAACAGTCTATGACTAGGGTGACTGGAGTCTCTGACAATTTTATGGGCTTTCCTCTGATACCCTGATGAAGACAGCTTCGCTGTCGTTGATAACGTTGATAATTACATTTTTGCATCTGAGCTCCAAGAGTGTGCGGCTCTCTTTTATTTTCAAACTTTCCTCTGACACCGCCTATTGTATAGGTCCTGGATGGCAGGAAGCTTGGCCCCAGTGATGTACTGGGCCATACGCACTACCCTCTGTAGCGCCTTACGGTCAGATTTTAATTGCAAAAGGTTTTTTTAATCATCAATTAGCCTTTTAAAATGATAAACTTGGATTAGCTAACACAACGTGCCATTGGAACAGAAGGGGTGGTTGCTGATAATGGGCCTCTGTGCGTCTATGTAGATATTCCATTAAACATCTGCCGTTTCCAGCTACAATAGTCATTTACAAAATTAACAATGTCTACACTGTATTTCTGATCCATTTGATGTTATTTTAATGGACAAAAAAAAGTGTTTTTCTTTCAAAAACAAGGACATTTCTAAATGACCCCGAACTTTTGAACTTTTGTATATAGACATAATTTGACATTTGAAATGTGTTTATCCTTTTGGATAAATGTTTATGTCGTGTAATGTTTACTGTTCTTTTATTTTTATTATTTTTATCCCTTTTGTTTATTATCTACCTCACTTGCTTTGGCAATGTAAATATATGTTTCCCATGCCAATAAAGCCCTTAAATGTAATCTAAATTTAAATTAAATTGAAATTGAGGGAGAGAAATGCCCAGAGACATTCACCGACAGACAGAGACATCCAGGGCTTTGAATCAGCACACAGCTGGGGGGTCAATAGTGATAGGAGGAGGAGGAAGAGAGGAGGAAGAGAGGGAAGATTGTCTGGCTCCCCTGGGGCCCCTGCAGCATTGAGGAAGCAGCACAGAGGCTCACCATATCTTCATCAGAGCCTGATAGGCTTTGTTTCCATGGCTAGACCACTCCAGCTGGACCCAGATCATGTGTTGTATGGAACCTGATGACTAGACCACTCCAGATGGACCCAGATCATGTGTTGTCTGAACCTGACGACTAGACCACTCCAGATGGACCCAGATCATGTGTTGTATGGAACCTGACGACTAGACCACTCCAGCTGGAACCAGATCATGTGTTGTATGGAACCTGACGACTAGACCACTCCAGCTGGAACCAGATCATGTGTTGTCTGAACCAGATGACTAGACCACTCCAGCTGGAACCAGATCATGTGTTGTCTGAACCTGATGACTAGACCACTCCAGCTGGACCCAGATCATGTGTTGTCTGAACCTGACGACTAGATCACTCCAGATGGACCCAGATAATGTGTTGTATGGAACCTGATGACTAGACCACTCCAGATGGACCCAGATCATGTGTTGTATGGAACCTGACGACTAGATCACTCCAGCTGGATCCAGCACACGTGTTGTCTGAACCTGAAGCTTGCAGCTGAATGGGGGGTTGGGAGGTGTGAGTGGCTGGAACGAGGGAGAGGAGTGTGCTATTCTCAAGAGTGGGCAGTGACGGAGGCACGGAGGCAAGACTCCACAAACACACACATACAAAACGGTTAGGAGCCTACATCAATATAATCCACAGGAAATGGGATGAATAGTCAGTAGCGCTTGGTAAGAACTAGTGTGGGGATGAAACTGAAACCCCCGTCGAGTCCGGACCGCTCCACACACACAGAAAGAGAACCGTTCCCCAGCTGCTCTTCAATCTAAGAGAAAATGAGAGCCTGATGAACCATGAATACACACTCGCTCACTTACACACACACACACACACACACACACACATATAATGAGAACCGGATGAACCATGAATAAACACACACACACAATCACTCATTTACACACACACACACATAATGAGAAGCGGATGAACCATGAATAAACACACACACACACACACACACACACACACACACACAGAATGAGAACCATGAATACATTTTGAGCTTGTATGGTTTGTTAAACACACAGACAAGTCACTTTAATTACACCAAGTGATGACTATGATCCAGTCTACTGCATATTCAACAGTCTACTTTAGATACCCATATTTTACATAATCAGCATTCAGACATTTCTAAACAGGTTAACCTACAGATTTGTATAGTTGCTTTATTTAGCACAAAAAAATGAGAACCATTACAGGTGAAAATGAGAACCATTACAGGTGGAAATGAGAACCATTACAGGTGAAAATGAGAACCATTACAGGTGGAAATGAGAACCATTACAGGTGAAAATGAGAACCATTACAGGTGAAAATGAGAACCATTACAGGTGGAAATGAGAACCATTACAGGTGAAAATGAGAACCATTACAGATGGAAATGAGAACCATTACAGGTAAAAAAAAAAAATGAGAACCATTACAGGTGGAAATGAGAACCATTACAGGTAAAAATGAGAACCATTACAGGTGGAAATGAGAACCATTACAGGTAAAAATGAGAACCATTACAGGTGAAAATGAGAACCGTTACAGGTAAAAAAAAAATGAGAACCATTACAGGTGGAAATGAGAACCATTACAGGTGAAAATGAGAACCATTACAGGTAAAAAAAAAATGAGAACCATTACAGGTGAAAATGAGAACCATTACAGGTGAAAATGAGAACCATTACAGGTGAAAATGAGAACCATTACAGGTGAAAATGAGAACCATTACAGGTGAAAATGAGAACCGTTACAGGTGGAAATGAGAACCATTACAGGTGGTTCTTCTTCCGGGTTGGAGCGAGCGGTCGCATCCGCGCTTCGGTCTGCTTCGGTCTGCAGGTTGTATAACTTTTCATTACATTTCATTACATTTCATTATAGTACAACGGTTTGATTTGTCTAATCTTAGCAATTTCTTCTTAGCTAGCTACATAGCCGTCTTTGTATCAAAGATAATTGCGTAATTATCGTATTTCGTCGTCCTCCTATCTGCCCAGCAGCTAGCCAGCTAGCTAACGTTCACCGTCTACCGTAGCACTGTAGTAACTATCACACTCAACTGAACGACTTGATTAGTGTAGTGTTAGCTAGCTACATAGTTGTCTTTGCTGTCTTCGTATCCAAGATAATTGTGTAGTTTAGAGTGTGTAGTCTTAGAGCGATTATCTTAATTTACCGAGGTTAGCTAGCCAGCTATTTGTCGTCCTTAACGTAGGAGTCACTCCTAGCTAGCCAACAGCTAGCCAACGTCTACTGAATAGAACTTTCGCATTCCGGTCGCATTCCGCTTCGCTCCACAGGTAGTATCACATTTTCATTTCATTTCATTACAGTCCCAACGGTGTGATTTGTTTGATCGTAGCTAGCTACATAGCTAGCTACATAGCCGTCTTTGTTTCAAAGATAATTGTGTAGTCTAGAGCGATTTTCTAGGTTAGCTAGCCAGCTATTGTCGTTCTTTTAACGCAACGTAACGTAATCAACACTGCTAGCTAGCCAGCTAGCCCCCGAATAGCAACATTGTAAAAACTTTACACTCAACGGAACGACTTGATTAGCGTAGTGTCAATAACGCAGCCACTGCCAGCTAGCCTACAAAGTCAACAACGCAGCCACTGCCAGCTAGCCTACCTCAGCAGTACTGTATCATTTGAATCATTTTAGTCAATTAGATTCTTGCTACGTAAGCTTAACTTTCTGAACATTCGAGACGTGTAGTCCACTTGTCATTCCAATCTCCTTTGCATTAGCGTAGCCTCTTCTCTAGCCTGTCAACTATGTGTCTGTCTATCCCTGTTCTCTCCTCTCTGCACAGACCATACAAACGCTCCACACCGCGTGGCCGCGTCCACCCTAATCTGGTGGTCCCAGCGCGCACGACCCACGTGGAGTTCCAGGTCTCCGGTAGCCTCTGGAACTGCCGATCTGCGGCCAACAAGGCAGAGTTCATCTCAGCCTATGCCTCCCTCCAGTCCCTCGACTTCTTGGCACTGACGGAAACATTGATCACCACAGACAACACCGCTACTCCTACTGCTCACTCTTCGTCCGCCCACGTGTTCTCGCACACCCCGAGAGCTTCTGGTCAGCGGGGTGGTGGCACCGGGATCCTCATCTCTCCCAAGTGGTCATTCTCTCTTTCTCCCCTTACCCATCTGTCTATCGCCTCCTTTGAATTCCATGCTGTCACAGTTACCAGCCCTTTCAAGCTTAACATCCTTATCATTTATCGCCCTCCAGGTTCCCTCGGAGAGTTCATCAATGAGCTTGATGCCTTGATAAGCTCCTTTCCTGAGGACGGCTCACCTCTCACAGTTCTGGGCGACTTTAACCTCCCCACGTCTACCTTTGACTCATTCCTCTCTGCCTCCTTCTTTCCACTCCTCTCCTCTTTTGACCTCACCCTCTCACCTTCCCCCTACTCACAAGGCAGGCAATACGCTCGACCTCATCTTTACTAGATGCTGTTCTTCCACTAACCTCATTGCAACTCCCCTCCAAGTCTCCGACCACTACCTTGTATCCTTTTCCCTCTCGCTCTCATCCAACACTTCCCACACTGCCCCTACTCGGATGGTATCGAGCCGTCCCAACCTTCGCTCTCTCTCCCCGCTACTCTCTCCTCTTCCATCCTATCATCTCTTCCCTCTGCTCAAACCTTCTCCAACCTATCTCCTGATTCTGCCTCCTCAACCCTCCTCTCCTCCCTTTCTGCATCCTTTGACTCTCTATGTCCCCTATCCTCCAGGCCGGCTCGGTCCTCCCCTCCCGCTCCGTGGCTCGACGACTCATTGCGAGCTCACAGAACAGGGCTCAGGGCAGCCGAGCGGAAATGGAGGAAAACTTCGCCTCCCTGCGGACCTGGCATCCTTTCACTCCCTCCTCTCTACATTTTCCTCCTCTGTCTCTGCTGTTAAAGCCACTTTCTACCACTCTAAATTCCAAGCATCTGCCTCTAACCCTAGGAAGCTCTTTGCCACCTTCTCCTCCCTCCTGAATCCTCCTCCCCTCCCCCTCCTCCCTCTCTGCAGATGACTTCGTCAACCATTTTGAAAAGAAGGTCGACGACATCCGATCCTCGTTTGCTAAGTCAAACGACACCGCTGGTTCTGCTCACACTGCCCTACCCTGTGCTCTGACCTCTTTCTCCCCTCTCTCTCCAGATGACATCTCGCGTCTTGTGACGGCCGGCCGCCCAACAACCTGCCCGCTTGACCCTATCCCCTCCTCTCTTCTCCAGACCATTTCCGGTGACCTTCTCCCTTACCTCACCTCGCTCATCAACGCATCCCTGACCGCTGGCTACGTCCCTCCCGTCTTCAAGAGAGCGAGAGTTGCACCCCTTCTGAAAAACCTACACTCGATCCCTCCGATGTCAACAACTACAGACCAGTATCCCTTCTTTCTTTTCTCTCCAAAACTCTTGAACGTGCCGTCCTTGGCCAGCTCTCCCGCTATCTCTCTCAGAATGACCTTCTTGATCCAAATCAGTCAGGTTTCAAGACTAGTCATTCAACTGAGACTGCTCTTCTCTGTATCACGGAGGCACTCCGCACTGCTAAAGCTAACTCTCTCTCCTCTGCTCTCATTCTTCTAGACCTATCGGCTGCCTTCGATACTGTGAACCATCAGATCCTCCTCTCCACCCTCTCCGAGTTGGGCATCTCCGGCGCGGCCCATGCTTGGATTGCGTCCTACCTGACAGGTCGCTCCTACCAGGTGGCGTGGCGAGAATCTGTCTCCTCACCACGCGCTCTCACCACTGGTGTCCCCCAGGGCTCTGTTCTAGGCCCTCTCCTATTCTCGCTATACACCAAGTCACTTGGCTCTGTCATAACCTCACATGGTCTCTCCTATCATTGCTATGCAGACGACACACAACTAATCTTCTCCAACTAATCTTCTCCTTTCCCCCCTCTGATGACCAGGTGGCGAATCGCATCTCTGCATGTCTGGCAGACATATCAGTGTGGATGACGGATCACCACCTCAAGCTGAACCTCGGCAAGACGGAGCTGCTCTTCCTCCCGGGGAAGGACTGCCCGTTCCATGATCTCGCCATCACGGTTGACAACTCCATCTTTTCCTCCTCCCAGAGCGCTAAGAACCTTGACGTGATCCTGGACAACACCCTGTCGTTCTCAACTAACATCAAGGCGGTGGCCCGTTCCTGTAGGTTCATGCTCTACAACATCCGCAGAGTACGACCCTGCCTCACACAGGAAGCGGCGCAGGTCCTAATCCAGGCACTTGTCATCTCCCGTCTGGATTACTGCAACTCGCTGTTGGCTGGGCTCCCTGCCTGTGCCATTAAACCCCTACAACTCATCCAGAACGCCGCAGCCCGTCTGGTGTTCAACCTTCCCAAGTTCTCTCACGTCACCCCGCTCCTCCGCTCTCTCCACTGGCTTCCAGTTGAAGCTCGCATCCGCTACAAGACCATGGTGCTTGCCTACGGAGCTGTGAGGGGAACGGCACCTCAGTACCTCCAGGCTCTGATCAGGCCCTACACCCAAACAAGGGCACTGCGTTCATCCACCTCTGGCCTGCTCACCTCCCTACAACTGAGGAAGTACAGTTCCCGCTCAGCCCAGTCAAAACTGTTCGCTGCTCTGGTCCCCAATGGTGGAACAAACTCCCTCACGACGCCAGGACAGCGGAGTCAATCACCACCTTCCGGAGACACCTGAAACCCCACCTCTTTCAGGAATACCTAGGATAGGATAAAGTAATCCTTCTCACCCCCCTTAAAAGATTTAGATGCACTATTGTAAAGTGGCTGTTCCACTGGATGTCATAAGGTGAAAGCACCAATTTGTAAGTCGCTCTGGATAAGAGCGTCTGCTAAATGACTTAAATGTAAATGTTAAATGTGGAAATGAGAACCATTACAGGTGAAAATGAGAACCATTACAGGTGGAAATGAGAACCATTACAGGTGGAAATGAGAACCGTTACAGGTGGAAATGAGAACCATTACAGTGCAGGTAGAGAGAAAAAACAAAAAGTAGAGTATCTTCTATGTTATCCTGTATGATAACAGCTGCAGTATCTGCCTCCGGGATGAGGTGTCCCAATGGCACCCTATTCCCTACTTAGTGCACTACTTTAGAATTAGCATCCCTAAAACACTAATGAAGTGTTAGCATCCCTATAGCACTAATGAACAGTTAGCATCCCTATAGCACTAATGAAGAGTTAGCATCCCTATAATATTAATGAAGTGTTAGCATCCCTATAGCACTAATGAAGTGTTAACATCCCTATAATACTAACGAAGAGTTAGCATCCCTATAGCACGAATGAAGAGTTAGCATCCCTATAGCACTAATGAAGAGTTAGCATCCCTATAATACTAATGAATAGTTAGAATCCCTATAGCACTAATGAAGAGTTAGCATCCATATAACACTAATGAAGAGTTAGCATCCCTTTAACACTAATGAAGAGTTAGCATCCCTATAGCACTAATGAAGAGTTAGCATCCCTATAACACTAATGAAGAGTTAGCATCCCTAATGTGAATATTCTCTGTCTGTTAGCATTCAGTACTGATATAATGACATGTTAATGGATCGTTAGCATTCCCAGAGGAAGGTTAATATGAATATGGTTTTAATTGAAATACAATACTGTATTAGTACTAGGAAAATGAATTTGATTGGACAAGGTCGCCCGAGTGGCGCAGAGGTCTAAGGCACTGCGTCTCAGTGCTGGAGGCGTCACTACAGACCCTGGTTCAATTCCAGGCTGTATCACAACCGGGCCGTGAGTGTGAGCCCCATAGGGTGGTGCACACTTTGTCCAGTGTCGGCCGGGGTAGGCCGGCATTGTAAATAAGAATTTGTTCTTAACTGACTTAGTTAATTAGTTAATTAGCCTAGTTAATTAAATTAAATACAAATGATATACTTACTGCATGTTCATTTTGAAACATTTGTTGTTGGAAATACTGTCAGTCTCTGACTGTTTGTTGTTGTTATTTATTCAATCCCGGTCACATTTTTGTTACGTGTGTAAACCAACTTACAGATGTATTTTTTAACGGACAAATCAAATTAAATCAATCAATCATCTCAAACAGTGGCATCTTTCCAAAACCTGCTACTGTTTGGGTTGCTCATCCTAATGCCTGCAGGTATGTGCGTGTGCGTGTGCCTGTGTCTGTGTCTGTGTCTGTGCCTGTGCCTGTGCCTGTGTCTGTGCCTGTGCCTGTGTCTGTGTCTGTGCCTGTGTCTGTGTCTGTGCCTGTGCCTGTGCCTGTATCTGTGTCTGTGCCTGTGCCTGTGCCTGTGTCTGTGCCTGTGCCTGTGTCTGTGTCTGTGTCTGTGTCTGTGCCTGTGCCTGTGTCTGTGCCTGTGCCTGTGTCTGTGTCTGTGCCTGTGTCTGTGTCTGTGTCTGTGTCTGTGTGCACGTGCGTGCACGGGCCTGCAGGTGTGAGGTAAACTCCAGATAAACTCCTGTTAATGAGTCCTAAGAGACCCTCTCTATGGGCGTCAGGGCTCAGAGCGTACCTGAATCGGTGTGTGTGTGTGTGTGTGTGTGTGTGTGTGTGTGTGTGTGTGTGTGTGTGTGTGTGTGTGTGTGTGTGTGTGTGTGTGTGTGTGTGTGTGTGTGGGATGACAGACTTGCTGTTAAAGGAGGTAAATGCTTTCATCCTGAAATAGAACAGACATGGCAGCTCTTAGGAGAAAATATCCTTGACTCAAGGCCACCTAGTCTCTGACATGTCTTGTCACTTGGCTCCAGCTGCATCTCATTAGTCTGAAGTAGCTTTCTCTTTCTCTCTGTCATCTCCACGTATCCTTAAACATCCTCCTCCTGTCATCTAATCACCGAGAGATCTTTAGTAAATCACTTTCCTCCAGTCAAATGATTTAGTGGCCTCATCGGTAGAATGTTATTCATATTTTTTGTTAATTTCATAATAAATAAACATATATATTTTTTAAAGCGGAATATCCGATGTTTCTAAGTCTAACGGTTTTGTGATATTTCAGTCTTCTGTATATCAAGTGTAATATTGAGATGCAAACTCAAAATATATCACATTTCAACTCTATATACCTTTGTTATTGTCACACCCTGACCTTAGAGAACCCTTTATTTCTCTATTTTGGTGAGGTCAGGGTGTGACTAGGGTGGGTACTCTAGTTTTTGTATTTCTATGTTGGCCTTGTATGGTTCCCAATCAGAGGCAGCTGTCTATCATTGTCTCTGATTGGGGATTATATTTAGGCAGTCTTTTCCCACCTGTTGTTTGTGGGATCTTGATTTTGTATTGTAGCTTTTTAGGCACTACAAAGCTGTACGTTTCATTTGTTACGCTTTCTTGTTTTGTGCCGGTTATCATAAATACAAATTATTAACCTGTCCCACGCTGCATCTTGGTCTGACCATCCTTCCAACAACGATCGTTACAATTGTTCATTTATCTGACATGGTTCAGGCATCTTCTTTTTATAATTCCATAACCTTGTTTGTGAGGTGTTAACTTTAGTCGATTTTAGTAGATTTAGTAGATTTGTTTAAGACTACCAAGAAAAACTCTGTGTGATCCTGATTTAGCCCCCTGTAGTAAAAGCATTGGCTCTGTGATAACTATACGGATTATTGGGATTATTATGGTCTGATGCCACTTTTAACAATATTGATCCTCATGTATCCTCTCTGTGGGTAAACCTGACCTTTGACCCCTTCCTTACGTTTATGGCACAGGAGTTACCTAATGAACTTACTCAGATCAGTAGTGACCTGATAGCCTGGTCCCAGATCTATTTGTGCTGTATAGCATAGGCTAGTTAGCCATGACAATGGCCATAGTAGTTGCTGCATAGTATAGTCTTGATAGCCATGACAGTGGCCATAGGAGTTGCTGTATAGTACAGGCTAGTTAGCCATGACAATGGCCATAGGAGTTAGTGTATAGTATAGGCTAGTTAGCCATGACAGTGGCCATAGGAGTTAGTGTATAGTATAGGCTAGTTAGCCATGACAGTGGCCATAGGAGTTGCTGTATAGTATAGGCTAGTTAGCCATGACAGTGGCCATAAGAGTTGCTGTATAGTATAGGCTAGCTAGCCATGACAGTGGCCATAGGAGTTTATGTATAGTATAGGCTAGCTAGCCATGACAGTGGCCATAAGAGTTGCTGTATAGTATAGGCTAGTTAGCCATGACAGTGGCCATAGGAGTTGCTGTATAGTATAGGCTAGTTAGCCATGACAGTGGCCATAGGAGTTGCTGTATAGTATAGGCTAGTTAGCCATGACAGTGGCCATAGGAGTTGCTGAATAGGCGAGTTAGCCATGACAGTAGCCATAAGAGTTGCTGTATAGTATAGGCTAGTTAGCCATGACAGGGCCATAGGAGTTGCTGTATAGTACAGGCTAGTTAGCCATGACAGTGGCCATAGGAGTTGTCATGACAGCACCGGAAGATCTGGGACTAGGCTCGTGGCCTGATGTGCTCCTGAGTCATCTTCTCCCAGTCAGTCAGTGGGTTTTTCCCCAAATTGCAACCTATTCCCTACATAGTGCACTTATTTTGACAAGATCCCTATGTATCCAAAATAGTGCACAACTGGGTTCTGGTCAAAAGTTGTGTACTATGTAGGGAATAGGTTGCAATTTGAGAAAACAAACCACAGTGTGGATGGAGAGAGTTCTTGGCCCGTGGCCTCAAGAGGAAATCCATCTCAGAGATTACAGCTCGGACAAGACATAAATCTCCTAGATTAACAAGGAAGGATAACCAGCCACTCAGCTAGCTCATCTCTCAGCCATGCGTGTCAAACATGAGGTCAACTGACCAGCACCACACAGCTATCTCATCTCTCAGCCCTGCGTGTCAAACATGAGGTCAACTGACCAGCACCACCCAGCTATCTCATCTCTCAGCCCTGCGTGTCAAACATGAGGTCAACTGACCAGCACCACCCAGCTATCTCATCTCTCAGCCCTGCGTGTCAAACATGAGGTCAACTGACCAGCACCACCCAGCTATCTCATCTCTCAGCCCTGCGTGTCAAACATGAGGTCAACTGACCAGCACCACCCAGCTATCTCATCTCTCAGCCCTGCGTGTCAAACATGAGGTCAACTGACCAGCACCACCTAGCTATCGCATCTCTCAGCCCTGCGTGTCAAACATGAGGTCAACTGACCAGCACCACCCAGCTATCTCATCTCTCAGCCCTGCGTGTCAAACATGAGGTCAACTGACCAGCACCACCCAGCTATCTCATCTCTCAGCCCTGCGTGTCAAACATGAGGTCAACTGACCAGCACCACCCAGCTCTCTCTCATGCACACCCTAGATTCACCATGCTATTCATAACACGCCTTCCGCCGAAGTTGGTGCCTCTCCTTGTTCGGGCGGCGTTCGGCGGTCTATGTTTCTTTTTCCATTTGTTATGTCTTGATTGTACACACCTGGTTCCCATTACGTTATTTTTATTTCCCTATTTAACCCTCTGGTTCCCAGTATGTTTTGTGCGTGATTGTTCCTGTCTTGTGTTAGTCTTGTGTGTTAGGGTTTGTTATCCCTACGTGGATTTATTGTACTGGTTATTTTTCCAGAGTAAAGTATGTTATTTTTACTCAGTTCTGTTTCCTGCGCTTGCCTCCATCCTCACCTATACACCACTGACGCCTACACCCTAGATTCACCATGCTATTTATAACACCCTAGATTCACCATGCTATTTACCACCCTCTAGATTCACCATGCTATTTACCACCCTCTAGATTCACCATGCTATTTACCACCCCCTAGATTCACCATGCTATTTATAACACCCTAGATTCACCATGCTATTTACCACCCTCTAGATTCACCATGCTATTTATAGCCCCCTAGATTCACCATGCTATTTACCACCCCCTAGATTCACCATGCTATTTATATCACCCTAGAGTCACCATGCTATTTACCACCCTCTAGATTCACCATGCTATTTACCACCCCCTAGATTCACCATGCTATTTACCACCCTCTAGATTCACCATGCTATTTACCACCCCCTAGATTCACCATGCTATTTACCACCCTCTAGATTCACCATGCTATTTACCACCCCCTAGATTCACCATGCTATTTACCACCCTCTAGATTCACCATGCTATTTATCACCCTCTAGATTCACCATGCTATTTATATCACCCTAGATTCACCATGCTATTTACCACCCCCTAGATTCACCATGCTATTTACCACCCCCTAGATTCACCATGCTATTTACCACCCTCTAGATTCACCATGCTATTTATCACCCTCTAGATTCACCATGCTATTTATATCACCCTAGATTCACCATGCTATTTACCACCCCCTAGATTCACCATGCTATTTACCACCCCCTAGATTCACCATGCTATTTACCACCCCCTAGATTCACCATGCTATTTACCACCCCCTAGATTCACCATGCTATTTACCACCCTCTAGATTCACCATGCTATTTATATCACCCTAGATTCACCATGCTATTTACCACCCTCTAGATTCACCATGCTATTTACCACCCCTAGATTCACCATGCTATTTACCACCCTCTAGATTCACCATGCTATTTATATCACCCTAGATTCACCATTCTATTTACCACCCTCTAGATTCACCATGCTATTTACCACCCTCTAGATTCACCATGCTATTTATATCACCCTAGATTCACCATTCTATTTACCACCCCCTAGATTCACCATGCTATTTACCACCCTCTAGATTCACCATGCTATTTACCACCCTCTAGATTCACCATGCTATTTACCACCCTCTAGATTCACCATGCTATTTATATCACCCTAGATTCACCATTCTATTTACCACCCTCTAGATTCACCATTCTATTTACCACCCTCTAGATTCACCATGCTATTTACCACCCCCTAGATTCACCATGCTATTTACCACCCTCTAGATTCACCATGCTATTTATCACCCTCTAGATTCACCATGCTATTTATATCACCCTAGATTCACCATGCTATTTACCACCCCCTAGATTCACCATGCTATTTACCACCCCCTAGATTCACCATGCTATTTACCACCCTCTAGATTCACCATGCTATTTATCACCCTCTAGATTCACCATGCTATTTATATCACCCTAGATTCACCATGCTATTTACCACCCCCTAGATTCACCATGCTATTTACCACCCCTAGATTCACCATGCTATTTACCACCCCTAGATTCACCATGCTATTTACCACCCCCTAGATTCACCATGCTATTTACCACCCTCTAGATTCACCATGCTATTTATATCACCCTAGATTCACCATGCTATTTACCACCCTCTAGATTCACCATGCTATTTACCACCCCCTAGATTCACCATGCTATTTACCACCCTCTAGATTCACCATGCTATTTATATCACCCTAGATTCACCATTCTATTTACCACCCTCTAGATTCACCATGCTATTTACCACCCTCTAGATTCACCATGCTATTTATATCACCCTAGATTCACCATTCTATTTACCACCCCCTAGATTCACCATGCTATTTACCACCCTCTAGATTCACCATGCTATTTACCACCCTCTAGATTCACCATGCTATTTACCACCCTCTAGATTCACCATGCTATTTATATCACCCTAGATTCACCATTCTATTTACCACCCTCTAGATTCACCATTCTATTTACCACCCCCTAGATTCACCATGCTATTTACCACCCTCTAGATTCACCATGCTATTTACCACCCTCTAGATTCACCATGCTATTTACCACCCTCTAGATTCACCATGCTATTTATATCACCCTAGATTCACCATTCTATTTACCACCCTCTAGATTCACCATGCTATTTACCACCCTCTAGATTCACCATGCTATTTACCACCCCCTAGATTCACCATGCTATTTACCACCCTCTAGATTCACCATGCTATTTACCACCCCCTAGATTCACCATGCTATTTACCACCCCCTAGATTCACCATGGTATTTACCACCCTCTAGATTCACCATGGTATTTATATCACCCTAGATTCACCATGGTATTTATATCACCCTAGATTCACCATGCTATTTACCACCCCCTAGATTCACCATGCTATTTACCACCCTCTAGATTCACCATGGTATTGACCACCCTCTAGATTCACCATGGTATTTACCACCCCCTAGATTCACCATGCTATTTACCACCCTCTAGATTCACCATGCTATTTACCACCCCCTAGATTCACCATGCTATTTACCACCCTCTAGATTCACCATGCTATTTACCACCCTCTAGATTCACCATGCTATTTACCACCCCCTAGATTCACCATGCTATTTACCACCCCCTAGATTCACCATGCTATTTACCACCCCCTACATTACCAATGCTATTTCAGGAACAAGCAAGAGGAGTTAGACAAAATATGTGAAGCCTGCCGCATCATTTCTGAAGCTTTGCTTATAGATGGGGGAAGTACTGCCTGAACTCTTCAGAAATTTGTTGAAATCAACTAATTTATTAAAGCTAAAGCTGTAAAGGTAGTGACCGTGAAAATTCCCCACTCATTGCTGTTTGGTCCAATAGGTATGGTGACTTCAGTCAGTATCGGTGACAAGATGACAAGTCGCACAGAAGAAGTGGTATAGAAGACAAGTGATTCTGCAGGCATCCGGTGTACCATAGCGGGTCTGTATAGTTTTGTAGCTATCCTGTGTACCTAAACGGTTCTGCAAAGTTCTGTTGCCATCCGGTGTACCAGAGTGGGTCTGTATAGTTCTGTAGCCATCCGGTGTACCATAGCGGGTCTGCAAAGTTCTGTTGCTGTCCTGTGTACCTGAGCCGCTCTGCATAGTTCTGTAGCCCTCCGGTTTACCTGAGCCGGTCTGTATAGTTCTGTAGCCTTCCGGTGTACCATAGCGGGTCTGTATAGTTCTGTAACCTTCCGGTGTACCATAGCGGGTCTGTATAGTTCTGTAGCCTTCCGGTGTACCAGAGTGGGTCTGCATAGTTCTGTAGCCTTCCGGTGTACCAGAGTGGGTCTGCATAGTTCTGTAGCCTTCCGGTGTACCATAGCGGGTCTGTATAGTTGAGTGTAGGATCTTCCCTCCATTTGGATGAAGTATGGAGGCCTGAGAGAAACCTGATGTTCAGTGTGATTCCACATCCGCTGTTCCACCCACTCATACACACACACCCCCACATCCCACTCCCTCTACCCGCTGTCAGGTAGTTAAATTACGGAATCTCCCCTCCCTGCATCTAAACACTGTCAGCGACGGTGTTCCGTTACGGAGTCTCCCCTCCCTGCATCTAAACACTGTCAGCGACGGTGTTCCGTTACGGAATCTCCCCTCCCTGCATCTAAACACTGTCAGCGACAATGTTCCATTACGGAATCTACCCTCCCTGCATCTAAACACTTTCAGCGACGGTGATCCGTTACGGAATCTCCCCTCCCTGCATCTAAACACTGTCAGCGACGGTGATCCGTTACGGAATCTCCCCTCCATGCATCTAAACACTAACACTGTCAGCGATGGTGTTCCGTTACGGAATCTCCCCTCCCTGCATCTAAACACTGTCAGCGACGGTGATCCATTACGGAATCTCCCCTCCCTGCATCTAAACACTAACACTTTCAGCGATGGTGTTCCATTGCGGAATCTCCCCTCCCTGCATCTAAACACTGTCAGCGACGGTGTTCCGTTACGGAATCTCCCCTCCCTGCATCTAAACACTAACACTGTCAGCGATGGTGCTCCGTTACGGAATCTCCCCTCCCTGCATCTAAACACTAACACTGTCAGCGATGGTGTTCCGTTACGGAATCTCCCCTCCCTGCATCTAAACACTATCAGCGATGGTGTTCCGTTACGGAATCTCCCCTCCCTGCATCTAAACACTATCAGCGATGGTGTTCCGTTACGGAATCTCCCCTCTCTGCATCTAAACACTATCAGCGACGGTGTTCCGTTACAGAATCTCCCCTCCCTGCATCTAAACACTGTCAGCGACGGTGTTCCGTTACGGAATCTCCCCTCCCTGCATCTAAACACTAACACTGTCAGCGACGGTGTTCCGTTACAGAATCTCCCCTCCCTGCATCTAAACACTGTCAGCGACGGTGTTCCGTTACGGAATCTCCCCTCCCTGCATCTAAACACTAACACTGTCAGCGACGGTGTTCCGTTACGGAATCTCCCCTCCCTGCATCTAAACACTGTCAGCGACGGTGTTCCGTTACGGAATCTCCCCTCCCTGCATCTAAACACTAACACTGTCAGCGATGGTGCTCCGTTACGGAATCTCCCCTCCCTGCATCTAAACACTAACACTTTCAGCGATGGTGTTCCGTTACGGAATCTCCCCTCCCTGCATCTAAACACTATCAGCGATGGTGTTCCGTTACGGAATCTCCCCTCTCTGCATCTAAACACTATCAGCGACGGTGTTCCGTTACGGAATCTCCCCTCTCTGCATCTAAACACTATCAGCGACGGTGTTCCGTTACGGAATCTCCCCTCCCTGCATCTAAACACTGTCAGCGACGGTGTTCCGTTACGGAATCTCCCCTCCCTGCATCTAAACACTAACACTGTCAGCGACGGTGTTCCGTTACAGAATCTCCCCTCCCTGCATCTAAACACTGTCAGCGACGGTGTTCCGTTACGGAATCTCCCCTCCCTGCATCTAAACACTAACACTGTCAGCGACGGTGTTCCGTTACGGAATCTCCCCTCCCTGCATCTAAACACTGTCAGCGACGGTGTTCCGTTACGGAATCTCCCCTCCCTGCATCTAAACACTGTCAGCGACGGTGTTCCGTTACGGAATCTCCCCTCCCTGCATCTAAACACTAACACTTTCAGCGATGGTGTTCCGTTGCGGAATCTCCCCTCCCTGCATCTAAACACTGTCAGCGACGGTGATCCGTTACGGAATCTCCCCTCCCTGCATCTAAACACTGTCAGCGACGGTGTTCCGTTACGGAATCTCCCCTCCCTGCATCTAAACACTAACACTGTCAGCGACGGTGTTCCGTTACGGAATCTCCCCTCCCTGCATCTAAACACTAACACTGTTAGCGACTTTGCTCCATTACGGAATCTCCCCTCCCTGCATCTAAACACTGTCAGCGACGGTGTTCCGTTACGGAATCTCCCCTCCCTGCATCTAAACACTGTCAGCGACGGTGTTCCGTTACGGAATCTCCCTCCCTGCATCTAAACACTGTCAGCGACGGTGTTCCGTTACGGAATCTCCCCTCCCTGCATATAAACACTGTCAGCGACGGTGTTCCGTTACGGAATCTCCCCTCCCTGCATCTAAACACTGTCAGCGACGGTGTTCCGTTACGGAATCTCCCCTCCCTGCATCTAAACACTGTCAGCGACGGTGTTCCGTTACGGAATCTCCCCTCCCTGCATCTAAACACTGTCAGCGACGGTGTTCCGTTACGGAATCTCCCCTCCCTGCATCTAAACTCTGTCAGCGACGGTGTTCCGTTACGGAATCTCCCCTCCCTGCATATAAACACTGTCAGCGACGGTGTTCCGTTACGGAATCTCCCCTCCCTGCATCTAAGCACTGTCAGCGACGGTGTTCCGTTACGGAATCTCCCCTCCCTGCATCTAAACACTGTCAGCGACGGTGTTCCGTTACGGAATCTCCCCTCCCTGCATCTAAACACTTTCAGCGATGGTGATCCATTACGGAATCTCCCCTCCCTGCATCTAAACACTGTCAGTGACAGT
This sequence comes from Oncorhynchus nerka, assembly GCF_034236695.1. Lineage (NCBI taxonomy): Eukaryota > Metazoa > Chordata > Actinopteri > Salmoniformes > Salmonidae > Oncorhynchus > Oncorhynchus nerka. The sequence continues at coordinate 7,878,559 of NC_088419.1, read as the reverse complement.
GTTGCGTTACGGAATCTCCCCTCCCTGCATCTAAACACTAACACTTTCAGCGATGGTGTTCCGTTGCGGAATCTCCCCTCCCTGCATCTAAACACTGTCAGCGACGGTGATCCGTTACGGAATCTCCCCTCCCTGCATCTAAACACTGTCAGCGACGGTGTTCCTTTACGGAATCTCCCCTCCCTGCATCTAAACACTGTCAGCGACGGTGTTCCGTTACGGAATCTCCCCTCCCTGCATCTAAACACTAACACTTTCAGCGATGGTGCTCCGTTACGGAATCTCCCCTCCCTGCATCTAAACACCAACACTGTCAGCGATGGTGCTCCGTTACGGAGTCTCCCCGCCTTGCATCTAAACACTAACACTGTCAGCGACGGTGTTCCGTTACGGAATCTCCCCTTCCTGCATCTAAACACTAACACTGTTAGCGACTTTGCTCCGTTACGGAATCTCCCCTCCCTGCATCTAAACACTGTCAGCGATGGTGTTCCGTTACGGAATCTCTTCTCCCTGCATCTAAACACTAACACTGTCAGCGACGGTGTTCCGTTACGGAATCTCCCCTCCCTGCATCTAAACACTAACACTGTCAGCGATGGTGCTCCGTTACGGAATCTCCCCTCCCTGCATCTAAACACCAACACTGTCAGCGATGGTGCTCCGTTACGGAGTCTCCCCTCCTTGCATCTAAACACTGTCAGCGACGGTGTTCCGTTACGGAATCTCCCCTCCCTGCATCTAAACACTGTCAGCGACGGTGTTCCGTTACGGAATCTCCCCTCCCTGCATCTAAACACTAACACTGTCAGCGATGGTGCTCCGTTACGGAGTCTCCCCTCCTTGCATCTCAATGAATACATGCTCATTATGGTTCTTAGCCCTGCGGTGAAACAGTCCAACAAGACACTCAAACACACACAAACACACAAACACACACTGTGGTGACACAGTCCAACAAGACACTCAAACACACACATGCACCACAAACACACACACACACACACACCTCAAACACACACACACCGTGGTGACCCAGTCCAAGAAAAAACACACACACACATCTCAAAGACAGACAGAAACACACACACACACAGAAAATGTGGTGCCAGTCCAAAGGCTGTGATAATGACGATCAGTCTGTGAGTTGTGAGGCTTTGGTCTCAGTGTTCTGGCAGACAAAGTGACTGAGATGGAACTTTAAACGTCAGTGAAGAAAAGGGCAAGAGACAAAATACACGATGTCTTGATGGAGCTGAAATTCATTCCTCTTCTATTTTATTCAGCTGCACAGAAAGTACTACAGCCTTGTTTTGGAGGATAGGAAGGAACGGGGGGACGGATTACCGAATGGGGACGCAGGTCATGTGCCCCGGGGCCCCCAACCAATTTTTGGGGGTTTGTTTTTTGGGGGTTCTTGGCCACTTTTTTTAGGGGGTGTTTTGGGGGTTCCTGGAGCCTTTTAGGGGGTGTTTTTGGGGGTTATTGGGCCCTTTTTTAGGTGGGGGGGGTTGGGGGGTTCCTGGACCCTTTTTAGGGAGGGAGGGTAGAACTTTTAAAGACTGGCCTGCTGGCCTTACAGAATCGATAGGAACATTAGCCTGCTGGCCTTACTGGGTGTATAGGAACATTCGCCAGAGCTATTTAGGAGGGATATCACACCTGGCACAAATTATTGTCTAGTTGTGTTTTTCCTGCTGAGGGGTGCCCTATACCTGCTGTTACGGATACAAGTATCCTGTGTGTATCCTGTGTGTGTGTTTCTTTTCTCTCCTTCTCCCCTCACAGGTGAAAATCATCACTCTCCAATCAGTCAACAATCAATCATCAATCAGAAGACACACCTCCTCCTGTTTCCTACCCTATCACAGGTCCTTTCCCTTGGTTTAAAAACCCTGTCAGTAGTTTTCTCTAGCGCTCAATCTCTATGTAAATGCCATGTCTGTAGGTCTCTGTGTTTCACTCTCTCTTTGTGTATTAACCTCTCTTTTGTTTGAGCACCTCCATAGCACTTTCATCACCTGTGAGTATTGTTTTTGGTTATGGTGTTTGTTTACTGGTGGGAAAAGGGGAAACCAAGACAAGTCGCCCATGGGCATACACTACCTGTAGGTAGAGTTTGTTAAATACACTAGTTAGAACTGGGCGGACCACCCACTGTATTTTTGGTTAGTTAGTTAGCTGTTAAAGTAGGCTAGTCTAGCTTAGGGGTGTTTTTGAATACTTATTGTTTCTTTCCTTGGGTCCAGCTCAGCCCCTTTTCCTGCTCCCCCCATTACCGTGTGTTTTACAATAAACCTGGAGTTTGACGGTAGATTTCAGTTGTGGTTATTTCGTTCTCACTTTTACTTTGTCACTATTATAAATTGCATGAGTTATGTTACGGGTCTCATTACCATCCCCCCTAGACTGTCGGGCCAAAAGGGATTCGTAATACCTGCGCCCAGAGGGGAGTAGTTCAAAGTCCAGGTACAGGGAGTGGCTTGGGTCTAAAAGGATTTTGTGAGCCTTGCGGAGGGCCCTGACCTTAAAGATCTCATCCAGGCCTGTCTGTTTGACTCCAAGTACCTTGCTTGCTGTGGTGATAATCCTTCTCAACATATTTATCTGTCCTGACAGTGGCATTGCCAAACCAACAAACCATACAAAAAGTTTAAATACTCTCAAAAGATTTGTAAAACTGAGTCAATATAGTACATTCTATATCTGCACCTTTGCTGGAAGTCTCGCCTTCCACAAGTGATAAGCATGAGACTCTGTTTCATTTCTTCAATCTTATAGCACCGCCAGATGCAGCACTCCGGGTATTGAGCAAACGGCTCGTTGCCTAGTGACGTTCCTCTGTCCCAGCCGTAAGCACGCTGTGGTTTACACCCGCTGTAACATCTGGTTAAATATGTGTATGAGACCGATACCATTTGATTTGGGAGCAGTGATGGTCCAAGCGATGAAACCCGATGCACTGCGTGGTGATTCCTAACTCTACGCAGCACAAATATATTCTACATTTAAACAACACCCATATTTAAACATTTTCCCTTGTAGAGTGGTGGAATGTTGACGTGGGTGGAATGTTGAAGTGGGCGGAATGGCTATGTACAGTAGAGGGGCTATGTACAGTAGAGGGGCTGATTGAGGTAGTATGTACATGTAGATATGGTTAGTGACTATGCATATATGTTAAACAGAGAGTAGCAGCCATGTAGCGTAAAAGAGGGGTTGGTGGGTGGTGGGACACAATGCAGATAGCCCGGTTAGCCAATGTGTGGGAGCACTGGTTGGTTGGGCCAATTGAGGTAGTATGTACATGAATATATAGTTAAAGTGACTATGCATATATGATAAACGGAGTAGCAGCAGTGTAAAAGAGGGGTTGGGGGGCACACAATGCAAATAGTCTGGGTAGTCCTTTGATTACCTGTTCAGGAGTCTTATGGCTTGGGCTTTTTTTTGTCCTAGACTTGGCACTCCGGTACCGCTTGCCATGCGGTAGTAGAGAGAACAGTCTATGACTGGGGTCTTTTACCATTTTTAGAGCTGCCTTCTGACACAGCCTGGTGTAGAGGTCCTGGATGGCAGGCAGCTTTGCCCCAGTGATGTACTGGGATGTACGCACTACCCTCTGTAGTGCCTTGCAGTCGGGAGGCCGAGCAATTGCCGTACCAGGCAGTGATGCAACCGGTCAGGATGCTCTCGATGTTGCAGCTGTAGAACCTTTTAAGGATCTCAGGACCCATGACAAATCTTTTTAATTTCCTGAGGGGGAATAGGCTTTGTCGTGCCCTCTTCACGAGGCAGTTATTAACCCACTGTTCCTTGGCCGTCATTGAAAATAAGTATTTGTTCTTAACGGACTTGGCTAGTTAAATAAAAAATGCATAAAATATCGCCTTGCACACTCTTGCCTGCATCTAGGTCATCATTAGTCAGATGCAAATTAGTTTCTATTGGACAAATTCATAATGTTTATCCCCATTTCATTCCGTTTGCTCTCGTTTTTGAAACATTTTTCAACTGAATCGGCGTAATGAATATACCCTTCTGATCAAACGCAAACAGTTCACTTTCACAGCAGCCACATAAAAACAGCATGAACACTTTTCCTCGTTGTATACATAATTGTTTCTCGCAACTTCCTCCTCTCACATTTTTCCTTCGCTTGTGGACTTCTGTGCACAACACATCAGTTGTCTGGGACCAGGCGAAAAAAAAACTTTCCAAGCCAAACCTTCATCATAACTGCTAACCCGCTAATCGCTATGCACCATCATATCACCATCATGCCTATCACCATCATAGTAACATCATAGTCAACATAGCTACTGGAACTAACGTGTTAGTAAACCCGCTGCAATCTTGCAGTATAGTGTACAGTCAGAAAGCAGTTTAGCAGTTAAACTGGCTGGCCCCTGGTGGCAATAAATTAATACAACCAAAAGTTTACCTTGATTTGGAACAGTTCCAGTGTTGTGTTGGATAGTTATAGCCAGCTAGCTAACATAGCATCCCTCTGTTATAGCCAGCTAGCTAACATAGCACCCTCTGTTATAGCCAGCTAGCTAACATAGCATCCCTCTGTTAAGCTAGCTAACATAGCATCCCTCTGTTAAGCTAGCTAACATAGCATCCCTCTGTTATAGCCAGCTAGCTAACATAACATCCCTCTGTTATAGCCAGCTAGCTAACATAGCATCCCTCTGCTATAGCCAGCTAGCTAACATAGCATCCCTCTGTTATAGCCAGCTAGCTAACATAGCATCCCTCTGTTAAGCTAGCTAACATAGCATCCCTCTGTTATAGCCAGCTAGCTAACATAACATCCCTCTGTTATAGCCAGCTAGCTAACATAGCATCCCTCTGTTATAGCCAGCTAGCTAACAGAGCATCCCTCTGTTATAGCCAGCTAGCTAACAGAGCATCCCTCTGTTATAGCCAGCTAGCTAACAGAGCATCCCTCTGTTATAGCCAGCTAGCTAACAGAGCATCCCTCTGTTATAGCCAGCTAGCTAACAGAGCATCCCTCTGTTATAGCCAGCTAGCTAACATAGCATCCCTCTTATAGCCAGCTAGCTAACAGAGCGTCCCTCTGTTATAGCCAGCTAGCTAACAGAGCGTCCCTCTGTTATAGCCAGCTAGCTAACAGAGCGTCCCTCTGTTATAGCCAGTTAGCTAACATAGCGTCCCTCTGTTATAGCCAGCTAACTAACATAGCGTCCCTCGTTTGAGTAGAAGCTCTCTCTCTCTTTCTTTCTCCTTCATTTTGGAAGAAAGGAAATTGTTGAAAACTGTTCAACTATTGTCTTTCTCTCTTTGAGTCAACTACTCACCACATTTTCTGCAGTGCCAGCTAGCTGTAGCTTATGCTTTCAGTACTAGATGAATTCTCTGATCCTTTGATTGGGTGGACAACATGTCAGTTCATGTTGCAAGAGCTCTGATAGGTTAGAGGACATCCTCCAGAAGTTGTCATAATTACTGTGTAAGTCTATGGAAGATGGTGAGAATCAAGAGCCTCCTAGGTTTTGTATTGAAGCCAATGTACCCATAGGAGGATGGAAGCTTGCTGTCCTCCAGTTACACCATGGTGCTACCCTACAGAGTGCTGTTGAGGCTACTCTAAACCTTCATTGCAAAACAGTGTGTTTTAACAAATTATTTGGTGACGTGAACATATTTAGTATAGTTTTATCTAAAAGGATGTTTCACTATTTAGATTTTGAAATTTCCTGAGGAAGATGGTCCTCCTCTGAGGCCTCCACTGTTTAAGGGCAGATGTGACTCTACTCTCCCAAAGATCACAGCTGAGGCATCAAAACATCCCAGCTTGTCTCAGACAGCGTTGTGGTAACTTAATATGTGCAACTCTGAGCAAAGTGAAAGTTAAACTCTTAAGGTCTAACTTCAAGGAGAGAGGACAGAACAGAACAACTCTCATGTCTTGTCAGAGAGAGGGTTCTCGTCTCTCCCCCCCTTCAAAACACGCAGAATGCCAAATGTGCCGGGAGCACTGGAGGGATTTAGATTTGAGATTCCTCTCCATCTCTGGGTTTGTGTGAGAGACAGATGGGATTGGAAGTGACAAGGCTATAATTCAGCTCGGTCATGAAGCAGTCACTCACTGGATCCCTTCCCTGCTCTTCCCTCTATCATTTCTCTCTCTTTCCCTTTCTCCATCTCTCCTTCCATCATATGAACTGTGTGATGGAGAGTGTGGTGTATTGGGATTGTGCCGTGATGCATCATGGGAGTTGTGTGTGTGGACACCGAGCACGTTCTAGATAAATGTTTCAATTGATTCCCATCTCCAGTCTCATCATCGAATCGGTATAAAGACGTGGTTATGAAACCAGATATTCAGGTCACAGTTGTAAATGAGAACTTGTTCTCAACTGGCCTACCTAAATAAAGGTGAAATAAATGAATTAATTAATTAGAGAGTGAAACCATGTCAAACAGCTGTGTGATCAGCCATGTCCTGGGAGACTCAGTTGAGACTTTACCTCTCCCTGTTATCCCTCGCTCCTTCCATTTCATCCAACTCCCATCCTTTCCTCTCTACTCCACCTCTCCCCCTCTCTCCTTTCCTCTCTACTCCACCTCTCCCACTCTCTCCTTTCCTCTCTACTCCACATCTCCTCCCTCTCTCCTTTCCTCTCTACTCCACATCTCCTCCCTCTCTCCTTTCCTCTCTACTCCACATCTCCTCCCTCTCTCCTTTCCTCTCTACTCCACATCTCCTCCCTCTCTCCTTTCCTCTCTACTCCACATCTCCTCCCTCTCTCCTTTCCTCTCTACTCCACATCTCCTCCCTCTCTCCTTTCCTCTCTACTCCACATCTCCTCCCTCTCTCCTTTCCTCTCTACTCCACATCTCCTCCCTCTCTCCTTTCCTCTCTACTCCACATCTCCTCCCTCTCTCCTTTCCTCTCTACTCCACATCTCCTCCCTCTCTCCTTTCCTCTCTACTCCACATATCCCCCTCTCTCCTTTCCTCTCTACTCCACATATCTCCCTCTCTCCTTTCCTCTCTACTCCACATTTCCTCCCTCTCTCCTTTAACACAGTCTCCTCCAAGGACACCGTTTGTGCGTGTATCCCTGTCTGTATTCAATGTCTGTATTCAATGTCTGTATTCCTGTTCAGAGGACTGTACTTTCCTGTAAAGGCTGTGTTCAGAGTCTCTACTGTGGACTACGCTGTCAAGGTAACTCATATGATTCCTTCTACTACACAGTCTGTGGTCCTCTATGGGACTGTACCTTTCATCCATTTGGGCTGATTTCAAGGTTTTACTGCTAACCTACAAAGCATTACATGGGCTTGCTCCTACCTATCTCTCTGATTTGGTCCTGCCGTACATACCTACACGTACGCTACGGTCACAAGACGCAGGCCTCATTGTCCCTAGAATTTCTAAGCAAACAGCTGGAGGCAGGGCTTTCTCCTATAGAGCTCCATTTTTATGGAACGGTCTGCCTACCCATGTCAGAGACGCAAACTCGGTCTCAACCTTTAAGTCTTTACTGAAGACTCATCTCTTCAGTGGGTCATATGATTGAGTGTAGTCTGGCCCAGGAGTGGGAAGGTGAACGGAAAGGCTCTGGAGCAACGAACCGCCCTTGCTGTCTCTGCCTGGCCGATTCCCCTCTTTCCACTGGGATTCTCTGCCTCTACCCTGTTACGGGGGCTGAGTCACTGGCTTACTGGGGCTCTCTCATGCCGTCCCTGGGGGGTGCGTCACCTGGGTGGGTTGATTCACTGTTGTGGTCGGCCTGTCTGGGTTGGCGCCCCACCCTTGGGTTGTGCCGTGGCGGAGATCTTTGTGGGCTATACTCGGCCTTGTCTCAGGATGGTAAGTTGGTGGTTGAAGATATCCCTCTAGTGGTGTGGGGGCTGTGCTTTGGCAAAGTGGGTGGGGTTATATCCTTCCTGTTTGGCCCTGTCCGGGGGTGTCCTCGGGTTGGGGCCACAGTGTCTCCTGACCCCTCCTGTCTCAGCCTCCAGTATTTATGCTGCATTAGTTTGTGTCGGGGGGCTAGGGTCAGTTTGTTATATCTGGAGTACTTCTCCTGTCCTATTCGGTGTCCTGTGTGAATCTAAGTGTGCGTTCTCTAATTCTCTCCTTCTCTCTTTCTTTCTCTCTCTCGGAGGACCTGAGCCCTAGGACCATGCCCCAGGACTACCTGACATGATGACTCCTTGCTGTCCCCAGTCCACCTGGCCATGCTGCTGCTCCAGTTTCAACTGGCCTGGGCCCTAGGACCATGTCCCAGGACTACCTGACATGATGACTCCTTGCTGTCCCCAGTCCACCTGGCCATGCTGCTGCTCCAGTTTCAACTGTTCTGCCTTACTATTATTCAACCATGCTGGTCATTTATGAACATTTGAACATCTTGGCCACGTTCTGTTATAATCTCCACCCGGCACAGCCAGAAGAGACTGGCCACCCCACATATGCTCTCTCTAATTCTCTCTTTCTTTCTCTCTCTCTCTCGGAGGACCTGAGCCCTAGGACCGTGCCCCAGGACTACCTGACATGATGACTCCTTGCTGTCCCCAGTCCACCTGGCCATGCTGCTGCTCCAGTTTCAACTGGCCTGGGCCCTAGGACCATGTCCCAGGACTACCTGACATGATGACTCCTTGCTGTCCCCAGTCCACCTGGCCATGCTGCTGCTCCAGTTTCAACTGTTCTGCCTTATTATTATTCGACCATGCTGGTCATTTATGAACATTTGAACATCTTGGTCATGTTCTGTTATAATCTCTACCCGGCACAGCCAGAAGAGGACTGGCCACCCCACATAGCCTGGTTCCTCTCTAGGTTTCTTCCTAGGTTTTGGCCTTTCTAGGGAGTTTTTCCTAGCCACCGTGCTTTTACACCTGCATTGTTTGCTGTTTGGGGTTTTAGGCTGGGTTTCTGTACAGCACTTTGAGATATCAGCTGATGTACGAAGGGCTATATAAATAAATTTGATTTGATTTGATGTACAGTCGGTACAATGGTCCTGATTTCCTATATTTCCGGTAGTACAAATGATTTCCTACAATTTATTTATGAATTAACCTCTCTGAAAATGAGATCGATAATCTCTCCTTTTACTCACGAATCATATTACTTTTTCAAAATTCAGATACTTGAACAACAGCAACAACCTATTACTTTTTGTAAATGTTTACACCACCATTTTAGGAGCGATTCAAAATCATCTGAATAATATTATCAAATTGCTAACATGTTATTGATAAATGGCTTGGTTGGAAGGAATACCACTGGAAAGAAATCTATAGAGACACATATCTGAACACACACACACACGCGCACACACACACACGCTGGAGGTAAAGCTCCTTAGGCACTGCCCCCGTGGGTGTTTAAGTAACCCTGAAGCAGTGGTCTGAAGCGAACCTCTGTTTCTGATAGGTGGAATATGTCATGGAAAACACTGCCAGTGGCACCTGGAGAAAGATTTAATTCCAACACAAACATTTGGCTTTATATTATATAAAACAAACACATGTAATTCATTTTCTTCCAAGAGATGCTAAATAGTGAGTACTCGTTCTACATCCAGCTTGCTTTATATTACGCTAATCCAGTCAGGACTATGAGTTAGCAGCAATTCATCGGTCTCCTTCTTCTGTACTTTAACTTAATTTAGCTGTTTCTAGATCAGTGCTTAGGGCTACCAGCTTTGTATCTCTGCCTACAGCCAGCCTTCCTAAACTGCTCTACGCTCTTAAAAAAGGGTTCCAAAAGGATTCTGTAGCTGTTTTCAAAGTAGAACCCCTTGTGGTTCCAGGCAGAACCCCTTGTGGTTCCAGGCAGAACCCCTTGTGGTTCCAGGCAGAACCCCTTGTGGTTCCAGGTAGAACCCTTTATGATTCCAGGTAGAACCCTTTATGATTCCAGGTAGGACCCCTTATGATTCCAGGTAGAACCCCTTGTGATTCCAGGTAGAACCCCTTGTGATTCCAGGTAGAACCCCTTATGATTCCAGGTAGAACACCTTATGATTCCAGGTAGAACCCCTTATGATTCCAGGTAGAACACCCTGTAGAAATGGTTCTACTTGGAACACAAAAGGGTTATATCCAATGGGGACAGCCGAAGCACCCTTTAAGGTGATTTTATTATATTTCTAAGATTGTGGGGAACTGCTGTAGGCAGGTCTCCCATCCTCAAAAGCCTCAATAAAAACGTATGATAAAGTAAAGATGAAGCCTGAAAGCCTTGAAGACATGACTGATGGGTTTTCAAACTGAATATCAGTAGGCAGCTGAGTCAGCGTGCATGTCTGGGAGAGCCAGGAGAGCTAGAGACCTGTTCTGGGTCAGAAGGAGAAGTTGAGAATGAATCACTGGATATACGCACACGCACACACGCACACACACATGCTATGTTGACAGGTACAGCCATGGATACATGCTATGTTGAGAGAAGTAGGTAACTCAAGGACACTGCCTTCTTCCCAAAAATAATTCCTAAAAAAATGTCACGTCTTATATACATTTTATAGTCTTCCATCGTTTTTCTCTGGCAATAATATACATAAAAATATTTTATATTTTTAAATTCTGTGTTTCCCTGCGTTTCCTGTCTCTCTGTGCCAGTGTATTTATCCCTGTGTTTCCTGTCTCTCTGTACCAGTGTATTCATCCCTGTGTTTCCTGTCTCTCTGTGCCAGTGTATTTATCCCTGTGTTTCCTGTCTCTCTGTGCCAGTGTATTTATCCCTGTGTTTCCTGTCTCTCTGTGCCAGTGTATTTATCCCTGTGTTTCCTGTCTCTCTGTGCCAGTTTGTCTTGTATGTTCAAGTCAACCAGCGTGTTTTCCCGTATTCCAGAATCTATTCTCTTTTGCTAGTCCTCCGTGTTTCTGACTCTTGCCTGTTTTCTGGACCCTGTACCCGCCTGCCTGACCTGACCTCGAACCTGCCTGCCATTCTGTACCTCCTGGACTCTGGTTTTGACCTTTTGCCTGTCCACGACCATTCTCTTGCCTACTCCTTTTTGGATTGTTCAATAAATACCAAGACTCAAACCATTTGCCTCCCTTGTCTACATGTACGTCTCGCCCTGTGCCCTTATGAAAACAGAACAATGAAGTACAACATGTCCTGAACACAGCTGGAGAGAAGCAGTGAGAGCAGTGTGTGGGTGACTAACAGTGAGAGCAGTGTGTGGGTGACTAACAGTGAAAGCCGTGTGTGGGTGACTAGTAACAGTGAGAGCAGTGTGTGGGTGACTAGTAACAGTGAGAGCAGTGTGTGGGTGACTAGTAACAGTGCGAGCAGTGTGTGGGTGACTAGTAACAGTGAGAGCAGTGTGTGGGTGACTAGTAACAGTGAGAGCAGTGTGCGGGTGACTAGTAACAGTGAGAGCAGTGTGCGGGTGACTAGTAACAGTGAGAGCAGTGTGTGGGTGACTAGTAACAGTGAGAGCAGTGTGTGGGTGACTAGTAACAGTGAGAGCAGTGTGCGGGTGACTAGTAACAGTGAGAGCAGTGTGCGGGTGACTAGTAACAGTGAGAGCAGTGTGCGGGTGACTAGTAACAGTGAGAGCAGTGTGCGGGTGACGCGGCCGAGCTGCCTGGAAACTAGCCAACATAACAGACTCACTCAATGAAAAGTTTTAGCCAAGGAATTAGCACATTAACAAAAGTCAGATATGCTATTATAGAAACACTATTGGCCTATTGGGAATTCCCATCTAGTTCTTGGTTGTGTCCCAAATGACACTTGGTGCTTCCTGCTTCCTGTCCTACATGCCTTTCACCCTCTTCTTTGTACTGAAACAGGCTTTTAGCTTTATATCTATTCATTCTGTAGACAACGCACACACACACACATACAAAATACAGTTGCTAGAAAAAGTGTGTGAACCCTTTGGAATTACCTGGATTTCTACATAAATTGTTCAAAACTTTTGATCTGATCTTAATCTATGTCACAACAATAGACAGACACAGTCTGCTTAATAACACACAAATTATTGTATTTTTCTTGTCTATATTGAATTACGTCATTTAAACATTCACAGCGTAGGTTGGAAAAAAAGTATGTTAACCCCCCTAGGCTAATGACTTCTCCAAAAACTAACTGGAGTCAAGAGTCAGCTAACCTGGAGTCCAATCAATGAGATGAGATTGGAGATGTTGGTTAGAGCTGCCTTGCTATTCATATGAAGCATTGCCTGATGTGAACCATGCCTCGAACAAAAGAGATCTCAGTAGACCTAAAACTAAGAATTGTTGACTTGCATGATGCTGGAAAGGGTTACAAAAGTATCTCTAAATGCCTTGATGTTCATCAGTCCAGGACTGTTGTTGCTCTCCCTAGGAGTGGCCGTCCTGCAAAGATGACTGCAAGAGCACAGCGCAGAATGCTCAATGAAGTTAAGAAGAATCCTAGAGTGTCTGATAAAGACTCACCGAAATCTCTGGAACATGCTAACATCTCTGTTGACGAGTCTATGAAACGTAAAACACTAAACAAGAACGGTATTCATTGGAGGACACCATGGAAGAAGAAAACATTGCTGCACGTCTGAAGTTTGCGAAAGTGCATCTGGATGTTCCACAGCGCTAGCGGCATAATATTCTGTGGACAGATGAAACTAAAGTTGAGTTGTTTGGAAGGAACACACAACACCATGTGTGGAGAAAAAAAGTCACAGCGCACCAACATCAAAACCTCATCCCAACTGTAAAGTATGGTGGAGGGAGCATCACCTCACCTTCCACCAACGGCCGTTACACCTGCACTGTGAATGTTTACACAGTGTGTTAAATAAGACATGAAAAAGTATAATTCTTTGTGTGTTATTAGTTTAAATACGACTGTGATTGTCTATTGTTGTGAAGATTAGATCAAATTTTATAACCCATTTATGCAGAAATCCAGGTCATTCCAAGAGGTTCTGTAATAAATCACTTCACATGAACAAAATAACAAAAACAGTCTTATCTGGTGCAAAACACAGAGACAGGAACAATCACCCCCAAACACACAGTGAAACCCAGGCTACCTAAGTATGATTCTCAATCAGAGACAACTAATGACACCTGCCTCTGATTGAGAACCATACTAGGCCGAAACATAGAAATACCCAAATCATAGAAAAACAACTCACGCCCTGACCATACTAAATAATGACAAAACAAAGGAAATAAAGGTCAGAACGTGACAGGTTCACATGTTTTTTTTGCCACTGTATATAGCCCAAACCCATAAATGAGTTTGTGGTTCACCGGCACTGTGTTTTTAATCATGGACCCTGAGTATTAGCCATTAGGGACGGTGAGGGAAAACACACACACACACACAGTCTCACAATGTAACTCATTTAGCCATTATTGGAGGTGAGGCTGCTAATACACTTTTCCTATTAGGCAGGGGTGGAGGGTCGGGGGACACATATTAGGACATTTGTATGCAGGGGTGGGCACCGAGACACTGGTAGCTTTCAGACCACTTAAAAAGAGAGAGAGAGAGAAAGAGAAATTGAAAGAGAAATAGAGAGATAAATTGAGAGACAGAGATACATTGAAAGGGAGAGTGAGAGTGAGAGAGAGAGAGAGAAATTGAAAGAGAAATAGAGAGATAAATTGAGAGACAGAGATAAATTGAAAGGGAGAGAGAGAGAGAGAGAGAGAGAGACAGAGAGAGAGAGAGAGAGAGAGCGAGTGAGAGAGAGACAGAGAGAGACAGAGAGAGAGAGAGAGACAGAGAGAGAGAGAGAGAGAGAGACAGAGAGAGTGAGAGTGAGAGTGAGAGAGAAAGAGAAAGAGAGACAGAGAAAGAGAGACAGAGAGAGAGAGAGAGAGAGAGAGAGAGTGTGTTTTATCATAGCATGGGAAACATACGTTAACATTGCCAAAGCAAGTGAAGTCCATAATAAACCAAGTGAAATAAATAACATTAAACAGTGTACATTATTCTCACAAACGTTTAAAATGTCATATGTGCAAATACTTAAAGTACAAACGGGAAAATAAATCAACATAAATATGGGTTGTATTTACAATGGTGTTTGTTCTTCACTGGTTGCCCTTTTCTGCCTACAGCGGCATCTCTCAATAGCAAGGCTATGCTCACTGAGTCTGTACATAGACTCCAACACTCTACTCAGCAAACTGGATGCAGTCTATCACAGTGCCATCCGTTTTGTCACCAAAGCCCCATATACTACCTACCACTGCGACCTGTACGCTCTCGTTGGCTGGCCCTCGCTTCATGCTCGTCGCCAAACCCACTGGCTACAGGTTATCTATAAGTCTCTGCTAGGTAAAGCCCCGCCTTATCTCAGCTCACTGGTCACCATAGCAGCACCCACTCGTAGCACACGCTCCAGCAGGTATATCTCACTGGTCACCATAGCAGCACCCACTCGTAGCACACGCTCTAGCAGGTATATCTCACTGGTCACCCCCAAAGCCAATTCCTCCTTTGGTCGCCTTTCTTTCCAGTTCTCTGCTGCCACTGACTGGAACGAACTGCAAAAATCACTGAAGCTGGAGATTCCCATCTCCCTCACTAGCTTTAAGCACCAGCTGTCAGAGCAGCTCACAGATCACTGTACCTGTTCATAGCCCATCTGTATACAGCCCATCTATCTACCTCATCCTCATACTGTATTTATTTATTTAACTCCTTTTGCACCACAGTATCCCTACTTGCACATCCATCTTCTGCACATCTACCATTCCAGTGTTTAATTGCCATATTGTAATTACTTCGCCACTATGGCCTATTTATTGCCTTAACTCCCTTATTTGACCTTATTTGCACTCACTGTATATAGACTTTGTTTTCTTGTTTCTACTGTATTGTTGACTGTATGTTTTGTTCATGCCATGTGTAACTCTGTGTTGTTGTATGTGTCGAACTGCTATGCTTTATCTTGGCCAGGTCGCAGTTGTAAATGAGAACTTGTTCTCAACTAGCCTACCTGGTTAAATAAAGGTGAAATAAAAAAATAAAAAATAGACAAAGATTTCCTTAATTCTGGATCAGTCACAGTGGTCAGGTATTCTGCCGCTGTGTACTCTCTGTTTAGGGTCAAAAAGCATTCTAGATCTTTCCAATGTGTCAAGTAATTGTATTTTTGTTTTCTCATGATTTGGTTGGGTCTAATTGTGTTGCTGTCCTGGGGCTCTGTGGGTTGTGTTTGTGTTTGTGAACAGAGCCCCAGGACCAGCTTGCTTAGGGGACTCTTCTCCAGGTTCATCTCTCTGTAGGTGATGGCTTTGTTATGGAAGGTTTGGGAATCGCTTCCTTTTAGGTGGTTGTGGAATTTAACGACTCTGACGAATTTTGATAATTAGTGGGTATCGGCTAAATTCTGCCAGAGCAACAGCGGCCTCATCCTGTCATCATCCTCATCCTCATCCATCCTCTCATCCTGTCATTTGTGTCATTACATCATCTCATAGAGCCACACTATAGAGAAGGATTATATAAGTAAAAAGGGTTACTATAGAGAAGGATAAATCAAGGAGACAGGGTTACTATAGAGAAGGATAAATCAAGGAGACAGGGTTACTATAGAGACGGA
The DNA here is from genome assembly GCF_034236695.1 of Oncorhynchus nerka. Taxonomy (NCBI): domain Eukaryota; kingdom Metazoa; phylum Chordata; class Actinopteri; order Salmoniformes; family Salmonidae; genus Oncorhynchus; species Oncorhynchus nerka. Next base: position 7,863,000 of record NC_088419.1, on the reverse strand, counting down.
TAAATCAAGGAGACAGGGTTACTATAGGGAAGGATAAATCAAGGAGACAGGGTTACTATAGAGACGGATAAATCAAGGAGCCAGGGTTACTATAGAGACGGATAAATCAAGGAGACAGGGTTACTATAGAGAAGGATTATATAAGGAGACGGTCACTATAGAGAAGGATTATATAAGGAGACAGGGTTACTATAGAGAAGGATTATATAAGGAGACGGTTACTATAGAGAAGGATAAATCAAGGAGGCAGGGTTTACTATAGAGACGGATAAATCAAGGAGCCAGGGTTATTATAGAGACGGATAAATCAAGGAGCCAGGATTACTATAGAGACGGATAAATCAAGGAGACAGGGTTACTATAGAGAAGGATAAATCAAGGAGACAGGGTTACTATAGAGAAGGATAAATCAAGGAGCCAGGGTTACTATAGAGACGGATAAATCAAATCTCAAGTAGAAAATGTATTTAGATGTTGGGTTACTACGTGATTCCATATGTGTTATTTCATTGTTATTATGTCTTCACTATTATTCTACAATGTAGAAAAACCCTGGAATGAGTAGGTGTGTCCAAACTTTTGACTGGTACTTTACGAATTGGAGGAAATTATGATAAAACACACAATGCTGACCTCTCTCTCTCTCTCTCTCTCTCTCTCTCTCTCTCTCTCTCTCTCTCTCTCTCTCTCTCTCTTTCACTCTCTCTCCCTCTCTCCCTCCCTCCTTCTTTCTCTCCCTCTCTCTCTTTCCCTCGCTCTCTCTCTTTCTCTCCCTCTCTCTCTTTCCCTCTCTCTCTACTTCTCTCTTCCTCCTCATTTGTCATTTCTCATCTAGCGTTTGGTGTAAAAAGAAAAACAAAATGAACCGTGCATTCAATTTTATTTCAATTCAAAAACAAGCTATTAACAGCCTGCCTCCCTTCACTGCAGCGACAGACTGAAACTACACACATACACACACACACACACACACACACACACACACACACACACACACACACACACACACACACACACACACACCTCCCTGTACTGCAGTGACAGACTGAAACCACACACACACACACACACACCTCCCTGTACTGCAGTGACAGACTGAACCCCCCCACCCCACACACACACACACACACACACACACACACACACCAACCGCCTCCCTGTACTGCAGAGACAGTCTGGAATGAATCATCAGTCGGAGTTCAGTGAAAAAGTCAAACCAAGTGGAACAGCACTTGTAATATACAGTACAGGCAAACCCACTGACACACACTCTCACACTTACAGACACTCTCACACTCACACACACAGACACTCTCACACACACACACACACACACACGTAGACACGCACACTCTCACCCACACACTCTCACCCGCACACACGCACGCACGCACACACACACACACACACTCTCACACTTACTCACACACACACACACACACACACACACACACACACACACAAACCGCCTCCCTGTACTGCAGAGACAGTCTGGAATGAATCATCAGTCGGAGTTCAGTGAAAAAGTCAAACCAAGTGGAACAGCACTTGTAATATACAGTACAGGCAAACCCACTGACACACACACACACACACTCTCACACTTACACACACAGACACTCTCACACTCACACACACAGACACTCTCACACACACACACACGCAGACACGCACACTCTCACCCACAAACTCTCACCCGCACACGCAAGCACGCACGCACACACACACCACACACACACACACACACACACACACACAGACACTCTCACACTCACACACACAGACACTCTCACACACACACACACGCAGACACGCACACTCACGCACGCACGCACGCGCACGCACGCACACACACACACTCTCACACTTACACACACACACACTCACACACACTCACACACTCACACACTCACACACACACACACAAACACACACACACACACACACACAGACACTCTCACACTCTCACACACACACACACACAGACACTCTCACACACACACACACACAGACACTCTCACACACACACACACACAGACACTCTCACACACACACACAGACACTCTCACACACACACACAGACACTCTCACACACACACACAGACACTCTCACACACACACACATGCACACACGCACACTCTCACCCACACACACACACACACTCTCACCAGCACACACACACACACACACACGCACACACGCACACTCTCACCCGCACACACACACATGCTCGCACGCACACACACACACACACACACACGCACGCACACACGCGCAAACCCAATGGTCCCAGTGGATTATATTGTTTATCCGTACAGTAGCATATCATAGTCTCTTCCGTTAGACTGAGCAGCTGGCTCTTGTTAAAGTCCTTCTAAACCCTGTGTGGCATCTAACTCACACAGTTGGTGGTACAAAGCAAGACTGTTAACAAACAAATGCCAAGGATTAGAGTGAAAACAGCTTCTCACTGTCGTAGGCTGTAGGCTGCATCTCACTGTACCATCACACCTCCTCCTCCATGCATAGGATTAGAGTGTACATAGCTTCGGGGGTCGAGAAAAGTACCATGTGACTCCAATCAAGCGGGACTACAGGCCTATTTATTTGGCAAGACATCTCACTGTAGTAGAATGTAGACTGTAGGATACATCTCACTGTAGTAGGCAGCATCTCACTGTAGTAGGCAGCATCTCACTGTAGTAGGCAGCATCTCACTGTAGTAGGATACATCTCACTGTAGTAGGATACATCTCACTGTAGTAGAATGTAGACTGTAGGATAAATCTCACTGTAGTAGGATACATCTCACTGTAGTAGAATGTAGACTGTAGGATACATCTCACTGTAGTAGGCAGCATCTCACTGTAGTAGGATACATCTCACTGTAGTAGGCAGCATCTCACTGTAGTAGGCAGCATCTCACTGTAGTAGGATACATCTCACTGTAGTAGGATACATCTCACTGTAGTAGGATACATCTCACTGTAGTAGGCAGCATCTCACTGTAGTAGGATACATCTCACTGTAGTAGGATACATCTCACTGTAGTAGGATACATCTCACTGTAGTAGGATACATCTCACTGTAGTAGGCTGTAGGATACATCTCACTGTAGTAGGATATATCTCACTGTAGTAGGATACATCTCACTGTAGTAGGCAGCATCTCACTGTAGTAGGCAGCATCTCACTGTAGTAGGATACATCTCACTGTAGTAGGCTGTAGGATACATCTCACTGTAGTAGGATACATCTCACTGTAGTAGGATACATCTCACTGTAGTAGGATACATCTCACTGTAGTAGTATACATTTCACTGTAGTAGGCAGCATCTCACTGTAGTAGGATACATCTCATTGTAGTAGGATACATCTCACTGTAGTGGGATACATCTCACTGTAGTAGGATACATCTCACTGTAGTAGGCAGCATCTCACTGTAGTAGGATACATCTCACTGTAGTAGAATGTAGACTGTAGGATACATCTCACTGTAGTAGGCAGCATCTCACTGTAGTAGGCAGCATCTCACTGTAGTAGGATACATCTCACTGTAGTAAGATACATCTCACTGTAGTAGGCAGCATCTCACTGTAGTAGGCAGCATTTACATTTACATTTACATTTAAGTCATTTAGCAGACGCTCTTATCCAGAGCGACTTACAAATTGGTGCTTTCACCTTATGACATCCAGTGGAACAGCCACTTTACAATAGTGCATCTAGGTCTTTTAAGGGGGGAGAAGGATTACTTTATCCTATCCTAGGTATTCCTTAAAGAGGTGGGGTTTCAGGTGTCTCCGGAAGGTGGTGATTGACTCCGCTGTCCTGGCGTCGTGAGGGAGTTTGTTCCACCATTGGGACAGCATCTCACTGTAGTAGGCTGTAGGATACATCTCACTGTAGTAGGATACATCTCACTGTAGTAGTATACATCTCACTGTAGTAGGCAGCATCTCACTGTAGTAGGATACATCTCACTGTAGTAGGATACATCTCACTGTAGTAGTATACATCTCACTGTAGTAGGCAGCATCTCACTATAGTAGGATACTTCTCACTGTAGTAGGATACATCTCACTGTAGTAGGATACATCTCACTGTAGTAGGATACATCTCACTGTAGTAGTATACATCTCACTGTAGTAGGCAGCATCTCACTGTAGTAGGATATATCTCACTGTAGTAGGATACATCTCACTGTAGTAGGCAGCATCTCACTGTAGTAGGATAAATCTCACTGTAGTAGGCAGCATCTCACTGTAGTAGGATACATCTCACTGTAGTAGGATACATCTCACTGTAGTAGGATACATCTCACTGTAGTAGTATACATCTCACTGTAGTAGGCAGAATCTCACTGTAGTAGGATACATCTCACTGTAGTAGGATACATCTGACTGTAGTAGTATACATCTCACTGTAGTAGGCAGCATCTCACTGTAGTAGGATACATCTCACTGTAGTAGGATACATCTCACTGTAGTAGGATACATCTCACTGTAGTAGTATACATCTCACTGTAGTAGGCAGCATCTCACTGTAGTAGGATACATCTCACTGTAGTAGGATACATCTCACTGTAGTAGGATACTTCTCACTGTAGTAGGATACATCTCACTGTAGTAGGCAGCATCTCACTGTAGTAGGATATATCTCACTGTAGTAGGATACATCTCACTGTAGTAGGCAGCATCTCACTGTAGTAGGATAAATCTCACTGTAGTAGGCAGCATCTCACTGTAGTAGGATACATCTCACTGTAGTAGGATACATCTCACTGTAGTAGGATACATCTCACTGTAGTAGGATGTAGGATACATCTCACTGTAGTAGGCTGTAGGATACATCTCACTGTAGTAGGCAGCATCTCACTGTAGTAGGATACATCTCACTGTAGTAGGATACATCTCACTGTAGTAGGATACATCTCACTGTAGTAGGATACATCTCACTGTAGTAGGATACATCTCACTGTAGTAGGATACATCTCACTGTAGTAGGATACATCTCACTGTAGTAGGATACATCTCACTGTAGTAGGCTGTAGGATACATCTCACTGTAGTAGGATACATCTCACTGTAGTAGGATACATCTCACTGTAGTAGGCAGCATCTCACTGTAGTAGGCAGCATCTCACTGTAGTAGGATACATCTCACTGTAGTAGGCTGTAGGATACATCTCACTGTAGTAGGATACATCTCACTGTAGTAGGATACATCTCACTGTAGTAGGATACATCTCACTGTAGTAGTATACATTTCACTGTAGTAGGCAGCATCTCACTGTAGTAGGATACATCTCATTGTAGTAGGATACATCTCACTGTAGTGGGATACATCTCACTGTAGTAGGATACATCTCACTGTAGTAGGATACATCTCACTGTAGTAGTATACATCTCACTGTAGTAGGCAGCATCTCACTGTAGTAGGATACATCTCACTGTAGTAGGATACATCTCACTGTAGTAGTATACATCTCACTGTAGTAGGCAGCATCTCACTGTAGTAGGATACTTCTCACTGTAGTAGGATACATCTCACTGTAGTAGGATACATCTCACTGTAGTAGGATACATCTCACTGTAGTAGTATACATCTCACTGTAGTAGGCAGCATCTCACTGTAGTAGGATATATCTCACTGTAGTAGGATACATCTCACTGTAGTAGGCAGCATCTCACTGTAGTAGGATAAATCTCACTGTAGTAGGCAGCATCTCACTGTAGTAGGATACATCTCACTGTAGTAGGATACATCTCACTGTAGTAGGATACATCTCACTCTAGTAGTATACATCTCACTGTAGTAGGCAGCATCTCACTGTAGTAGGATACATCTCACTGTAGTAGGATACATCTCACTGTAGTAGTATACATCTCACTGTAGTAGGCAGCATCTCACTGTAGTAGGATACTTCTCACTGTAGTAGGATACATCTCACTGTAGTAGGATACATCTCACTGTAGTAGGATACATCTCACTGTAGTAGTATACATCTCACTGTAGTAGGCAGCATCTCACTGTAGAAGGATATATCTCACTGTAGTAGGATACATCTCACTGTAGTAGGCAGCATCTCACTGTAGTAGGATAAATCTCACTGTAGTAGGCAGCATCTCACTGTAGTAGGATACATCTCACTGTAGTAGGATACATCTCACTGTAGTAGGATACATCTCACTGTAGTAGGATGTAGGATACATCTCACTGTAGTAGGCTGTAGGATACATCTCACTGTAGTAGGCAGCATCTCACTGTAGTAGGATACATCTCACTGTAGTAGGATACATCTCACTGTAGTAGGATACATCTCACTGTAGTAGGATACTTCTCACTGTAGTAGGATACATCTCACTGTAGTAGGATACATCTCACTGTAGTAGGATACATCTCACTGTAGTAGGATACATCTCACTGTAGTAGGATACATCTCACTGTAGTAGGATACATCTCACTGTAGTAGGCTGTAGGATACATCTCACTGTAGTAGGATACATCTCACTGTAGTAGGATACATCTCACTGTAGTAGGCAGCATCTCACTGTAGTAGGCAGCATCTCACTGTAGTAGGATACATCTCACTGTAGTAGGCTGTAGGATACATCTCACTGTAGTAGGATACATCTCACTGTAGTAGGATACATCTCACTGTAGTAGTATACATTTCACTGTAGTAGGCAGCATCTCACTGTAGTAGGATACATCTCATTGTAGTAGGATACATCTCACTGTAGTGGGATACATCTCACTGTAGTAGGATACATCTCACTGTAGTAGGATACATCTCACTGTAGTAGTATACATCTCACTGTAGTAGGCAGCATCTCACTGTAGTAGGATACATCTCACTGTAGTAGGATACATCTCACTGTAGTAGTATACATCTCACTGTAGTAGGCAGCATCTCACTGTAGTAGGATACTTCTCACTGTAGTAGGATACATCTCACTGTAGTAGGATACATCTCACTGTAGTAGGATACATCTCACTGTAGTAGTATACATCTCACTGTAGTAGGCAGCATCTCACTGTAGTAGGATATATCTCACTGTAGTAGGATACATCTCACTGTAGTAGGCAGCATCTCACTGTAGTAGGATAAATCTCACTGTAGTAGGCAGCATCTCACTGTAGTAGGATACATCTCACTGTAGTAGGATACATCTCACTGTAGTAGGATACATCTCACTCTAGTAGTATACATCTCACTGTAGTAGGCAGCATCTCACTGTAGTAGGATACATCTCACTGTAGTAGGATACATCTCACTGTAGTTGTATACATCTCACTGTAGTAGGCAGCATCTCACTGTAGTAGGATACTTCTCACTGTAATAGGATACATCTCACTGTAGTAGGATACATCTCACTGTAGTAGGATACATCTCACTGTAGTAGTATACATCTCACTGTAGTAGGCAGCATCTCACTGTAGTAGGATATATCTCACTGTAGTAGGATACATCTCACTGTAGTAGGCAGCATCTCACTGTAGTAGGATAAATCTCACTGTAGTAGGCAGCATCTCACTGTAGTAGGATACATCTCACTGTAGTAGGATACATCTCACTGTAGTAGGATACATCTCACTGTAGTAGGATGTAGGATACATCTCACTGTAGTAGGCTGTAGGATACATCTCACTGTAGTAGGCAGCATCTCACTGTAGTAGGATACATCTCACTGTAGTAGGATACATCTCACTGTAGTAGGATACATCTCACTGTAGTAGGATACATCTCACTGTAGTAGGATACATCTCACTGTAGTAGGATACATCTCACTGTAGTAGGATACATCTCACTGTAGTAGGATACATCTCACTGTAGTAGGATACATCTCACTGTAGTAGGCTGTAGGATACATCTCACTGTAGTAGGATACATCTCACTGTAGTAGGATACATCTCACTGTAGTAGGCAGCATCTCACTGTAGTAGGCAGCATCTCACTGTAGTAGGATACATCTCACTGTAGTAGGCTGTAGGATACATCTCACTGTAGTAGGATACATCTCACTGTAGTAGGATACATCTCACTGTAGTAGGATACATCTCACTGTAGTAGTATACATTTCACTGTAGTAGGCATCATCTCACTGTAGTAGGATACATCTCATTGTAGTAGTATACATCTCACTGTAGTGGGATACATCTCACTGTAGTAGGATACATCTCACTGTAGTAGGATACATCTCACTGTAGTAGTATACATCTCACTGTAGTAGGCAGCATCTCACTGTAGTAGGATACATCTCACTGTAGTAGGATACATCTCACTGTAGTAGTATACATCTCACTGTAGTAGGCAGCATCTCACTGTAGTAGGATACTTCTCACTGTCGTAGGATACATCTCACTGTAGTAGGATACATCTCACTGTAGTAGGATACATCTCACTGTAGTAGTATACATCTCACTGTAGTAGGCAGCATCTCACTGTAGTAGGATATATCTCACTGTAGTAGGATACATCTCACTGTAGTAGGCAGCATCTCACTGTAGTAGGATACTTCTCACTGTAGTAGGATACATCTCACTGTAGTAGGATACATCTCACTGTAGTAGGATACATCTCACTGTAGTAGTATACATCTCACTGTAGTAGGCAGCATCTCACTGTAGTAGGATATATCTCACTGTAGTAGGATACATCTCACTGTAGTAGGATACATCTCACTGTAGTAGTATACATCTCACTGTAGTAGGCAGCATCTCACTGTAGTAGGATACTTCTCACTGTAGTAGGATACATCTCACTGTAGTAGGATACATCTCACTGTAGTAGGATACATCTCACTGTAGTAGTATACATCTCACTGTAGTAGGCAGCATCTCACTGTAGTAGGATATATCTCACTGTAGTAGGATACATCTCACTGTAGTAGGCAGCATCTCACTGTAGTAGGATAAATCTCACTGTAGTAGGCAGCATCTCACTGTAGTAGGATACATTTCACTGTAGTAGGATACATCTCACTGTAGTAGGATACATCTCACTGTAGTAGGATGTAGGATACATCTCACTGTAGTAGGCTGTAGGATACATCTCACTGTAGTAGGCAGCATCTCACTGTAGTAGGATACATCTCACTGTAGTAGGATACATCTCACTGTAGTAGGATACATCTCACTGTAGTAGGATACTTCTCACTGTAGTAGGATACATCTCACTGTAGTAGGATACATCTCACTGTAGTAGGATACATCTCACTGTAGTAGGATACATCTCACTGTAGTAGGATACATCTCACTGTAGTAGGATACATCTCACTGTAGTAGGCAGCATGTCACTGTAGTAGGATATATCTCACTGTAGTAGGATACATCTCACTGTAGTAGGATACATCTCACTGTAGTAGTATACATTTCACTGTAGTAGGCAGCATCTCACTGTAGTAGGATACATCTCATTGTAGTAGGATACATCTCACTGTAGTGGGATACATCTCACTGTAGTAGGATACATCTCACTGTAGTAGGATACATCTCACTGTAGTAGTATACATCTCACTGTAGTAGGCAGCATCTCACTGTAGTAGGATACATCTCACTGTAGTAGGATACATCTCACTGTAGTAGTATACATCTCACTGTAGTAGGCAGCATCTCACTGTAGTAGGATACTTCTCACTGTAGTAGGATACATCTCACTGTAGTAGGATACATCTCACTGTAGTAGGATACATCTCACTGTAGTAGTATACATCTCACTGTAGTAGGCAGCATCTCACTGTAGTAGGATATATCTCACTGTAGTAGGATACATCTCACTGTAGTAGGCAGCATCTCACTGTAGTAGGATACATCTCACTGTAGTAGGATACATCTCACTGTAGTAGGATACATCTCACTGTAGTAGGATACATCTCACTGTAGTAGGCAGCATCTCACTGTAGTAGGCAGCATCTCACTGTAGTAGGATACATCTCACTGTAGTAGGCAGCATCTCACTGTAGTAGGATACATCTCACTGTAGTAGGCTGTAGGATACATCTCACTGTAGTAGGATACATCTCACTGTAGTAGGATACATCTCACTGTAGTAGGATACATCTCACTGTAGTAGTATACATTTCACTGTAGTAGGCAGCATCTCACTGTAGTAGGATACATCTCATTGTAGTAGGATACATCTCACTGTAGTGGGATACATCTCACTGTAGTAGGATACATCTCACTGTAGTAGGATACATCTCACTGTAGTAGTATACATCTCACTGTAGTAGGCAGCATCTCACTGTAGTAGGATACATCTCACTGTAGTAGGATACATCTCACTGTAGTAGTATACATCTCACTGTAGTAGGCAGCATCTCACTGTAGTAGGATACTTCTCACTGTAGTAGGATACATCTCACTGTAGTAGGATATATCTCACTGTAGTAGGATACATCTCACTGTAGTAGTATACATCTCACTGTAGTAGGCAGCATCTCACTGTAGTAGGATATATCTCACTGTAGTAGGATACATCTCACTGTAGTAGGCAGCATCTCACTGTAGTAGGATAAATCTCACTGTAGTAGGCAGCATCTCACTGTAGTAGGATACATCTCACTGTAGTAGGATACATCTCACTGTAGTAGGATACATCTCACTGTAGTAGTATACATCTCACTGTAGTAGGCAGCATCTCACTGTAGTAGGATACATCTCACTGTAGTAGGATACATCTCACTGTAGTAGGCAGCATCTCACTGTAGTAGGATACTTCTCACTGTAGTAGGATACATCTCACTGTAGTAGGATACATCTCACTGTAGTAGGATACATCTCACTGTAGTAGGATACATCTCACTGTAGTAGTATACATCTCACTGTAGTAGGCAGCATCTCACTGTAGTAGGATACATCTCACTGTAGTAGGCAGCATCTCACTGTAGTAGGATACATCTCACTGTAGTAGGATACATCTCACTGTAGTAGTATACATCTCACTGTAGTAGGCAGCATCTCACTGTAGTAGGATACTTCTCACTGTAGTAGGATACATCTCACTGTAGTAGGATACATCTCACTGTAGTAGGATACATCTCACTGTAGTAGTATACATCTCACTGTAGTAGGCAGCATCTCACTGTAGTAGGATACATCTCACTGTAGTAGGATACATCTCACTGTAGTAGTATACATCTCACTGTAGTAGGCAGCATCTCACTGTAGTAGGATACTTCTCACTGTAGTAGGATACATCTCACTGTAGTAGGATACATCTCACTGTAGTAGGATACATATCACTGTAGTAGTATACATCTCACTGTAGTAGGCAGCATCTCACTGTAGTAGGATATATCTCACTGTAGTAGGATACATCTCACTGTAGTAGGCAGCATCTCACTGTAGTAGGATACATCTCACTGTAGTAGGATACATCTCACTGTAGTAGGATACATCTCACTGTAGTAGGATACATCTCACTGTAGTAGGCTGTAGGATACATCTCACTGTAGTAGGATACATCTCACTGTAGTAGGATACATCTCACTGTAGTAGGCAGCATCTCACTGTAGTAGGCAGCATCTCACTGTAGTAGGATACATCTCACTGTAGTAGGCTGTAGGATACATCTCACTGTAGTAGGATACATCTCACTGTAGTAGGATACATCTCACTGTAGTAGGATACATCTCACTGTAGTAGTATACATTTCACTGTAGTAGGCAGCATCTCACTGTAGTAGGATACATCTCATTGTAGTAGGATACATCTCACTGTAGTGGGATACATCTCACTGTAGTAGGATACATCTCACTGTAGTAGGATACATCTCACTGTAGTAGTATACATCTCACTGTAGTAGGCAGCATCTCACTGTAGTAGGATACATCTCACTGTAGTAGGATACATCTCACTGTAGTAGTATACATCTCACTGTAGTAGGCAGCATCTCACTGTAGTAGGATACTTCTCACTGTAGTAGGATACATCTCACTGTAGTAGGATACATCTCACTGTAGTAGGATACATCTCACTGTAGTAGGCAGCATCTCACTGTAGTAGGATATATCTCACTGTAGTAGGATACATCTCACTGTAGTAGGCAGCATCTCACTGTAGTAGGATAAATCTCACTGTAGTAGGCAGCATCTCACTGTAGTAGGATACATCTCACTGTAGTAGGATACATCTCACTGTAGTAGGATACATCTCACTGTAGTAGTATACATCTCACTGTAGTAGGCAGCATCTCACTGTAGTAGGATACATCTCACTGTAGTAGGATACATCTCACTGTAGTAGTATACATCTCACTGTAGTAGGCAGCATCTCACTGTAGTAGGATACTTCTCACTGTAGTAGGATACATCTCACTGTAGTAGGATACATCTCACTGTAGTAGGATACATCTCACTGTAGTAGGCAGCATCTCACTGTAGTAGGATACATCTCACTGTAGTAGGATACATCTCACTGTAGTAGTATACATCTCACTGTAGTAGGCAGCATCTCACTGTAGTAGGATACTTCTCACTGTAGTAGGATACATCTCACTGTAGTAGGATACATCTCACTGTAGTAGGATACATCTCACTGTAGTAGTATACATCTCACTGTAGTAGGCAGCATCTCACTGTAGTAGGATATATCTCACTGTAGTAGGATACATCTCACTGTAGTAGGCAGCATCTCACTGTAGTAGGATAAATCTCACTGTAGTAGGCAGCATCTCACTGTAGTAGGATACATCTCACTGTAGTAGGATACATCTCACTGTAGTAGGATACATCTCACTGTAGTAGGATGTAGGATACATCTCACTGTAGTAGGCTGTAGGATACATCTCACTGTAGTAGGCAGCATCTCACTGTAGTAGGATACATCTCACTGTAGTAGGATACATCTCACTGTAGTAGGATACATCTCACTGTAGTAGGATACTTCTCACTGTAGTAGGATACATCTCACTGTAGTAGGATACATCTCACTGTAGTAGGATACATCTCACTGTAGTAGGCAGCATCTCACTGTAGTAGGATACATCTCACTGTAGTAGGATACATCTCACTGTAGTAGGATACATCTCACTGTAGTAGGATACATCTCACTGTAGTAGGATACATCTCACTGTAGTAGGATACATCTCACTGTAGTAGGCAGCATCTCACTGTAGTAGGCAGCATCTCACTGTGGTAGGCTGTAGGCAGCATCTCACTGTAGTAGGCTGTAGGCAGCATCTCGCTGTTGTAGGCTGTAGGCAGCATCTCGCTGTAGTAGGCTGTAGGCAGCATCTCGCTGTTGTAGGCTGTAGGCAGCATCTCGCTGTAGTAGGCTGTAGGCAGCATCTCGCTGTAGTAGGCTGTAGGCAGCATCTCGCTGTTGTAGGCTGTAGGCAGCATCTCGCTGTAGTAGGCTGTAGGCAGCATCTCGCTGTAGTAGGCTGTAGGATACATCTAGCTGTAGTAGGTGGTGTTTCGGATAATGTGTTTGTTTCCTGTTAATCTAACTAGCCTCGATATAGATTGTGTCATGCATTTATTGGGGCGACATGTGGCCTAATGGTTAGAGTGTTGGACTTGTAATCGAGAAGTGGCTTGATCAAATCCCTGAGCTGACACTGTAAAAAATCTGTCGTTCTGCCCCCTGAACAAGGCAGTTAACCCACTGTTCCTAGGCTTTCATTGAAAATAAGAATTTGTTCTTAACTGACTTGCCTAATTAAATAAAGATAACATTTATATGTTGTTCACTAGGGTCCACTTCTGATCTGTTCACATCTATTTGTTTGTATTGACGGTGACGTCAGTATTTTAAAGCCAAAACTGCTATTCGCTATTTCTGTTCGCATGAATAATTATGCCTACTGCTTTCAGCATTTAGTTGACGTTATTATGGTAAGACAGCTGTGTGTACAGCTGCATTCACATAGGCTGCTTGTAAACAGGTGAATTACTCCTAGTTATCTTGTAGCCTGTATTCACTACCGAAACGGCCTGGCTTTAGTGTGCCATGGAACTGTCCATCTGTGCTCAATCATTCATTTCGAATATGAGAAAAATACACCATTAATCATTGGCGGGTGGTAATGTTAGTTTGCCAGCTGAGATGATAACGTAGCTAGCTGGCTAACATTAATACGTGTGTAATAATGTGTAATAATTTGCGTTATTGAAAGATACGTGCAACTATAATTTGTTTCTTATGAACTATATGCGCATAACTATTCTGAACACAGCTCTAGTTGCACTCAAAATGTCCCAGTCAGGAACACAGGTTGTTTACCTCTAGTTTTTTTTTTTGCGTGGCGTGATGACACAGCCGCCATAGAACGTTCCCGTCAGTGAGCATACATATTTCTCACGTCCTCTCTCCTCAAAACCCATTGGATGAGAAAGCCCTTTCCCACTGACCTTTTCCTCCAATGGGATTTTGAGGAGGCGAGAAAAGAAGAGGTGAGGAGTACACTTTCGTCAGACCCCCATCCCCCCTTTGAAGTACTACTTAAGTAGTTATTTTGGGAGTATCTGTACTTAACTATTTATATTTTTGACAACTTTTACTTTTACTTCACTACATTCCTAAAGAAAATGATGTACTTTTTACTCCATACATTTTCCCCTGACACCCCAAAGTACTTTTACATTTTGAAATCCTTGGCAGGACAGAATTATTGTCCAAATCACGCACTTGTCAATATAATGCTTTTTCCTCCTTATTGCCTCTGATCTGGGGGACTCACTAAAAACAAATACTGCGTTTGTAAATGATATCCGAGTGCTGGAGTATACCCCTGGCTGTCCTTAATTAGCTCAATGTTTTAGGATTTAATTTTCATCGTCTGGTTTGCTTAATATAAGGAATCACAGTAACTTTTACATTCACTCAAGTATCACGATTGAAGTACATTTACTACCGTTGTATTTAAGTACATTTTAAAACAACATACTTGTCATACTTTTACTCAAGTACTATTTTATTTGGTTGACTTTTCACTTTTACTCGAGTCATTTTCTATTAATTAATAAGGTATCTTAACTCTTTTAAGTATGACGATTGGGTACTTTTTCTACCACTGGTAGTATATATACCATGTACTGCTGAAATACCTGGGAGTTACATGCAGTATAACAATATATTCCACGTATTATCTACATCTCAATGATACACACTGTAAGCTGATGAATGAAGCAGAGTAACAGGTGATACTATGTCCGTTGGATAAAGGGGATCGTGAACAGTGTGGCGCGGGAGAAGACATGGCAAACAGCACTATGAGACATGGCAAACAGCACTACTGTGAATGAAGCAGGTGATACTATGTCCGTTGGATAAAGGGGATCGTGAACAGTGTAGCGCGGGAGAAGACATGGCAAACAGCACTATGAGACATGGCAAACAGCACTACTGTGAATGAAGCAGGTGATACTATGTCCGTTGGATAAAGGGGATCGTGAACAGTGTAGCGCGGGAGAAGACATGGCAAACAGCACTATGAGACATGGCAAACAGCACTACTGTGAATGAAGCAGGTGATACTATGTCCGTTGGATAAAGGGGATCGTGAACAGTGTAGCGCGGGAGCAGACATGGCAAACAGCACTATGCGACATTTTTTTTATTTTTTATTTACAATAGCCAACTGCTTTACAGAAACCCCTTGCTTCTGATGATTTGTTCTGTGTACTGTATAATGACATATTCTTCAAAATACTCACAACCTGCCATTGGAAACATATTTGTTTTATTTTTTAATTGTGTTTATCAAGTTATAGTCAAATACTTGAAAAAGAAAGAATATTTCCCATAGACTATTTGTTCTATTCAAGATTTATAAAAATAAAAATAAAATTGTGTACCTGCATCTGTTTTATATTTAATGGTAAATAAAACTGATTAAATGTTGAACATGTTCTTATCTCCTTGTATTGGTGACTAAATTACAGGTTTTGTTCAATTGCTAACATGCGTTGGTCAGAAACTGAAGTCACGTTGTCAAAAGTCTTCACCACAGTCGGCGAAACAGAAGTGTACGTGGACCAGACTGTGAATCGTTTTTTTCATTGCTTTCACACACAAAATTCATCCGATGAGCACATTCTCCGAAATCCATCAAATCTTCTTTTTTTTCACCACCTGCAAAACTCTATATTTGCAGCACGTTTTCAATTGATTACACACTGTTTCTAAAACTGTTATGAAAAACACGTTGAAAACAAAATGATGGTAGATGTCGTGCATTTCTGCAGTAACCAGATTGGAACGTGTAGAAAATCTCAACAGAATATTTAATCATTCCAAACACAGCTGAAAGCCTACCCAAGTGTCCTGTTTGTTGTCTCATTACCAAACAAAAGACAAAAGAGAACGGCTTCGGAATGATTTAGTTTGGAAACATGGATCAAGGAAGACAGGTTGGTGGGGAAAGACGAGTGGCAGAGAGAGGAAGACAGGTTGGTGGGGGAAAGAAGAGTGTCAGGGAGAGGGAGACAGGTTGGTGGGGAAAGAAGAGTGGCAGGGAGAGGGAGACAGGTTGGTGGGGAAAGAAGAGTGGCAGAGAGAGGGAGACAGGTTGGTGGGGAAAGAAGAGTGGCAGGGAGAGGGAGACAGGTTGGTGGGGAAAGACGAGTGGCAGGGAGAGGAAGACAGGTTGGTGGGGAAAGAAGAGTGTCAGGGAGAGAGAGACAGGTTGGTGGGGAAAGACGAGTGGCAGGGAGAGGAAGACAGGTTGGTGGGGAAAGAAGAGTGGCAGGGAGAGGGAGACAGGTTGGTGGGGATAGAAGAGTGGCAGGGAGAGGGAGACAGGTTGGTGGGGGAAAGAAGAGTGGCAGGGAGAGGGAGACAGGTTGGTGGGGATAGAAGAGTGGCAGGGAGAGGGAGACAGGTTGGTGGGGGAAAAAAGAGTGTCAGGGAGAGGGAGACAGGTTGGTGGGGAAAGACGGGTGGCAGGGAGAGGGAGACAGGTTGGTGGGGAGGAAGAGTGGCAGGGAGAGGAAGACAGGTTGGTGGGGAAAGAAGAGTAGCAGGGAGAGGGAGAGGGAGACAGGTTGGTGGGGATCGAAGAGAGGCAGGGAGAGGGAGACAGGTTGGTGGGGATAGAAGAGTGGCAGGGAGAGGAAGACAGGTTGGTGGGGAAAGAAGAGTGGCAGGGAGAGGGAGACAGGTTGGTGGGGGAAGAAGAGTGGCAGGGAGAGAGAGACAGGTTGGTGGGGAAAGAAGAGAGGCAGGGAGAGGGAGACAGGTTGGTGGGGATAGAAGAGTGGCAGGGAGAGGAAGACAGGTTGGTGGGGATAGAAGAGTGGCAGGGAGAGGGAGACAGGTTGGTGGGGAAAGAAGAGGGGCAGGGGAGAGGGAGACAGGTTGGTGGGGATAGAAGAGTGGCAGGGAGAGGAAGACAGGTTGGTGGGGAAAGAAGAGTGGCAGGGAGAGGGAGACAGGTTGGTGGGGGAAGAAGAGTGGCAGGGAGAGAGAGACAGTTGGTGGGGAAAGAAGAGTGTCAGGGAGAGGGAGACAGGTTGGTGGGGGAAGAAGAGTGGCAGGGAGAGAGAGACTGGTTGGCGGGGGAAAGAAGAGTGGCAGGGAGAGGGAGACAGGTTGGTGGGGAAAGAAGAGTGTCAGGGAGAGGAAGACAGGTTGGTGGGGAAAGAAGAGTGGCAGGGAGAGGGAGACAGGTTGGTGGGGATAGAAGAGTGGCAGGGAGAGGGAGACAGGTTGGTGGGGGAAAGAAGAGTGGCAGGGAGAGAGAGAGAATGCGTGGAGGACAAAGGAGAGGAAGACCAAGAGCGGTGGTCTCTGATGAGATAAGAGCAAACAATTATTGACCATGTTGTAAACCATGGTCTCTTGGAGAGAGGCCGGTTTAAGGCTGCCACCAACCAGCGTTCCACAGTTGCATCAATAGTACGAATTGTCTGTCAAAACAACAGGTGAGATGTGCTTCCTTCCAATGGTAATTGAACTACATATTACAGTACAATACAGTATGTTCAAATTTTTACATGTACTGCCATTTTGAAATATATTGATTGTTTTGTGTTTTTCAGGAGGATCCAAAGGTTGAGGGAGAGGCAGTATACTCTCAGATGTGCAGGAAATTGCCATTGTTGACATGGTAATTGGCAGCAATGCAATACAACTGCAGGAAGTTCGGGACAGAGTGCTGGCAGACAATATCACTGTTGTGAATGTGAATACGGTCAGCACAACGACAGTTGCCAGAGTCCTAGAGAAACATAAAATAAGGATTTGTACCCTTTGAGAGAAACGGGGAACGTGTGAATGAACTCCGGTATCAATATGTCCAGGTAAGATGTCTGTTCAATAACCAAACCGGGTACATACACAGCCAAGCATAATGTAAAGTACTGTGAAACTGTGGATTTACTATATTTTAGAGAGTAATGGCAAACTGCGCATACATTCATCTTTGTGGATGAAGCTGGATTTCATCCTGGTAAAAACACGACCGCAGGGGAAGAAATGTGATTGGACAGAGAGCAACCGTAGATGTCCCAGGCCAGAGAGGAGCTAAAATCACAATGTGTGCAGCACTGTCCAATGATGGTTTGCTGTTACACAAACCTCTCATTGGCCCATACAATACAGAGAGGATAATTTACTTCCTGGATGAATCTGCATAATCGACTTGTGCCAGCAGAGGAGAGAGGGGCAAGAAACACCCCTACCTTCGTTGTTGTGTAGGGTAATGTGGCATTCCACCACTCTGCTGCAGTCACAGACTGGTTTACTGCTCATCCCAGAATGTCAGTACTATTCCTGCCTCCATACTCCCCCTTCCTAAACCCCATATAGGAATTATTTTCCTCATGGAGGTGGAAGGTTTATGACCACCATCCACATGACCAGATGTCCTTACTGGATGCCATGAATGCGGAGTGTAGAGACACTTCTCCTGAAAACTGCCAGGGTGTGGAGACACTTCTCCTGAAGACTGCCAGGGTGTGGAGACACTTCTCCTGAAGACTGCCAGGGTGTGGAGACACTTCTCCTGAAGACTGTCAGGGTGTGGAGACATTTCTCCTGAAGACTGCCAGGGTGTAGAGACACTTCTCCTGAAGACTGCCAGGGTGTAGAGACACTTCTCCTGAAGACTGCCAGGGTGTGGAGACACTTCTCCTGAAGACTGCCAGGGTGTGGAGACACTTCTCCTGAAGACTGCCAGGGTTGGATTAGACATTCCAGAAGACACTTTCCAAGATGCATCGCCAGAGAAGACATGAGCTGTGATGTTGATGGGAACGTGTGGCCAAATGCAGGAGAGGGAGAACTAGAACCCTCACAGGACTGAACAGTATGAGTGATTATACTAGACATGTTGATGAGAACTAGAACCCTCACAGTACTGTACAGTATGAGTGATTATACTATACATGTTGATGAGAACTAGAACCCTCACAGTACTGTACAGTATGAGTGATTATACTAGACATGTTGTTGATGGGAAGCTGCGAATTTTCGCAGCTTTTTGTTAAAAATCGCGCAACATTTCAGCGCCCTGCTATTCATGCCAGGAATATAGTATATGCATATGATTAGTATGTGTGGATAGAAAACACTCAGACGTTTCTAAAACTGGTTAAATCACGGCTGTGACTATAACAGAACGTGCGTTTCATCGAAAAGTGCAGGAAAATCTGATCACTGAAAATTGAAATAAATATCCATGCGCCACTTCCAGGAATTGTTAAAGGTGAACCGGATTAAATGAGGTCGAGGTTGCAGTACCTACAGCTTCCACACGATGTCTAGAGTCTTGTCATTTGCTTCGGCTTTGTTTCTTGGTCAAACCGAAACAAGGGAGCCGATTTCCTCCGGTCTCCGACAGGATGTTTTGGTTGAGATTTCTCCGGACATTATTTCCAGATGGACACCTATAGAATTTACATCGCCTCGTGATCAATTTTATCGCTTATTAACGTGTACTAATACCTAAAGTTGCATTACAAAAGTATTTCGAAGTGTTTTGTGAAAGTTTATCGTCGACTTTTTTAATTTAAAAAAATGACGTTACGTTAGAAAACGCTATTTTTTTCCGTTGTTCACACAGTATTCATAGATCGATATCTAGGCTATATATGGACCGATTTAATCGAAAAAAGACCCAAAATGATGTTCATGGGACATCTAGGAGTGCCAAGAAAGAAGCTCGTCAAAGGTAATGAATGTTTTATATTTTATTTCTGCGTTTTGAGTAGCACCCGGCTATCGCAAAATCTGTCGTTAGGTGACGTTGCTGTATTTTGGGGGATACATGCTATCAGATAATAGCTTCTCATGCTTTTGCCGAAAAGCATTTTACAAATCTGACTAGGTGGATAGATTCACAACGAGTGTAGCTTTAATTCAGTACATTGTATGTGCATTTTAATGAAAGTTTGAGTTTTATCAACAACTATAGGTGGCGCTCTTGAACATTTCCGCTGATTTATGTTCCCACCACGGAACCACGGCCCTAACAAGTTTTAATTGTTGTAATTATTATAGCAGCTAAGGAATTACAGAAATTTATTTTTTGTTCCAACTTCTTATTTTTCACAGGTTAATTACTAAATGCAAAGATATAGAAAAAATAATTTCTGATTCATTCTTGTTACATACGGTCAATAAACACTAAACACTAGTACAGTCAGTAAACACTAAACACTAGTACAGTCAGTAAACACTAGTACAGTCAGTAAACACTAGTACAGTCAATAAACACTAGTACAGTCAATAAACACTAGTACAGTCAGTAAACAGTAAACACTAGTACAGTCAATAAACACTAAACACTAGTACAGTCAATAAACACTAGTACAGTCAGTAAACACTAGTACAGTCAATAAACACTAAACACTAGTACAGTCAGTAAACACTAGTACAGTCAATAAACACTAGTACAGTCAATAAACACTAGTACAGTCAATAAACACTAGTACAGTCAATAAACACTAGTACAGTCAGTAAACACTAAACACTAAACACTAAACACAGTCAGTAAACACTAAACACACTAGTACAGTCAATAAACACTAAACACTAGTACAGTCAATAAACACTAAACACTAGTACAGTCAATAAACACTAAAGTCACACACTAGTACAGTCAATAAACACTAGTACAGTCAGTACAGTCAGTAAACACTAAACACTAGTACAGTCAATAAACACTAGTAAACACTAGTACAGTCAGTAAACACTAAACACTAGTACAGTCAATAAACACTAGTACAGTCAATAAACACTAAACACTAGTACAGTCAGTAAACACTAGTAAGTCACACTAAACAGTCAGTAAACACTAGTACAGTCAGTAGTAAACACTAAACACTAGTACAGTCAGTAAACACTAAACACTAGTACAGTCAATAAACACTAAACACTAGTACAGTCAGTAAACACTAGTACAGTCAATAAACACTAGTACAGTCAAAACACTAAACACTAGTACAGTCAATAAACACTAAACACTAGTACAGTCAATAAACACTAAACACTAGTACAGTCAATAAACACTAAACACTAGTACAGTCAATAAACACTAGTACAGTCAATAAACACTAGTACAGTCAATAAACACTAGTACAGTCAATAAACACTAGTACAGTCAATAAACACTAGTACAGTCAATAAACACTAGTACAGTCAGTAAACACTAAACACTAGTACAGTCAATAAACACTAAACACTAGTACAGTCAGTAAACACTAGTACAGTCAATAAACACTAGTACAGTCAATAAACACTAAACACTAGTACAGTCAATAAACACTAAACACTAGTACAGTCAGTAAACACTAAACACTAGTACAGTCAATAAACACTAGTACAGTCAATAAACACTAAACACTAGTACAGTCAATAAACACTAAACACTAGTACAGTCAAAACACTAAACACTAGTACAGTCAATAAACACTAAACACTAGTACAGTCAATAAACACTAGTACAGTCAATAAACACTAGTACAGTCAGTAAACACTAAACACTAGTACAGTCAATAAACACTAGTACAGTCAGTAAACACTAAACACTAGTACAGTCAATAAACACTAAACACTAGTACAGTCAATAAACACTAGTACAGTCAATAAACACTAAACACTAGTACAGTCAGTAAACACTAAACACTAGTACAGTCAATAAACACTAAACACTAGTACAGTCAATAAACACTAAACACTAGTACAGTCAATAAACACTAAACACTAGTACAGTCAATAAACACTAAACACTAGTACAGTCAATAAACACTAGTACAGTCAGTAAACACTAAACACTAGTACAGTCAATAAACACTAGTACAGTCAATAAACACTAAACACTAGTAACACACTAAACACTAGTACAGTCAATAAACACTAAACACTAGTACAGTCAATAAACACTAGTACAGTCAATAAACACTAAACACTAGTACAGTCAAAAACACTAAACACTAGTACAGTAAACACAAACACTAACACTAAACACTAGTACAGTCAATAAACACTAGTACAGTCAATAAACAAAAACACTAGTACAGTCAAAAACACACTAGTACAGTCAATAAACACTAGTACAGTCAATAAACACTAAACACTAGTACAGTCAGTAAACACTAGTACAGTCAGTAAACACTAGTACAGTCAGTAAACACTAGTACAGTCAGTAAACACTAAACACTAGTACAGTCAGTAAACACTAAACACTAGTACAGTCAATAAACACTAGTACAGTCAATAAACACTAGTACAGTCAATAAACACTAGTACAGTCAATAAACACTAGTACAGTCAGTAAACACTAAACACTAGTACAGTCAGTAAACACTAAACACTAGTACAGTCAATAAACACTAAACACTAGTACAGTCAAAACACTAAACACTAGTACAGTCAATAAACACTAGTACAGTCAATAAACACTAGTACAGTCAATAAACACTAAACACTAGTACAGTCAAAAACACTAGTACAGTCAAACACTAAACACTAGTACAGTCAATAAACACTAAACACTAGTACAGTCAGTAAAACACTAGTAAGTCACACTAGTACAGTCAGTAAAAACACTAGTACAGTCAATAAACACTAGTACAGTCAATAAACACTAAACACTAGTACAGTCAATAAACACTAGTACAGTCAGTAAACACTAGTACAGTCAATAAACACTAAACACTAGTACAGTCAATAAACACTAAACACTAGTACAGTCAATAAACACTAAACACTAGTACAGTCAATAAACACTAGTACAGTCAATAAACACTAAACACTAGTACAGTCAAACACTAAACACTAGTACAGTCAATAAACACTAAACACTAGTACAGTCAATAAACAGTCAATAAACACTAGTACAGTCAATAAACACTAGTACAGTCAGTAAACACTAGTACACTAGTACAGTCAATAAACACTAAACACTAGTACAGTCAATAAACACTAGTAAACACTAAACACTAGTACAGTCAATAAACACTAAAACACTAGTACAGTCAATAAACACTAGTACAGTCAGTAAACACTAAACACTAGTACAGTCAATAAACACTAAACACTAGTACAGTCAGTAAACACTAGTACAGTCAATAAACACTAAACACTAGTACAGTCAATAAACACTAAACACTAGTACAGTCAATAAACACTAGTACAGTCAATAAACACTAGTACAGTCAATAAACACTAGTACAGTCAATAAACACTAGTACAGTCAATAAACACTAAACAGTCAGTAAACACTAGTACAGTCAGTAAACACTAAACACTAGTACAGTCAATACTAGTACAGTCAGTAAACACTAAACACTAGTACAGTCAATAAACACTAAACACACTAGTACAGTCAATAAACACTAGTACAGTCAAAACACTAAACACTAGTACACTAGTACAGTCAGTAAACACTAGTACAGTCAATAAACACTAAACACTAGTACAGTCAATAAACACTAGTACAGTCAATAAACACTAGTACAGTCAGTAAACACTAGTAAACACTAGTACAGTCAATAAACACTAAACACTAGTACAGTCAATAAACACTAGTACAGTCAGTAAACACTAGTACAGTCAATAAACACTAGTACAGTCAATAAACACTAAACACTAGTACAGTCAATAAACACTAGTACAGTCAATAAACACTAAACACTAGTACAGTCAGTAAACACTAAACACTAGTACAGTCAATAAACACTAGTACAGTCAGTAAACACTAGTACAGTCAATAAACACTAGTACAGTCAATAAACACTAAACACTAGTACAGTCAGTACAGTCAATAAACACTAAACACACTAGTACAGTCAATAAACACTAAACACTAGTACAGTCACACTAAACACTAGTACAGTCAATAAACACTAGTAAACACTAGTACAGTCAATAAACACTAGTACAGTCAATAAACACTAGTACAGTCAATAAACACTAGTACAGTCAGTAAACACTAGTACAGTCAATAAACACTAGTACAGTCAGTAAACACTCAAAAACACTAGTACAGTCAGTAAAACACTAAACACTAGTACAGTCAATAAACACTAGTACAGTCAATAAACACTAGTACAGTCAAAAACACTAGTACAGTCAATAAACACTAAACAAACTAGTACAGTCAATAAACACTAGTACAGTCACACTAGTACAGTCAAACACTAGTACAGTCAAAACACTAGTACAGTCAATAAACACTAGTACAGTCAGTAAACACTAAAACACTAGTACAGTCAATAAACACTAGTACAGTCAAAACACTAGTACAGTCAATAAACACTAAACACTAGTACAGTCAGTCATAAACACTAGTACAGTCAGTAAACAGTCAATAAACACTAGTACAGTCAGTCAATAAACACTAGTACAGTCAATAAACACTAAACACTAGTACAGTCAATAAACACTAGTACAGTCAATAAACACTAGTACAGTCAGTAAACACTAGTACAGTCAATAAACACTAGTACAGTCAGTAAACACTAGTACAGTCAATAAACACTAGTACAGTCAATAAACACTAAACACTAGTACAGTCAATAAACACTAGACAGTAGTACAGTCAATAAACACTAGTACAGTCAGTAAACACTAGTACACAGTAAACACTAGTACAGTCAATAAACACTAGTACAGTCAGTAAACACTAGTACAGTCAATAAACACTAAACACTAGTACAGTCAATAAACACTAGTACAGTCAATAAACACTAAAGTCACACTAGTACAGTCAATAAACACTAGTACACAGTAAACACTAGTACAGTCAATAAACACTAGTACAGTCAATAAACAGTAAACACTAGTACAGTCAGTAAACACTAGTACAGTCAAAAACACTAGTACACTCAATAAACACTAGTACAGTCAGTAAACACTAGTACAGTCAATAAACACTAGTACAGTCAGTAAACACTAGTACAGTCAATAAACACTAGTACACTAGTACAATAAACACTAGTACAGTCAATAAACACTAGTACAGTCAATAAACACTAGTACAGTCAATAAACACTAGTACAGTCAGTAAACACTAGTACAGTCAGTAAACACTAGTACAGTCAATAAACACTAAACACTAGTACAGTCAGTAAACACTAGTACAGTCAGTAAACACTAAACACTAGTACAGTCAGTAAACACTAAACACTAGTACAGTCAATAAACACTAGTACAGTCAATAAACACTAAACACTAGTACAGTCAATAAACACTAAACACTAGTAAGTCAGTACAGTCAATAAACACTAGTACAGTCAATAAACACTAAACACTAGTACAGTCAAAACAAACACTAGTAAAGTAAACACTAGTACAGTCAGTAAACACTAGTACAGTCAATAAACACTAAACACTAGTACAGTCAATAAACACTAGTACAGTCAATAAACACTAAACACTAGTACAGTCAGTAAACACTAAACACTAGTACAGTCAATAAACACTAGTAAACACTAACAGTCAATAAACACTAGTACAGTCAGTAAAACACTAGTACAGTAAACACTAATCAAAACAAACACTAGTACAGTCAATAAACACTAAACACTAGTACAGTCAATAAACACTAAACACTAGTACAGTCAATAAACACTAGTACAGTCAAAACACTAAACACACTAGTACAGTCAATAAACACTAGTACAGTCAATAAACACTAGTACAGTCAATAAACACTAAACACTAGTACAGTCAATAAACACTAGTACAGTCAATAAACACTAGTACAGTCAATAAACACTAGTACAGTCAATAAACACTAGTACAGTCAATAAACACTAGTACAGTCAATAAACACTAGTACAGTCAATAAACACTAGTAACACAGTACAGTCAATAAACACTAGTACAGTCAATAAAAAAACACTAGTACAGTCAATAAACACTAGTACAGTCAATAAACACTAGTACAATAAACACTAAACACTAGTACAGTCAATAAACACTAGTACAGTCAGTAAACACTAGTACAGTCAAAAACACTAGTACAGTCAATAAACACTAAACACACTAGTACAGTCAATAAACACAAACACTAGTACAGTCAATAAACACTAGTACAGTCAATAAACACTAGTACAGTCAATAAACACTAAACACTAGTACAGTCAATAAACACTAAACACTAGTACAGTCAGTAAACACTAGTACAGTCAATAAACACTAGTACAGTCAATAAACACTACACTAGTACAGTCAGTAAACACTAAACACTAGTACAGTCAATAAAAACACTAGTACAGTCAATAAACACTAGTACAGTCAATAAACACTAACACTAGTACAGTCAGTAAACACTAAACACTAGTACACTAGTAGTCAATAAACACTAAACACTAGTACAGTCAATAAACACTAAACACTAGTACAGTCAATAAACACTAAACACTAGTACAGTCAATAAACACTAGTACAGTAAACACTAGTACAGTCAATAAACACACTAGTACAGTCAGTAAACACTAAACACTAGTACAGTCAATAAACACTAAACACACTAGTACAGTCAATAAACACTAAACACTAGTACAGTCAATAAACACTAAACACACTAGTACAGTCAATAAACACTAGTACAGTCAGTAAACACTAACAGTCACACTAAACACTAGTACAGTCAGTAAACACTAGTACAGTCAGTAAACACTAAACACTAGTACAGTCAATAAACACTAAACACTAGTACAGTCAGTAAACACTAAACACTAGTACAGTCAATAAACACTAAACACTAGTAC
Source organism: Oncorhynchus nerka (assembly GCF_034236695.1). Lineage (NCBI taxonomy): Eukaryota > Metazoa > Chordata > Actinopteri > Salmoniformes > Salmonidae > Oncorhynchus > Oncorhynchus nerka. The sequence continues at coordinate 7,835,831 of NC_088419.1, read as the reverse complement.
AGTCAGTAAACACTAGTACAGTCAATAAACACTAGTACAGTCACACTAGTACAGTCAATAAACACTAGTACAGTCACTAGTACAGTCAATAAACACTAGTACAGTCAGTAAACACTACACTAGTACAGTCAATAAACACTAAACACTAGTACAGTCAGTAAACACTAGTACAGTCAGTAAACACTAGTAAGTCACACTAGTACAGTCAATAAACACTAAACACTAGTACAGTCAATAAACACTAAACACTAGTACAGTCAGTAAACACTAGTACAGTCAATAAACACTAAACACTAGTACAGTCAGTAAACACTAGTACAGTCAGTAAACACTAGTACAGTCAATAAACACTAGTACAGTCAGTAAACACTAGTACAGTCAGTAAACACTAAACACTAGTACAGTCAGTAAACACTAAACACTAGTACAGTCAATAAACACTAGTACAGTCAATAAACACTAAACACTAGTACAGTCAATAAACACTAAGTCAGTAAACACTAGTACAGTCAATAAACAAACACTAGTACAGTCAGTAAACACTAGTACAGTCAGTAAACACTAGTACAGTCAGTAAACACTAGTACAGTCAGTAAACACTAAACACTAGTACAGTCAATAAACACTAAACACTAGTACAGTCAATAAACACTAGTACAGTCAATAAACACTAGTACAGTCAATAAACACTAGTACAGTCAGTAAACACTAGTACAGTCAGTAAACACTAGTACAGTCAATAAACACTAAACACTAGTACAGTCAGTAAACACTAGTACAGTCAGTAAACACTAGTACAGTCAGTAAACACTAGTACAGTCAGTAAACACTAGTACAGTCAATAAACACTAAACACTAGTACAGTCAATAAACACTAGTACAGTCAATAAACACTAGTACAGTCAGTAAACACTAGTACAGTCAATAAACACTAAACACTAGTACAGTCAATAAACACTAGTACAGTCAATAAACACTAAACACTAGTACAGTCAATAAACACTAGTACAGTCAATAAACACTAGTACAGTCAGTAAACACTAAACACTAGTACAGTCAATAAACACTAGTACAGTCAATAAACACTAGTACAGTCAGTAAACACTAGTACAGTCAGTAAACACTAGTACAGTCAATAAACACTAGTACAGTCAATAAACACTAGTACAGTCAATAAACACTAGTACAGTCAATAAACACTAGTACAGTCAATAAACACTAGTACAGTCAATAAACACTAAACACTAGTACAGTCACACTAGTACAGTCAATAAACACTAGTACAGTCAGTAAACACACTAGTACAGTCAGTAAACACTAAAGTCAATAAACACTAGTACAGTCAATAAACACTAAACACAGTCAGTAAACACTAAACACTAGTACAGTCAATAAACACTAGTACAGTCAGTAAACACTAGTACAGTCAATAAACACTAGTACAGTCAATAAACACTAAACACTAGTACAGTCAATAAACACTAGTACAGTCAGTAAACACTAAACACTAGTACAGTCAATAAACACTAGTACAGTCAGTAAACACTAGTACAGTCAGTAAACACTAGTACAGTCAAAACACTAAACACTAGTACAGTCAGTAAACACTAAACACTAGTACAGTCAGTAAACACTAAACACTAGTACAGTCAGTAAACACTAGTACAGTCAGTAAACACTAGTACAGTCAGTAAACACTAGTACAGTCAGTAAACACTAAACACTAGTACAGTCAGTAAACACTAAACACTAGTACAGTCAGTAAACACTAGTACAGTCAATAAACACTAGTACAGTCAATAAACACTAAACACTAGTACAGTCAATAAAACACTAGTACAGTCAGTAAAAACAGTCAGTAAACACTAGTACAGTCAATAAACACTAGTACAGTCAGTAAACACTAAACACTAGTACAGTCAAAACACTAAACACTAGTACAGTCAGTAAACACTAAACACTAGTACAGTCAATAAACACTAAACACTAGTACAGTCAATAAACACTAGTACAGTCAATAAACACTAAACACTAGTACAGTCAATAAACACTAAACACTAGTACAGTCAGTAAACACTAGTACAGTCAGTAAACACTAAACACTAGTACAGTCAATAAACACTAGTACAGTCAACACTAAACACTAGTACAGTCAATAAACACTAAACACTAGTACAGTCAATAAACACTAAACACTAGTACAGTCAGTAAACACTAGTACAGTCAGTAAACACTAGTACAGTCAATAAACACTAGTACAGTCAATAAACACTAGTACAGTCAATAAACACTAGTACAGTCAATAAACACTAGTACAGTCAATAAACACTAGTACAGTCAAACACTAAACACTAGTACAGTCAATAAACACTAAACACTAGTACAGTCAGTAAACACTAAAGTCAGTAAACACTAGTACAGTCAGTAAACACTAGTACAGTCAGTAAACACTAGTACAGTCAGTAAACACTAGTACAGTCAGTAAACACTAGTACAGTCAGTAAACACTAGTACAGTCAGTAAACACTAAACACTAGTACAGTCAGTAAACACTAGTACAGTCAATAAACACTAGTACAGTCAATAAACACTAGTACAGTCAGTAAACACTAAACACTAGTACAGTCAATAAACACTAAACACTAGTACAGTCAGTAAACACTAGTACAGTCAGTAAACACTAAACACTAGTACAGTCAGTAAACACTAGTACAGTCAGTAAACACTAAACACTAGTACAGTCAATAAACACTAGTACAGTCAGTAAACACTAAACACTAGTACAGTCAGTAAACACTAGTACAGTCAATAAACACTAAACACTAGTACAGTCAGTAAACACTAGTACAGTCAGTAAACACTAAACACTAGTACAGTCAATAAACACTAGTACAGTCAGTAAACACTAAACACTAGTACAGTCAGTAAACACTAAACACTAGTACAGTCAATAAACACTAGTACAGTCAGTAAACACTAAACACTAGTACAGTCAGTAAACACTAGTACAGTCAGTAAACACTAAACACTAGTACAGTCAGTAAACACTAGTACAGTCAATAAACACTAAACACTAGTACAGTCAGTAAACACTAAACACTAGTACAGTCAGTAAACACTAGTACAGTCAGTAAACACTAAACACTAGTACAGTCAGTAAACACTAAACACTAGTACAGTCAATAAACACTAGTACAGTCAATAAACACTAAACACTAGTACAGTCAGTAAACACTAAACACTAGTACAGTCAGTAAACACTAAACACTAGTACAGTCAGTAAACACTAAACACTAGTACAGTCAGTAAACACTAGTACAGTCAATAAACACTAGTACAGTCAGTAAACACTAGTACAGTCAATAAACACTAAACACTAGTACAGTCAGTAAACACTAGTACAGTCAGTAAACACTAGTACAGTCAATAAACACTAAACACTAGTACAGTCAGTAAACACTAGTACAGTCAGTAAACACTAGTACAGTCAATAAACACTAGTACAGTCAGTAAACACTAGTACAGTCAATAAACACTAGTACAGTCAGTAAACACTAAACACTAGTACAGTCAGTAAACACTAAACACTAGTACAGTCAGTAAACACTAAACACTAGTACAGTCAATAAACACTAAACACTAGTACAGTCAGTAAACACTAGTACAGTCAATAAACACTAAACACTAGTACAGTCAATAAACACTAGTACAGTCAATAAACACTAGTACAGTCAATAAACACTAGTACAGTCAATAAACACTAGTACAGTCAATAAACACTAGTACAGTCAATAAACACTAGTACAGTCAATAAACACTAGTACAGTCAATAAACACTAGTACAGTCAATAAACACTAGTACAGTCAATAAACACTAAACACTAGTACAGTCAATAAACACTAGTACAGTCAGTAAACACTAGTACAGTCAGTAAACACTAGTACAGTCAATAAACACTAAACACTAGTACAGTCAATAAACACTAGTACAGTCAGTAAACACTAGTACAGTCAATAAACACTAGTACAGTCAATAAACACTAAACACTAGTACAGTCAATAAACACTAGTACAGTCAGTAAACACTAGTACAGTCAGTAAACACTAGTACAGTCAGTAAACACTACTTTCTGAGTGAGAACTGTTAGGTCAGTGTGTTAACACTAAACACTAGTTGTGCTTCTGAGTAAACACTGTTAGGTCAGTCAGTAAACAGTGAAACGATGTACAGTGCAATCACTGAGTGACAGTTGTAAACAGTGTTATGGTACAGTCAGTAAACACTAAACACTTGTGCTTCAGTGAAACTGTTAGGTCAGTAAACACTAGTACAGTCATAAACACTAGTTGTAAACACTAGTACTGTCAGTGAGAACACTGGGGAAACATGGACAATTTAATCACTAATCACTACACTAGTACAGTCAGTAAACACTAAACACTAGTACAGTCAGTAAACACTAAACACTAGTACAGTCAATAAACACTAGTACAGTCAATAAACACTAGTACAGTCAGTAAACATTAAACACTAGTACAGTCAGTAAACACTAGTACAGTCAGTAAACACTAGTACAGTCAATAAACACTAGTACAGTCAATAAACACTAGTACAGTCAATAAACACTAGTACAGTCAGTAAACACTAGTACAGTCAATAAACACTAGTACAGTCAGTAAACACTAGTACAGTCAATAAACACTAGTACAGTCAGTAAACACTAGTACAGTCAATAAACACTAGTACAGTCAATAAACACTAGTACAGTCAATAAACACTAAACACTAGTACAGTCAATAAACACTAGTACAGTCAGTAAACACTAGTACAGTCAATAAACACTAGTACAGTCAGTAAACACTAGTACAGTCAATAAACACTAGTACAGTCAATAAACACTAGTACAGTCAGTAAACACTAGTACAGTCAGTAAACACTAGTACAGTCAATAAACACTAAACACTAGTACAGTCAATAAACACTAGTACAGTCAATAAACACTAGTACAGTCAATAAACACTAGTACAGTCAATAAACACTAGTACAGTCAGTAAACACTAGTACAGTCAATAAACACTAAACACTAGTACAGTCAATAAACACTAGTACAGTCAATAAACACTAGTACAGTCAATAAACACTAGTACAGTCAATAAACACTAGTACAGTCAATAAACACTAAACACTAGTACAGTCAGTAAACACTAGTACAGTCAATAAACACTAGTACAGTCAATAAACACTAAACACTAGTACAGTCAATAAACACTAAACACTAGTACAGTCAGTAAACACTAGTACAGTCAGTAAACACTAGTACAGTCAGTAAACACTAAACACTAGTACAGTCAATAAACACTAGTACAGTCAATAAACACTAGTACAGTCAATAAACACTAGTACAGTCAATAAACACTAGTACAGTCAATAAACACTAAACACTAGTACAGTCAATAAACACTAAACACTAGTACAGTCAATAAACACTAGTACAGTCAGTAAACACTAGTACAGTCAGTAAACACTAGTACAGTCAGTAAACACTACTTTCTGAGTGAGAACTGTTAGGTCAGTGTGTTATGAGTGACGATGTTGTGCTTTCTGAGTGAGAACTGTTAGGTCAGTGTGTTATGAGTGACGATGTTGTGCTTTCTGAGTGAGAGTTGTTGCCAGTGTTATGGTCAGTGTGTTATGAGTGACGATGTTGTGCTTTCTGAGTGAGAACTGTGTTCTGGTCAGTGTGTTATGAGTGACGATGTTGTGCTTTCTGAGTGAGAACTGTTAGGTCGGTGTGTTATGAGTGACGATGTTGTCCTTTCTGAGTGAGAACCATGGGGGAAACATGGACAATTTAATCACTGCCCCCCAATCCCCTCTTCCCTGATAGACGTGTAAATATTGATGGATGGGGGGGCAGTGATTAAATTGTGCAGTATTGGCAATAGTGTGTGTGTGTGTGTGTGTGTGTGTGTGTGTGTGTGTGTGTGTGTGTGTGTGTGTGTGTGTGTGTGTGTGTGTGTGTGTGTGTGTGTGTGTGTGTGTGTGTGTGAAGGTGTGGAGAATCAGAGCAGGAGGTCAGTCCACTTCAAGTGTTCAGCAGTCTGATGGCTTGTACACTAGATAGAAACTGTCTCTGGGCCTGTTGGTAATCATGTGTTCAGCAGTCGGATGGCTTGTACAGTAGATAGAAACTGTCTCTGAGCCTGTTGGTATAAGACCTCAAACTTTGATACCGTTTGCCCGATGGAAAGGGATCTCTCAGCTCATGGCTGGGGTGTGGGGTATCCTTGATCATGCTGCAGGACTTCCTCAGGGCACCGTTTGAAGTAGACAGTCCCAGTGATGTCCTGGATGGGTGGAACACGGTCCCAGGTGATGTCCTGGAATCTGTCCCGGTGATGTCCTGGAACTCTGTCCCGGTGATGTCCTGGAACTCTGTCCCGGTGATGTCCTGGAACTCTGTCCCGGTGATGTCCTGGAACTCTGTCCCGGTGATGTCCTGGAACTCTGTCCCGGTGATGTCCTGGAACACGGTCCCAGGTGATGTCCTGGATGGGTGGAACACGGTCCCAGGTGATGTCCTGGATGGGTGGAACACGGTCCCAGTGATGTCCTGGATGGGTGGAACACGGTCCCAGGTGATGTCCTGGATGGGTGGAACACGGTCCCAGTGATGTCCTGGATGGGTGGAACACGGTCCCAGGTGATGTCCTGGGTGGGTGGAACACGGTCCCAGTGATGTCCTGGGTGGGTGGAACACAGTCCCAGGTGATGTCCTGGAACACGGTCCCGGTGATGTCCTGGATGGGTGGAACACGGTCCCAGTGATGTCCTGGATGGGTGGAACACGGTCCCTGGTGATGTCCTGGAACTCGGTCCCGGTGATGTCCTGGATGGGTGGAACACGGTCCCAGTGATGTCCTGGATGGGTGGAACACGGTCCCGGTGATGTCCTGGATGGGTGGAACACGGTCCCAGTGATGTCCTGGATGGGTGGAACACGGTCCCAGGTGATGTCCTGGAATCTGTCCCGGTGATGTCCTGGAACTCTGTCCCGGTGATGTCCTGGAACTCTGTCCCGGTGATGTCCTGGAACTCTGTCCCGGTGATGTCCTGGAACTCTGTCCCGGTGATGTCCTGGAACACGGTCCCAGGTGATGTCCTGGATGGGTGGAACACGGTCCCAGGTGATGTCCTGGATGGGTGGAACACGGTCCCAGTGATGTCCTGGATGGGTGGAACACGGTCCCAGGTGATGTCCTGGATGGGTGGAACACGGTCCCAGTGATGTCCTGGATGGGTGGAACACGGTCCCAGGTGATGTCCTGGGTGGGTGGAACACGGTCCCAGTGATGTCCTGGGTGGGTGGAACACAGTCCCAGGTGATGTCCTGGAACACGGTCCCGGTGATGTCCTGGATGGGTGGAACACGGTCCCAGTGATGTCCTGGATGGGTGGAACACGGTCCCTGGTGATGTCCTGGAACTCGGTCCCGGTGATGTCCTGGAACTCTGTCCCGGTGATGTCCTGGAACTCTGTCCTGGTGATGTCCTGGATGGGTGGAACACGGTCCAGGTGATGTCCTGGATGGGTGGAACACGGTCCCAGGTGATGTCCTGGATGGGTGGAACACGGTCCTGATGATGTCCTGTATGGGTGGAACACGGTCCAGGTGATGTCCTGGAACACGGTCCTGGTGATGTCCTGGAACTCTGTCCTTGTGATGTCCTGGAACTCTGTCCTGGTGATGTCCTGGAACTCTGTCCTGGTGATGTCCTGGAACTCTGTCCTGGTGATGTCCTGGAACTCTGTCCTGGTGATGTCCTGGTGATGTCCTGGAACTCTGTCCTGGTGATGTCCTGGGCTGTCTTCCCCGCCAGCTGGAGGGCCTTTTATTCCCCTCTGCTTGTTATGACTCAGATTTTGGATAAATGGAGACATCAAGCTATTTATAAACACTCTGAGCCAAAGATACAACATAAAACAACAATAGGATCATTAAATACTGTCCAAATCAATCTGTGTGTTATGGAGCTGAGAGCTCGACATTCTGCACAGCCAGCAGGCTGAGTGAGAGCTCTCCTTTCTGCACAGCCAGCAGGCTGAGAGCTCTCCTTTCTGCACAGCCAGCAGGCTGAGAGCTCTCCTTTCTGCACAGCCAGCAGGCTGAGAGCTCTCCTTTCTGCACAGCCAGCAGGCTGAGAGCTCTCCTTTCTGCACAGCCAGCAGGCTGAGTGAGAGCTCTCCTTTCTGCACAGCCAGCAGGCTGAGTGAGAGCTCTCCTTTCTGCACAGCCAGCAGGCTGAGTGAGAGCTCTCCTTTCTGCACAGCCAGCAGGCTGAGAGCTCGACTTTCTTCACAACCAGCAGGCTGAGTGAGAGCTCTCCTTTCTACACAACCAGCAGGCTGAGAGCTCTCATTTCTACACAGCCAGCAGGCTGAGTGAGAGCTCTCCTTTCTACACAACCAGCAGGCTGAGAGCTCTCATTTCTACACAGCCAGCAGGCTGAGAGCTCTCCTTTCTGCACAGCCAGCAGGCTGAGTGAGAGCTCTCCTTTCTGCACAGCCAGCAGGCTGAGAGCTCGACTTTCTGCACAACCAGCAGGCTGAGTGAGAGCTCTCCTTTCTACACAACCAGCAGGCTGAGAGCTCTCATTTCTACACAGCCAGCAGGCTGAGTGAGAGCTCTCCTTTCTACACAACCAGCAGGCTGAGAGCTCTCACTCAGCCTGCTGGCTGTGCAGAAGAGAGCTCTCAGCCTGCTGGCTGTGTAGAAATGAGAGCTCTCCTTTCTACACAACCAGCAGGCTGAGAGCTCTCCTTTCTGCACAGCCAGCAGGCTGAGTGAGAGCTCTCCTTTCTACACAACCAGCAGGCTGAGAGCTCTCCTTTCTGCACAGCCAGCAGGCTGAGAGCTCTCCTTTCTGCACAGCCAACAGGCTGAGAGCTCAACTTTCTACACAGCCCAGCACCGTCTTCATCCATGTTGAATGAGGAGCATCGCTGCCACCTAGTGGCACAAAGATGTACATACATATTTTGTTTTCTGGTTAAATGTAGGTTAAGCGGGCTACTATGGTATTGTGCTGTGTTCATAGGGAGTAACTGTTCTTATTCACTTTATAGCAGACTATTAACCCTCACATTTCATTTCTCAGGGGGAAAACCTTCTCTTTCCTGTTTATAATGATTAGCAACTGCAGACTGAGAAACTCCCATATTGGTTCTGTTTAATGAGAAGATATTTGGAATCCTTGAAAAGGCTTCTGCAGTGTTCTATCGCTCAGTCTAAGTCGATACAGTCTCTCTCTCTCTCTCTCTCTCTCTTTCACACACACACACACACACACACACACACACACACACACACACACACACACACACACACACAAAACACACAGTCTTTCCTTAGCTCAGTCTTTCCTCCTAACTGCTATATGCTAATCCTGCATGGTTTCAGCTCCCACATGTCAAACCTCATTATTTTTCTGGCTATTTATTTCAGATAAACAAAGTGCAGTAGCTTTGCACCTCAGACACACTGTGTGGGGAGAGAGAGGGGGAGAGAGAGAGAGAGCAGAGAGGGGGACGGAGAGAGAGGGGGCAGAGAGGGGGGGGAGAGCAGAGAGGGGGGACGGAGGGAGAGGGGGAGAGAGAGAGCAGAGAGAGGGGGAGGAGAGAGGGGGAGAGAGCAGAGAGGGGAGAGAGCAGAGAGGGGGAGAGCAGAGAGGTGGGGGACGGAGAGAGAGAGAGGGGAGAGAGAGAGAGAGCAGAGAGAGAGGGGGGGACGGAGAGAGAGGGTGGAAAGAGAGAGGGGGAACGAGAGAGGGGGTGAGAGAGAGAGGGGAGGAGGGGGGGAGATTGAGGTGGGGGAGAAAGAGAAGGTGGAGATGGATGCCAATAAAGCCCCTTAAATTGAATTGAATAGATAGAGAGAGAGAGAGATAGAGAGAGAGAGAGCAGAGAGCAGAGAGCTCCTCATCATACCAGCTCATATAGAGTAATGAAGATATACCAGCAGACAGAGAGACAGACTGGGAGACTGTAAATACCCTTCCATCCTGTCATCTGATATTACCAAAGGAGACTTCAGACATGTGGTTTATATTATGGACAAAATAACATGACAGTGGGGGAATGGAGAGTGAAATTGAAAAGGAGAATCATATTTTATTTATACTCCAACTTTGCAAAAGTACTGTAGTTATCTACACTTTTGAAACTTAGAATGATACTTCGGCAACTATTCATTCCACGCACACATACTCCCACACACACCCTACAGAGCACACACACCCTACAGAGCACACACACCCTACAGAGCACACACACCCTACAACACACACACCCTACAGAACACACACACCCTACAGAGCACACACACCCTACAGAGCACACACACCCTACAGAGCACACACACCCTACAGAGCACACACACCCTACAGAGCACACACACCCTACAGAGCACACACACCCTACAGAGCACACACACCCTACAGAGCACACACACCCTACAACACACACACCCTACAGAACACACACACCCTACAGAACACACACACCCTACAGAACACACACACCCTACAGAACACACACACCCTACAGAGCACACACACTACAGAGCACATACACTACAGAGCACACACATACTAAAGAGCACACACATTACAGAGCACACTACAGAGCGCACATACTACAGAGCACACACACCCTACAGAGCACACACACTACAGAGCACACACACATACAAACTACAGAGTGCACACACTACAGAGCACACACACACACACTACAGAGCGCACACACTACAGAGCACACACACACACACACACACTACAGAGCACACACACACACACACACACTACGGAGCACACACACTACAGAGCACACACACACTACAGAGCACACACACCACAGAGCACACACATACTATGGAGCACACACACAACAGAGAACACACACACACACTACAGAGCGCACACACTACAGAGCACACACACACACACTACAGAGCGCACAAACTACAGAGCACACACACACACACTACGGAGCACACACACTACAGAGCACACACACACTACAGAGCACACACACCACAGAGCACACACACACTATGGAGCACACACACTACAGAGAACACACACTACAGAGCACATGACTAATACTGTAGCTACATGACTAATACTGTACATGACTAATACTGTAGCTACATGACTAATACTGTACATGACTAATACTGTACATGACTATACTGTACATGATTAATACTGTACATGACTACTACTGTAGCTACATGACTAATACTGTACATGACTAATACTGTACATGACTAATACTGTAGCTACATGACTAATACTGTACATGACTATACTGTACATGACTATACTGTACATGACTACTACTGTAGCTACATGACTAATACTGTACATGACTAATACTGTACATTACTATACTGTACATGACTACTACTGTAGCTACATGACTAATACTGTACATGACTAATACTGTACATGACTATACTGTACATGACTACTACTGTAGCTACATGACTAATACTGTAGCTACATGACTAATACTGTAGATGACTAATACTGTAGCTACATGACTAATACTGTACATGACTAATACTGTAGCTACATGACTAATACTGTACATGACTAATACTGTAGCTACATGACTAATACTGTACATGACTAATACTGTAGCTACATGACTAATACTGTACATGACTAATACTGTAGCTACATGACTAATACTGTAGCTACATGACTAATACTGTACATGACTAATACTGTAGCTATATGACTAATACTGTGCATGACTAATACTGTACATGGCTAATACTGTACATGACTAATACTGTACATGACTATACTGTACATGACTACTACTGTAGCTACATGACTAATACTGTACATGTCTAATACTGTACATGACTAATACTGTAGCTACATGACTAATACTGTACATGATTAATACTGTATATGACTAATACTGTATATGACTAATACTGTACATGACTAATACTGTAGCTACATGACTAATACTGTATATGACTAATACTGTACATGACTAATACTATAGCTACATGACTAATACTGTACATGACTAATACTGTAGCTACATGACTAATACTATATATGACTAATACTGTACATGACTAATACTGTATATGACTAATACTGTAGCTACATGATTAATACTGTATATGACTAATACTGTACATGACTAATACTGTAGCTACATGACTAATACTGTACATGACTAATACTGTTCATGACTAATACTGTATATGACTAATACTGTAGCTACATGACTAATTAGGGATACACAATGTGATGACCACAAGTGATACACAATATGGTGAAAATACCTAGCCAATCATAGGGCAGGACGGAGCTATTACCATATTTCTTGTCCTTCCGTCAGGAACAGCAGTTTCTCCCCACCACAACCTCTGCATCATTCAAGACTGTTGCTTTGTGAGAAGGTGTTAAAGTTCACAGTTAGCCATTGTTATGTAATTGCAGGCTGAAAAGTACCAAGATCCTTGCCTTAGCTTGTCAGAGCCGGTCCACCGGAGCCACGGCCCAGTGAAACTCAGGTGTCGGCCCGGGTAGATGGAAACAGAGAAGTCGGAGACGGTTTGGGTAAAACACTGGGATAAATCCTCAGTGGAGATGCAGCAGAAAAATATTTTCCTTCCTCCCCCTCTCCTTCCTCCCCCTCTCCTTAATCCCATTCTCTTTCCTCCCCCTCTCCTTAATCCCACTCTCTTTCCTCCCCCTCTCCTTAATCCCACTCTCTTTCCTCCCCATCTCCTTCCTCCCACTCTCTTTCCTCCCCCTCTCCTTCCTCCCCCTCTCCTTCCTCCCACTCTCTTTCCTCCCCCTCTCCTTCCTCACCCTCTCTTTCCTCCCCCTCTCCTTCCTCCCCCTCTCCTTCCTCCCACTCTCTTTCCTCCCCCTCTCCTTCCTCCCCTTCTCCTTCCTCCCACTCTCTTTCCTCCCCCTCTCCTTCCACTCTCTTTCCTCCCCCTCTCTTTCCTCCCCCTCTCCTTCCTCCCCCTCTCCTTAATCCCACTCTCTTTCCTCCCCCTCTCCTTAATCCCACTCTCTTTCCTCCCCATCTCCTTCCTCCCACTCTCTTTCCTCCCCCTCTCCTTCCTCCCCCTCTCCTTCCTCCCCCTCTCTTTCCTCCCCCTCTCCTTCCTCCCCCTCTCCTTCCTCCCACTCTCCTTCCTCCCACTCTCTTTCCTCCCCCTCTCCTTCCCCCTCTCTTTCCTCCCCCTCTCCTTCCTCCCACTCTCTTTCCTCCCCCTCTCCTTCCTTCCCCTCTCTTTCCTCCCACTCTCCTTCCTCCCCCTCTCTTTCCTCCCCCTCTCTTTCCTCCCCCTCTCCTTCCTCCCACTCTCCTTCCTCCCCCTCTCCTTCCTCCCACTCTCCTTCCTCCCCCTCTCCTTCCTCCCACTCTCTTTCCTCCCACTCTCTTTCCTCCCCCTCTCTTTCCTCCCCCACTCTTCCTCCCACTCTCTTTCCTCCCACTCTCTTTCCTCCCACTCTCCTTCCTCCCCCTCTCCTTCCTCCGACTCTCTTTCCTCCCACTCTCTTTCCTCCCACTCTCTTTCCTCCCACTCTCTTTCCTCCCCCTCTCCTTCCTCCCACTCTCTTTCCTCCCCCTCTCCTTCCTCCCCTCTCCTTCCACCCCCTCTCCTTCCTCCCCCTCTCCTTCCACCCCTCTCTTTCCTCCCACTCCACTTCCTCCCACTCTCTTTCCTCCCCGTCTCCTTCCTCCCCCTCTCTTTCCTCCCCCTCTCCTTCCTCCCCCTCTTTTCCTCCCCCTCTCCTTCCTCCCCCTCTCCTTCCTCCCCCTCTCTTTCCTCCCCCTCTCCTTCCTCCCCCTCTCCTTCCTCCCCACTCTCTTTCCTCCCCCTCTCCTTCCTCCCACTCTCTTTCCTCCCCCTCTCCTTCCTCCCCCTCTCCTTCCTCCCCCTCTCCTTCCTCCCACTCTCTTTCCTCCCCCTCTCCTTCCTCCCCCTCTCCTTCCTCCCACTCTCCTTCCTCCCACTCTCTTTCCTCCCCCTCTCCTCCCCCTCTCTTTCCTCCCCCTCTCCTTCCTCCCACTCTCTTTCCTCCCCCTCTCCTTCCTCCCCCTCTCTTTCCTCCCCCTCTCCTTCCTCCCACTCTCCTTCCTCCCCCTCTCTTTCCTCCCCCTCTCTTTCCTCCCCCTCTCCTTCCTCCCACTCTCCTTCCTCCCCCTCTCCTTCCTCCCACTCTCCTTCCTCCCCCTCTCCTTCCTCCCACTCTCTTTCCTCCCACTCTCTTTCATCCCACTCTCTTTCCTCCCACTCTCTTTCCTCCCACTCTCCTTCCTCCCCCTCTCCTTCCTCCCACTCTCTTTCCTCCCACTCTCTTTCCTCCCACTCTCCTTCCTCCCCCTCTCCTTCCTCCCCCTCTCTTTCCTCCCCCTCTCCTTCCTCCCCCTCTCCTTCCTCCCACTCTCTTTCCCCCACTCTCTTTCCTCCCCCTCTCCTTCCTCCCACTCTCATTCCTCCCACTCTCATTCCTCCCACTCTCCTTCCTCCCACTCTCTTTCCTCCCCCTCTCCTTCCTCCCCTCTCTTTCCTCCCCCTCTCCTTCCTCCCACTCTCCTTCCTCCCCCTCTCTTTCCTCCCCCTCTCTTTCCTCCCCCTCTCCTTCCTCCCACTCTCCTTCCTCCCCCTCTCCTTCCTCCCACTCTCCTTCCTCCCCCTCTCCTTCCTCCCACTCTCTTTCCTCCCACTCTCTTTCATCCCACTCTCTTTCCTCCCACTCTCTTTCCTCCCACTCTCTTTCCTCCCACTCTCCTTCCTCCCCCTCTCCTTCCTCCCACTCTCTTTCCTCCCACTCTCTTTCCTCCCACTCTCTTTCCTCCCACTCTCCTTCCTCCCACTCTCCTTCCTCCCCCTCTCTTTCCTCCCCCTCCCTTCCTCCCCCTCTCCTTCCTCCCACTCTCTTTCCCCCACTCTCTTTCCTCCCCCTCTCCTTCCTCCCACTCTCATTCCTCCCACTCTCATTCCTCCCACTCTCTTTCCTCCCCTCTCTTTCCTCCCCCTCTCTTTCCTCCCCCTCTCCTTCCTCCCCCTCTCTTTCCTCCCCCTCTCTTTCCTCCCCCTCTCCTTCCTCCCCCTCTCTTTTTCCTCCCCCTCTCCTCCCTCCCCCTCTTAGCACCTTTCTTACCCAGGCCCCAGATATCTCTCTCAATTCAATGAAATTCAAACATGCTTTATTAGCATGGGGAAACATATGTTTACATGTTTACATTGCCAAAGGAAGTGAAATAAACAATAAACAAAAGTGAGATGAAACAAAAAAACAACATTGATTAAACAGCATTAAAACATTAACAGTAAAATATTTCCCTCAAAAGGTTTCAAAAGGATAAAGACGTTTCAAATGTAATTGTAGTGTGAATAGTACGGGACGAAAAGTAAACACATATATTTTTTTACCTTTATTTTACTAGGCAAGTCAGTTAAGAACAAATTCTTATTTTCAATGCCTAGGAACAGTGAGTTAACTGCCTGTTCAGGGGCAGAACGACAGATTTGTACCTTGTCAGCTCAGGGATTTGAACTTGCAACCTTCCGGTTACTAGTCCAACGCTCTAACCACTAGGCTACCCTGCCGCCCCCAAGGGAAACCAGTAGAGCGTAAACAACATAAAATTACAACCAATATTTATGTTCACACATCTTGCTGCAGTGATTGCACAATGTGGTATTTTGCATAACAGTTTATCAAATCAAATCAAATGTATTTATATAGCCCTTCGTACATCAGCTGATATCTCAAAGTGCTGTACAGAAACCCAGCCTAAAACCCCAAACAGCAAGCAATGCAGGTGTAGAAGCACAGTTTATCAATGTTTGATTTGTTTTCCATCTGAGGGAAATATGTGTCTCTAAATATGGTCATACATTGGGCAGGAGGTTAGGAAGTGCAGCTCAGTTTCCACCTCATTTTGTGGGCAGTGTGCACATAGCCTGTCTGCTCTTGAGAGCCAGGTCTGTCTACGGCGGCCTTTCTCAAAAGCAAGGCTACGCTCACTGAGTCTTAATTGTGGGTTTGTCACAGTGGTCAGGTATTCTGCCAATGTATACTCTGCATGCAATATTTGGTGTTTATGTTGTATACGGAGGATATTTTAGCAGAATTCTGCATGCAGAGTCTCAATTTGGTGTTTGTCCCATTCTGTGAATTCTTGGTTGGTGAGCGGACCCCAGACCTCACAACCATAAAGGGCAATGGGTTTTATAACAGATTCAAGTATTTTTTAGCCAGATCCTAATTGGTATGTCAAATTTTATGTTCCTTTTGATGGCATAGAATGTCCTTCTTGCCTTCTTCTTCTTGTCTCTCAGATGGCTCACAGCCTTGTGGAAGTGGCGCTGATGTTTAGGCCGAGGTATTTCCTTATACTCCTGTGATTTCTATGTTTTTTTTTACTAGATTACCTGTGGTTTTTCAAGTCTGTCTGTAATTGTGTAATGACTTGGTGCTGCCTATCTTGGCAAGGATGCTCTTGAAAAAGAGCTTTCAAATCTCACATTTTTATTTTACCTTTATTTAACCAGGCAAGTCAGTTAAGAACAAATTCTTATTTTCAATGACGGCCTAGGAACAGTGGGTTAACGGCAGATTTGTACCAAGTCAGCTCGGGGGTTTGAACTCACAGCCTTCCGGTTACTAGTCCAACGCTCTAACCACTAGGCTACCCTGCCGCCCGAGCCCTTCCTGGTTAAATAAAAAATAAATAATAATAATTAGCATACCTCCTGAGTCTCTTCCCTGTTTTACACCTGGTAGTTCATCATTATCCTATGTATTTATTTATTTTATGAGATTAATTTAAGTGACCCTCACTTAACCCATAATACTGGCCATGTTCAGGAAACACTATAAACATACACAATGCATTAAGAAGTACCTGAGCTTGAATGTTATAATATAGGGGTGAAAACGTAAAGGTCGACTCAGCAACAGGAAGTAGATGCAGAAAGTCAACGACATTCTGGGTCCATTTCAGCAACAACTAAAAGTGTTGTTACGCGAGGACCAACTTCCCCGCTGTTTTGGTCCTGTACCTTCCGTGCAGTGTGAAGCCAACCCGTGCACATGCACAGATACAGTGTGTGATGGTGTGAGAGCAAAGTGTTGCATCTTGCATATCTTAATATCTGCGGTGCTGCTGGTGGCAACGTCATTTTTTTGTTGTTGCCTGTTTTACCTTTAATAGGGAGAATCTTAAACATTTTCGCCCCACAACATAATGACCTAAAATCCATCTATTATCCCATTTTAAAATTATGGTCTAAAATGTTTGAAGGTTTCAAGTGTGTCATGACACAAGTCATTTTTTTTTTTTTTTTTGACCTTTATTTAACTTGGCAAGTCAGTTGAGAACAAATTCTTTTGTGCATCGCCCTATGGGACTCCCAATCACGGCCGGCTGTGATGCCCCCTTCCCACATCATTCAGGCTGGAAGACATTACCCATTCTCTACGCTCTAATTCTCAGACCTTTATGTGCTAGCTGGGCCATTTATCCAAGCTAAAGGCCATGGAACAGTTGAAGATGGGAATAAACGGGAGCTGTATGTAGTTTTACAGCCATGAAATTCATGTCAATTGCTATTGAATATACGTCTGACCAAAAAGTGTTTGGAACAAAAACATAGTTTTTCCATTGTATTGTCAAATATTTAGATGAGAATGTCAAACCTATGGCTTATTTTCTATGCAAAGTCAACTCAGCAATGCTGTTCTCTCCCCCATAGAGCCTATCCACTCCTAGCATACCAGGTACAGTACGTCTCTCTCACACATCTACTTATACCTCTGTTCCCACGCATACAATTAACCCCTCCTCCCCTTTGCCAGCCCTCCCTCCTCCCCTTTGCCAGCCATTCCTCCCCTTTGCCAGCCCTCCCTCCTCCCCTTTGCCAGCCCTCCCTCCTCCCCTTTGCCAGCCATTCCTCCCCTTTGCCAGCCCTCCCTCCCCTTTGCCAGCCATTCCTCCCCTTTGCCAGCCCTCCCTCCTCCCCTTTGCCAGCCATTCCTCCCCTTTGCCAGCCCTCCCTCCCCTTTGCCAGCCATTCCTCCCCTTTGCCAGCCCTCCCTCCCCTTTGCCAGCCCTCCCTCCTCCCCTTTGCCAGCCCTCCCTCCCCTTTGCCAGCCCTCCCTCCCTTTGCCAGCCATCCCTCCCCTTTGCCAGCCATCCCTCCCCTTTGCCAGCCATCCCTCCCCTTTGCCAGCCATCCCTCCCCTTCGCCAGCCCTCCCTCCTCCCCTTTGCCAGCCCTCCCTCCTCCCCTTTGCCAGCCCTCCCTCCCCTTTGCCAGCCCTCCCTCCCCTTTGCCAGCCCTCCCTCCCCTTTGCCAGCCATTCCTCCCCTTTGCCAGCCCTCCCTCCCCTTTGCCAGCCCTCCTCCCCTTTGCCAGCCCTCCCTCCTCCCCTTTGCCAGCCATTCCTCCCCTTTGCCAGCCCTCCCTCCCCTTTGCCAGCCATTCCTCCCCTTTGCCAGCCCTCCCTCCCCTTTGCCAGCCCTCCCTCCTCCCCTTTGCCAGCCCTCCCTCCTCCCCTTTGCCAGCCATTCCTCCCCTTTGCCAGCCCTCCCTCCTCCCCTTTGCCAGCCATCCCTCCCCTTTGCCAGCCCTCCCTCCTCCCCTTTGCCAGCCCTCCCTCCTCCCCTTTGCCAGCCCTCCCTCCCCTTTGCCAGCCCTCCCTCCCCTTTGCCAGCCATTCCTCCCCTTTGCCAGCCAGCCCTCCCTCCTCCCCTTTGCCAGCCATCCCTCCCCTTTGCCAGCCCTCCCTCCCCTTTGCCAGCCATTCCTCCCCTTTGCCAGCCCTCCCTCCCCTTTGCCAGCCCTCCCTCCCCTTTGCCAGCCATTCCTCCCCTTTGCCAGCCCTCCCTCCCCTTTGCCAGCCCTCCTCCCCTTTGCCAGCCCTCCTCCCCTTTGCCAGCCCTCCCTCCTCCCCTTTGCCAGCCCTCCTCCCCTTTGCCAGCCCTCCCTCCTCCCCTTTGCCAGCCCTCCCTCCCCTTTGCCAGCCCTCCCTCCCCTTTGCCAGCCCTCCCTCCTCCCCTTTGCCAGCCATTCCTCCCCTTTGCCAGCCCTCCCTCCTCCCCTTTGCCAGCCATCCCTCCCCTTTGCCAGCCCTCCTCCCCTTTGCCAGCCCTCCCTCCTCCCCTTTGCCAGCCATTCCTCCCCTTTGCCAGCCCTCCCTCCTCCCCTTTGCCAGCCCTCCCTCCCCTTTGCCAGCCATCCCTCCCCTTTGCCAGCCCTCCCTCCCCTTTGCCATCCCTCCCCTTTGCCAGCCCTCCCTCCTCCCCTTTGCCAGCCATTCCTCCCCTTTGCCAGCCCTCCCTCCTCCCCTTTGCCAGCCATCCCTCCCCTTTGCCAGCCCTCCCTCCCCTTTGCCAGCCCTCCCTCCTCCCCTTTGCCAGCCCTCCCTCCCCTTTGCCAGCCCTCCCTCCCCTTTGCCAGCCCTCCCTCCTCCCCTCCCCTTTGCCAGCCCTCCCTCCTCCCCTTTGCCAGCCATCCCTCCCCTTTGCCAGCCCTCCCTCCCCTTTGCCAGCCATTCCTCCCCTTTGCCAGCCCTCCCTCCCCTTTGCCAGCCCTCCCTCCTCCCCTTTGCCAGCCCTCCCTCCCCCCTTTGCCAGCCCTCCCTCCCCCTTTGCCAGCCCTCCCTCCCCCCTTTGCCAGCCCTCCCTCCCTTTGCCAGCCCTCCCTCCTCCCCTTTGCCAGCCCTCCCTCCCCTTTGCCAGCCCTCCCTCCTCCCCTTTGCCAGCTCTCCCTCCTCCCCTTTGCCAGCCCTCCCTCCTCCCCTTTGCCAGCCATTCCTCCCCTTTGCCAGCCCTCCCTCCTCCCCTTTGCCAGCCATTCCTTTTCATTAGCGCCAGCACAATTGAAGCAGGCAGACAGAATGGGACCAACTCGAGTCAGAACAGAATGTGTCATCATGGACAAAGCCTGAGCTGTGTATTTGAAGTACTGTAAATCACTATGGGGGTAGTGAACAGCGACGCCGAGTTGGCTTTGCTAAACCATCTGGTTTAGAAAATACGCCAGGGGTCTGACATTCTCATCTGAATGTACAAACGTCTAATTCTGACATGAGACTGTGAGAGCTAGTTTCAATATAGAGCCTCTTCACACTTGCTACACTTTTGGTAAAAAACAACAAATCTCCTCAGATACACACGAGGTAAAACTAGACACTTACAAGAGTCCCCCCCAAGCAGGACAGTGTAAACAGAATTGTCTCATTCAGCCCAACATTCCTACAGTATAAAATGGTAATAACAGAGCAATGATATTTTTTGAAACAGCTGAACTTGCTGGCTGCACTGAGCCACGTTAAAAACCCCATGGAAGCTTATCCTCACCGTCAAAATAAACGTACAACGTCGATAGTACATCACGCAGAAAGGATGTTTTTCCACGGTTTAACGTTTGTGTGGTGATTTTCAGAGGTGGCACCACAGGCCCCAGAGTGGTCGTCGGCGGGATTTCTTTTCCCTGGGGGCTCAGAGTTTTCCCTCATCTGGTAAGCTAATCAACTCCGGACCCTAGTTTTAGCGTGTGACAATTAATACGCTTTTATACGGACTGGGACGGTGAACAGATTATTTTTTTTCTAAACTCCTGGTCCTTGAGAATACAAAATAAACACGTCAAATTGCTGCCACTTTTTGTACCTGTTCAAATGAAGTCTATTTTAAAACTAACAGGGAGGAGGAGGAAGAAGAGGAGGAGGAAGAGGTGGAAGAGGAGGGGGGGGTCCTTTACACAGACAGAGCACAACTGCGACAATAGAACGAATCACAGAGCGAAGCTTTATTTAATCTGTAATTCAAAAGTTATTTATACAGTATGTCGTCATTATAGTGTTGGTTAAGGGCTTGTTATTTATACAGTATGCCGTCATTATAGTGTTGGTTAAGGGCTTGTTATTTATACAGTATGTCGTCATTATAGTGTTGGTTAAGGGCTTGTTATTTATACAGTATGTCGTCATTATAGTGTTGGTTAAGGGCTTGTTATTTATACAGTATGTCGTCATTATAGTGTTGGTTAAGGGCTTGTTATTTATACAGTATGTCGTCATTATAGTGTTGGTTAAGGGCTTGTTATTTATACAGTATGTCGTCATTATAGTGTTGGTTAAGGGCTTGTTATTTATACAGTATGTCGTCATTATAGTGTTGGTTAAGGGCTTGTTATTTATACAGTATGCCGTCATTATAGTGTTGGTTAAGGGCTTGTTATTTATACAGTATGTCGTCATTATAGTGTTGGTTAAGGGCTTGTTATTTATACAGTATGTCGTCATTATAGTGTTGGTTAAGGGCTTGTTATTTATACAGTATGTCGTCATTATAGTGTTGGTTAAGGGCTTGTTATTTATACAGTATGTCGTCATTATAGTGTTGGTTAAGGGCTTGTTATTTATACAGTATGTCGTCATTATAGTGTTGGTTAAGGGCTTGTTATTTATACAGTATGCCGTCATTATCGTGTTGGTTAAGGGCTTGTTATTTATACAGTATGTCGTCATTATAGTGTTGGTTAAGGGCTTGTTATTTATACAGTATGCCGTCATTATAGTGTTGGTTAAGGGCTTGTTATTTATACAGTATGTCGTCATTATAGTGTTGGTTAAGGGCTTGTTATTTATACAGTATGTCGTCATTATAGTGTTGGTTAAGGGCTTGTTATTTATACAGTATGTCGTCATTATAGTGTTGGTTAAGGGCTTGTTATTTATACAGTATGCCGTCATTATAGTGTTGGTTAAGGGCTTGTTATTTATACAGTATGTCGTCATTATCGTGTTGGTTAAGGGCTTGTTATTTATACAGTATGCCGTCATTATAGTGTTGGTTAAGGGCTTGTTATTTATACAGTATGTCGTCATTATAGTGTTGGTTAAGGGCTTGTTATTTATACAGTATGTCGTCATTATAGTGTTGGTTAAGGGCTTGTTATTTATACAGTATGTCGTCATTATCGTGTTGGTTAAGGGCTTGTTATTTATACAGTATGTCGTCATTATAGTGTTGGTTAAGGGCTTGTTATTTATACAGTATGTCGTCATTATCGTGTTGGTTAAGGGCTTGTTATTTATACAGTATGTCGTCATTATCGTGTTGGTTAAGGGCTTGTTATTTATACAGTATGCCGTCATTATAGTGTTGGTTAAGGGCTTGTTATTTATACAGTATGTCGTCATTATAGTGTTGGTTAAGGGCTTGTTATTTATACAGTATGTCGTCATTATAGTGTTGGTTAAGGGCTTGTTATTTATACAGTATGTCGTCATTATAGTGTTGGTTAAGGGCTTGTTATTTATACAGTATGCCGTCATTATAGTGTTGGTTAAGGGCTTGTTATTTATACAGTATGTCGTCATTATAGTGTTGGTTAAGGGCTTGTTATTTATACAGTATGTCGTCATTATCGTGTTGGTTAAGGGCTTGTTATTTATACAGTATGCCGTCATTATAGTGTTGGTTAAGGGCTTGTTATTTATACAGTATGTCGTCATTATAGTGTTGGTTAAGGGCTTGTTATTTATACAGTATGTCGTCATTATCGTGTTGGTTAAGGGCTTGTTATTTATACAGTATGTCGTCATTATAGTGTTGGTTAAGGGCTTGTTATTTATACAGTATGCCGTCATTATAGTGTTGGTTAAGGGCTTGTTATTTATACAGTATGTCGTCATTATAGTGTTGGTTAAGGGCTTGTTATTTATACAGTATGTCGTCATTATAGTGTTGGTTAAGGGCTTGTTATTTATACAGTATGCCGTCATTATAGTGTTGGTTAAGGGCTTGTTATTTATACAGTATGCCGTCATTATAGTGTTGGTTAAGGGCTTGTTATTTATACAGTATGCCGTCATTATAGTGTTGGTTAAGGGCTTGTTATTTATACAGTATGCCGTCATTATAGTGTTGGTTAAGGGCTTGTTATTTATACAGTATGCCGTCATTATAGTGTTGGTTAAGGGCTTGTTATTTATACAGTATGCCGTCATTATAGTGTTGGTTAAGGGCTTGTTATTTATACAGTATGCCGTCATTATCGTGTTGGTTAAGGGCTTGTTATTTATACAGTATGCCGTCATTATAGTGTTGGTTAAGGGCTTGTTATTTATACAGTATGTCGTCATTATAGTGTTGGTTAAGGGCTTGTTATTTATACAGTATGTCGTCATTATAGTGTTGGTTAAGGGCTTGTTATTTATACAGTATGCCGTCATTATCGTGTTGGTTAAGGGCTTGTTATTTATACAGTATGCCGTCATTATCGTGTTGGTTAAGGGCTTGTAAGTAAAGCATTTCACGGTAAGGTTCTACACTTGTTGTATTCTACGCATGTCACTAATAAAGTTGGATTTGATTCATTCCAGTCAATAAGTTAAAAAAAATATAAAAAATAATTTAAAGACCTAGGTAGCCACCTGAAGTTTGAATATAAACCAAATTTGATAACTTTCACATTTTCTCAGAAAACAAATTAATGTGCCTATATTAGCCTATATGATGTTCATGCTTTGTTTCCCAAGACCAGGCCCAGATGGGATCAGTGGTGGTTGATATAGGCTGCAGTTGATCAGACTGAAGCATAGATTAATTGTGAGATGAGATGACAAATCATGAGGCATTTCAATGTATATATTTTTTTGGGGGGGTGTATGAGCTTCCCACCAGGCACAGACTTCAAAAAGCAACATGTATTCCGTTTTTGTTCAATTTCATTTTATTGGAAACAACATGAACATAACTTATTTGCATTTTTGTTTATCAAATTGAAGCCTGACGAGTTGTCGTAAAGTAAGTCTGTACTTTTATATTTATATTTGTATTACTTGATTTTAAAAAAGTATGCTGTTTTAAAGCTAAAATGTAATGTGTAGCACACTCACTGCCTCCCCTTCAACTTTCATCGATGAGAAAAGCTCATTTCTAGAAAATAACATACCCCTGTTGCAGCAGACCAACGTAGTAAATCACTGTGTTTTGATTACTGTGTACCAAGACACGGTCGATGCCTCCAGAAGATTAGACCGACACAAAATGGTCTCCTTAAAGCGAACGGGGACAATTACAACGGAATTTAAAAATAGAGACTCGTCTAAACTTTTAAAAAAGCATGATAATGTAGAAGCTGTGTGATTGGACGACTCGCAGGCACAAGTGGAAGCTGTGTGATTGGACGACTCGCAGGCAAAAGTGGAAGCTGTGTGATTGGATGACTCGCAGGCACAAGTGGAAGCTGTGTGATTGGATGACTCGCAGGCAAAAGTGGAAGCTGTGTGATTGGATGACTCGCAGGCACAAGTGGAAGCTGTGTGATTGGATGACTCGCAGGCACAAGTGGAAGCTGTGTGATTGGACGACTCGCAGGCACAAGTGGAAGCTGTGTGATTGGATGACTCGCAGGCACAAGTAGAAGCTGTGTGATTGGATGACTCGCAGGCACAAGTAGAAGCTGTGTGATTGGATGACTCGCAGGCACAAGTAGAAGCTGTGTGATTGGATGACTCGCAGGCACAAGTGGAAGCTGTGTGATTGGATGACTCGCAGGCACAAGTGGAAGCTGTGTGATTGGACGACTCGCAGGCACAAGTGGAAGCTGTGTGATTGGATGACTCGCAGGCACAAGTAGAAGCTGTGTGATTGGATGACTCGCAGGCACAAGTAGAAGCTGTGTGATTGGATGACTCGCAGGCACAAGTAGAAGCTGTGTGATTGGATGACTCGCAGGCACAAGTGGAGTTTGAGTGTGTGGTTGATTCATTGATGTTCTACCTCGTAGCAAAAAAATATATAAAAAATACTAACTGTTTCACTCCACCAGTTTTGATAAACAAATATGCAGGAAAACATTAGAATAGAAAACATCATGTTTGGCTGCTATGATGGCAGTGGTGCACCAATACTCTTTGAGAGAAAGTGTTTGGGAACTTAACGAAATGAAAATCACATTTAATTTAAAAAAATTTAAGACAAACATGACTTAAAACTAACATACCATGCTTTAGGACTTCAGAGAGAGAGAAGATTCATTTCACATTATGGTTACCAGAAAAACATCAACGATAGGTAGTTATTTCAACCCAAAAAAGGCATGGGTAAATCACAAGAGAAAATATAGAAATTCTTAAAAAGAAAATACACACTTAATTAGGCTAATTAGCATATTACATATTCTGGTAGCCAGAAGTGTTGTAAACATTCATTAGAAAACAAAACTGCTCAATTCAAATTGAAATAAATTTGTCTCGAGTCCCTGTAACATATGTTGTAAAAAAGACAACTGATCCCTGATATGGTTGAGATGTGTTCCGTATCCCGTTGAAATACCACAGTGCAAAGATACCTTACGGTAGGAGACAATCTATTGGTCATTACCTGCTCGGCGTAGCATCTATTGCTATATAAATCATATATAATATATAAATCACGATGAAGTAAAGACCCTGAAACACAAAACAGCGATGAACCAAAATTAAATCATCATTTTAGATGTACATTCAATAGTAAAAAAAACATATGTTTGTGAATCAAAACACTGTGTGTGTGTGTGTGTCTGTGTGTGTGTGTGTACAGAGCATGTTTTAAACAACAAAAAAAGAGAGAAACTGGATTTCTGAAACAAAAGGCCTTTTCCTGACACAACCACAGACCTCTTTCAATACAACACATTAAAAGGTAAACCACTAGGAATCCTACAGAACAGGTAGACAGACATCAAATGGATTAACAAAAAAAAACTGAACATCCTGAAGGAACCTGAAAACTATTTAAAATGAAGAAGAAATACAGGGAAATAAAAGGAGTCCTTCTTGAAGGGGATTAACACTAAATACAAGAGAAGAAGAACACACCCAGTCTCAAACAAAGAGCCATTTAAAAAAATTTTAAAAAATCAACCCCCGCTGGTTGGTCACTATCAGGATGACTTTCAACTGCCTTTTGCTAGAGGCCAGAGGACCATTACTTGAACTGTAGGACAGTGTCTTTTCACAGATGTGCAAATGTCCATGACCTGAAGGTGATAGGTGAAGGAATGGAGGGAGGGAGGAGAACAAAGGAGAGCCAGGAATGGAGACGAGATGAAGGGTGAACATCATATTTAAGATGCATTTGGCTGCCATTTCAATACATTAGACTTCACCCAGGTGCTGAAGCATACCTCAAACTACAAACCCAAACGATTACAGTGTGCTCAGTTGAAAACAATTGTGAAAAATGTACATAATTTCAAAGTGGGTGAGGAGGGGGTGGGGGTTGATACTGAGGACTCTGTTTGAGGGAGTGACGGGGGAGGGGGGGAAAGAGTTTAGGATTCGGAAGAGACTACAGACAAGACAGCATTTCAGTTTGTTACAGGGACACCCTTCTGCTTACAGCTAGTGTAACAGAGTGTATGACCACCATTACACTAAGTGTCCTCTCTCAGCCATGCCCTCTCTCTCTC
Organism: Oncorhynchus nerka; assembly: GCF_034236695.1. Lineage (NCBI taxonomy): Eukaryota > Metazoa > Chordata > Actinopteri > Salmoniformes > Salmonidae > Oncorhynchus > Oncorhynchus nerka. The sequence continues at coordinate 7,809,298 of NC_088419.1, read as the reverse complement.
TCTCAGCCATGCCCTCTCTCTCTCTCTCAGCCATGCCCTCTCTCTCTCTCAGCCATGCCCTCTCTCTCTCAGCCATGCCCTCTCTCTCTCCCTCTCTCAGCCATGCCCTCTCTCTCTCTCTCTCCCTCTCTCTCAGCCATGCCCGCTCTCTCTCTCTCTCTCTCAGCCATGCCCTCTCTCTCTCTCAGCCATGCCCTCCCTCTCTCTATCAGCCATGCCCTCTCTCTCTCTCTCTCTCTCTCAGCCATGCCCTCTCTCTCTCTCTCTCAGCCATGCCCTCTCTCTCTCTCAGCCATGCCCTCTCTCTCTCTCTCTCAGCCATGCCCTCTCTCTCAGCCATGCCCTCTCTCTCTCTCTCAGCCATGCCCTCTCTCTCTCCCTCTCTCTCTCTCAGCCATGCCCTCTCTCTCTCTCTCAGCCATGCCCTCTCTCTCTCTCTCTCTCAGCCATGCCCTCTCTCTCTCTCTCTCAGCCATGCCCTCTCTCTCTCAGCCATGTACCAGTGGCACTCCATGATGCAGGGCTCTCTTCCACATATAGTAGGTGGAACGGGGAGTCAGGGGGAAGAAGGACCTGAACTCTTTGAAGGTGGGGAAGGACTTCTCCTCGAAGCGTTTCTGGAGGAACAGTTTGGCCTTGGCCTTGAAGTTAGCCAGGGCCACCAGATCCATCACAAACATCTGGTCGTCTGTGGTGGCGGACATATTGGTTGGGTTGGGGAGGGGGAAGGGGGCTCTCAGATCCTCTGTCGGGTCCCCCTCAAAGGAGAACACGTCCTGCATTGGAGCTTTTGTCTTTATGTCACTCTCTGCCATCATCATCATCATCATCATCCCATTCTCTTTCACTGCGTTGTTGTTCTCCATAATCATCTCAGAACGGTCCACCTCTAGAGACGGGGTGGTGGTTTCCTCCTTCCTGGTTCCACTGGGGCCGTTACGCCACAGCCAATAGAAACAGAGGGACAGGGAGGGGTACTTCAGTCTGAACCTAGACAGAGGCCATTTTGACCTCCACACCTTCACCTTGGCAGCTTCTCTCAGCTTCTTCCTGCGTAGGAACACCATCCGGAACCCTTTCTGGTTGTTTCTACAGATCTTAACTCTGGGGAAGACCGTGGCAGCATGACCATGGCTCTCCGTCCCCCCGATAGGGGACAGACCACCAGTTGGACTACTCTTATCCGTGTCCAAGCTGTTTTCACTGCTTCCGACCTTGTAGCCTCGGTTAAACAGCATGGCCTCTCTCCTCCAGTTGTAATAAGTAGACCTGGATCAAATCAAACATTTAGTTCAAAAGTTCATGTTAAAATTGCAACACACTTTACAGTAAATCGATAAAATGAAGGGAGGCAATAAAATGGATGAATGCAAGATTTAAAAAACAAAAATGTCTAAAATAACAGTAAACTATTTGTTATTAAAGGCTGGGCTAAATAACAGTAAAATCCTTGTAGGTGACCTGGAGATCCCTGGGAAGCTCCTCTTGAAGATGCGGAAGGGGAACGATGTATTCCTAGCGATGCAGTTCTGAAGAACCTTCTTGGCCTCCTGCATCAGAGCCATGTTTTGGGCCCGTTCTCCATCCATCTTATCATCGTTGTAGTTCAGGCCGAACAGACTGGCCACGCTGTTGTGATGCTCTGCGTCTGGGTCTACCTCATGGTCTTCCTCATGGTCTTCCTCCTGCCCGAGCTTGGACTCTGGAGAGGACCAGGACTCCTGCGCCGTGCTGTCCCCTGGACTCACCTCGCTCCTGGAGAACGTGGAGAAATTACCGCCGGATGAGATCAGCTCGTGCTTCCATGCATAGTAGGTGGATCTGGAGATCTCAGGGAAGAACTCTTTGAACTGATGCAGAGGGATGAGCTTCCCTTCCAGATAGCACGCTTGGAGGAAGTGTTTGGCCTCGTACCTTGATAGAAAAAGATCAGATTAAAATAGTAATTCAATGTCAGCAGAAACATACAGCTAAATAAACAATACAAGACAAAACAAAGTTAATGTGCCAGAGTGCCATGATTTAAAATCAGACAGTATTTTGATCGACGACAGAGACAGGAAACTGTAGACGACAGAGACAGGAAACTGTAGACGACAGAGACAGGAAACTGTAGACGACAGAGACAGGAAACTGTAGACGACAGAGACAGGAAAATGTAGACGACAGAGACAGGAAACTGTAGACGACAGAGACAGGAAACTGTAGACGACAGAGACAGGAAACTGTAGACGACAGAGACAGGAAACTGTAGACGACAGAGACAGGAAAATGTAGACGACAGAGACAGGAAACTGTAGACGACAGAGACAGGAAACTGTAGACGACAGAGACAGGAAACTGTAGACGACAGAGACAGGAAACTATAACGTACCTGGCAGCAGACCTTAAACGGTGCTCCTGCGTCTGCCGTCTCCAGCGGTAGAACGTACTCTTGGTGACGTTGTACTTGTCCTTCAGACTGGAGTAGGACAGGAGAGAGTCCTGGTTGAGAAGCTCCAGTGTCTTCAGAGGGGGGACCCTCTGCTCATCGTTAGGACTCCCCGTCCGGAGGTCACTAGAATGGACTAACGCTACAAAGACTGTGGGTCTGAACCTGGAGGAGCCCCCCTCCAGCTCTCCGGACCACATGATGTGCAAGGTGATAGGATTCATGTCTTTGGGGTAGGACCTGGGTCTTATCAGGCGGTTGAAGTAGGGTCGTATCTTGAGGTTGTACATGGGGTAGACAGAATAGATGTTGCACTGGAGGACGGAGGAAAGAGCATAGAGGTGCCACATGTTAGCGTAGGAGCCGGGGAAGCAGGAGGCTTTGACGTCGGCGTCGAAGATCGCTTCGAGGACTGAAAGGGGGAGGTTGAGCATGTCCTGGGACTCCTCGGCACACAGGCTGAACCTGGCCGCCTGCAGCATCACCTTCGAGTCGATCATACCGCCCAGGTAGTATCTCTTCCACAGCAGCATCTCCACCACCGTAAGTACCTGGAGGAAATGCAGTTCAGGAGTTGGCACATACTTAGTGTAACTCACACACACACACACACACTTTTAAAAGAAACACAGATATTAATTTTTTAGTAGCTCTTATCCACAAAGAAATTACATTTCCAAACTAGGAAAAAATAAAGCAGATCCACAAAATAAATACAACGTAGTGGTTGAAACTCAGATGCTGCATATGATTGAAACACTGCCAATCTCTGCTCACCTGCAGCTCCAGACTGAGACTAGTCGTCCCCACTAGCAGCATGCTGGCTGCATCAAACAACAGGTTCCCCTCTCCCTTACAGGCCAGAGGTAGGAGGCCTCCGGGGGCGTCAGCAGGGTACAGGCTATGGGCCACGCCGTCGATGCCTGCCCAGCCGGGGAACTCCTGGCAAGGGGAGGAGGGCAGGGTGAAGGGGGTCAGTACCTGGTGGACCTCCAGAGCTACCCTGGTGAGGGCGTGCAGGCCGGAGCTCTCGGTGGCATCCTGCAGCTCCCCTAGGACTGAGAGTATCACCTCCTTCCTCTGAATCATACCTGCCGGGACACAGAGACAAAACATAGATAGTCTAGTGGTTAGAGCGTTGGACTAGTAACCGGAAGGTTGCAAGTTCACATCCCCGAGCTGACAAGGTACAAATCTGTCATTCTGCCCCTGAACAGGCAGTTAACCCACTGTTCCTAAGCAGTCATTGAAAATAAGAATTTGTTCTTAACTGACTTGCCTAGTTAAATAAAGGTAAAATAAAAATTTGAACCTGAACCCATACAGAAGCAGATACACAGGAAAGGTTCAGAAGCGGTCTACTAGAAAACTTTAATGACATAAAAATGTAATTGTGAACCTACATGAAGAATGTTTTTATCTAGAACTATCAGTCAAACCTGCTTACGGGTTTGACTGAATAGGTCCTGAAGAGACATGCATTTATAACCGACTGAATGTGATTGAATTCTAGTGTTCCTGGACCCACTTACAGAAAGCTGGACCAGTCGAGATTAAAAATGGATTTGTGGCAGGCAATGTGTTCGCAAATATATTAGCTGCACATGTTCAAAATAACAAAACAGCTCCAGGGCTGAAACGTATTGCTGTAAGCTTGGTGAAGTCATATTGATATGCATGTGACAAATGTTATATACATATTTGTATGTTTAAAAATATATAGAGAGATTTTTAAAATTAGGTATAATGTGTCCATTGTGTAAAATATGTATGTGTGTTGTGTAAAACATTCTAGCAGTTTCCACTAAGAGAAAAAAAGTTGCCATACTAAATTCAATTAATTACGCAATTATTTCATCTTAATATAGCCAACGACGCACGAAGGTGTGGTACAAGGACGTGTGGCGAACAGCAGAACTGAGTCACTAGGCTTCAAATTGCCTAAAATAATAATGTTGTAACAAAAATGTCGAAAATAATCAATTCTATACGAATGAAAATAGAGGAGACGTTTGTGATTGATTCGTTATCAACAAACGCACCATCAACCAACTGTTGTACCACGTTTTCTTCTGATTACTACTACGTGGGTGTAAGTTACTTTGTTCATTGATACAATAGTAATTTGGGTACGTTACTTACCTGAAATATTTGGTATAAATCGTTTTCCAAGAGGACGTCAGTCACTATCGGAGTGGTAAAGCGCACCGCATAGGGCTTCGTTCCGGATTCTCTCCCAGGTAACTTAGTTATTCCATTATGTGTGCATGGAACGGATTCAGCCGACTTGGGTTCACTGCAGATAGGGGCACTTTGAAGAGAAATTTGGGAGTGATAAGGCCGACCTCTCTTCAGGAAATTGTCAATCGCCGCCGACCTGTTTTTTTTTTTGTCTGTGGTTTGAGAAAACACCCTCTTGCCCCCACGCAGGGCCAGGGTCAATTTCAATGTGAAGTGGTAACAAAAGCCGTGGTGTCGCCGCTATCAGTAGAACAACACTTATATAGGTGGAAGTATCGGGTTGTTGGCTATCTTGATTTGTTTTTTCTCCCCCCAACCCAATATCAACATTTGTATGTAAAATAAACACAATTGACTCAGTACATTTCTCCGTGTACACCACACGATTTTGTATACAGTGCATTTCAATCACAGATGAATCCTGTAGGTTGCACAACACCTAGACCTAGTATAGTAAACTTAAATCTCCAATTAGTATGATGTTATTTTTTCGTATATATTACTTTGTGGGTGTCCATTATCCATTTGGTATGTATTAGACGTTACGAATTACAATTCGTACAATATGTAACGAATTTTCAAAACGTATGTAATGTTACGAATTCCAATTGGTTGTGGGTAATGTTAGCTAGGGTAGGGGGTCGGGGTAGCTAACATGCTAAGTAGTTGAAAAGTAGCTATAACAAAAATATATATATAGTAAATAGTTGCTAAAGGTATCTGTGATGAGATTCAAACACGCAACCTTTGGGTTGCTAGACATCCCTCCTAACTTTAACTCCCAGCCTAGCTAACATTAGCCACAACCAATGGGAATTCTTTAAAAAGAAAACTGTGTAGGCTACAGGGCCCGAATGCATTATGAAGCCAATCCTGTGGTGGACGAAAACAACCTGACCTTTTTTATGGTGTGTGTGTGTGCTCCTATTGAATTTAAATATTTTGTGTCTATTTCACGATAAGCTGTGATAGTTATTATTATTATTTTTATTTTTTTACCAGTTCGTTTTAGGGCCCAAAATGCTCTCCAATGCATGGTATACATGTTGTTGTTGTTACTGATATCAGGCTTGTATACAATAGCTTATACAGTAGCCTACATTCATTATTATTATGGACTTTTCTGGACATCCTGACAGCTCAGTCTCAATCTCTGGTCAGCTCATAGAGAACAGGCTACTCAGTCTCTGGTCAGCTCATAGAGAACAGGCTACTCAGTCTTTGGTCAGCTCATAGAGAACAGGCTACTCAGTCTCTGCTCAGCTCATAGAGAACAGACTACTCAGTCTCTGGTCAGCTCATAGAGAACAGGCTACTCAGTCTCTGGTCAACTCATAGAGAACAGGCTACTCAGTCTCTGGTCAGCTCATAAAGAACAGGCTACTCAGTCTCTGGTCAGCTCATAGAGAACAGGCTACTCAGTCTCTGGTCAGCTCATAGAGAACAGGCTACTCAGTCTCTGGTCAGCTCATAGAGAACAGGCTACTCAGTCTCTGGTCAGCTCATAGAGAACAGGCTACTCAGTCTCTGGTCAGCTCATAGAGAACAGGCTACTCAGTCTCTGGTCAGCTCATAAAGAACAGGCTACTCTGGCAAATGGTGCTCTTAAAAAAAAAAGTTAGATTGAAGCTGAATCAGATCTACAAGCCCACTTGAGTTACGACGCCATATTTTGTGTTGTTTGTGGTGACATGGCATCGACCCTTTCTCCTCATAGAAGAAATGTGACTTCACTGTGTTCATTCTAAAGTTCAGAATCTAAACTAAAATATTCTCTGCACAGTCTTTTCTCGCTCCCTCTCTCTCTCTCTCTCTCTCTCTTTCTCTCTCTCTCGTTCTCTCTCTCTCTCTCTCTCTCTCTCTCTCTCTCTCTCTCTCTCTCTCTCTCTTGTTGCACTCATTGTTAGTCTGCTGAAGTCTCCCATTACCTCGTTAGACCAGTATCACTCTCCTGTACTGAACAGACTAGAGTATAGGGCAGAGTACTGGATACGGTAGGTGTTTGTGGATTGGAGTGTGGATATACAGACAAGGCACGTTGGCCTGTTTCTCACACGTCTCCTGACTCTCTCAATTCAAAGGGGCTTTATTAGCATGGGGAAACATGTGTTAACTTCGCCAAAGCAAGTGAAAAAGGTCATAAACAAAAGTGAAAATAACAATAAAAATGAACAGTAAATATTACACTCACTGAAGTCCCAAAAGAATAGAGACATTTCAAACGTCATTATGTCTATATACAGTGTTGTAATGATGTGCAAATAGTTAAAGTAGAAAAGGGAAAATAAATAAACACATATTTATACATGTGAGTGTATAGTATGTATGTATCTATGTACTATATATACTGTATGTGTTGTATTTACAATGGTGTTTGTTCTTCACTGGTTGCCCTTTTCTTGTGGCAACAGGTCACACATCTTGCTGCTGTGATGGCACACTGTGGAATTTAACCCAACCCAACAGATATGGGAGTTTATCAAACTGTGTTTTCTAATTCTTTGTGGGTCTGTGTTATCTTAGGGAAATTTGTTTCTCTAATATGGTCATACATCTGGCAGGAGGTTAGGAAGTGCAGCTCAGTTTCCACCTCATTTTGTGGGCAGTGAGCACATAGCCTGTCTTCTCTTGAGAGCCAGGTCTGCCTACAGGGGCCTTTCTCAATAGCAAGGCTATGCTCACTGAGTCTGTACATAGTCAAAGCTTTCCTTAAGTTTGGGTCAGTCACAGTGGTCAGGTGTTCTGCCACTGTGTACTCTCTGTTTAGGGCCAAATAGCATTCTAGTTTGCTCTGTTTTTTTTGTTAATTACTTAACACATTGGAAAGAATTATCTTTTTGTTTTCTCATGATTTGGTTGGGTCTAATTGTGTTGCTGTCCTGGGGCTCTGTTCACAAACACACCCTACAGAGCCCCAGGACAGCAACACAATTAGACCCAACCAAATCATGAGACCAGGACCAGCTTGATTAGGGGACTCTTCTCCAGGTTCATCTCTCTGTAGGTGATGGCTTTGTTATGGAAGGTTTGGGAATCACTTCCTTTTAGGTGGTTGTGGAATTTAACGGCTCTTTTCTGGATTTTAATCATTAGCAGGTATCGGACAAATTCTGGTGATTCAAGTATTTTTTTAGACAGATCCTAATTGGTATGTCGAATTGTATGTTCCTCTTGATGGCATAGAAGGCCCTTCTTGCCTTGTCTCTCAGATCATTCACAGATTTGTGGAAGTTACCTGTGGCGCTGTTGTTTAGGCCGAATGTTTTTTACATTCGTGGTCAACACACACCTCTACAGAATTGTCAGGGACAATGTAACTCTCAGGTATGTGTTGAATGGCCTCTGTTATAATTACCAGGTGTATGTGTTGAATGTCCTCTGTTATAACTACCAGGTGTGTGTTGAATGTCCTCTGTTATAATTACCAGGTGTGTGTTGAATGGCCTGTTATAACTACCAGGTGTGTGTTGAATGGCCTCTGTTATAATTACCAGGTGTGTGTTGAATGTCCTCTGTTATAATTACCAGGTGTGTGTTGAATGTCCTCTGTTATAATTACCAGGTGTGTGTTGAATGTCCTCTGTTATAATTACCAGGTGTGTGTTGAATGTCCTCTGTTATAATTACCAGGTGTGTGTTGAATGGCCTGTTATAACTACCAGGTGTGTGTTGAATGGCCTCTGTTATAATTACCAGGTGTGTGTTGAATGGCCTGTTATAATTACCAGGTGTGTGTTGAATGTCCTCTGTTATAATTACCAGGTGTGTGTTGAATGGCCTCTGTTATAATTACCAGGTGTGTACTGAATGTCCTCTGTTATAATTACCAGGTGTGTATTGGATGGCCTCTGTTATAACTACCAGGTGTGTGTGTTGAATGTCCTCTGTTATAATTACCAGGTGTGTGCTGAATGTCCTCTGTTATAATTACCAGGTGTGTATTGAATGTCCTCTGTTATAATTACCAGGTGTGTGTTTAATGCCCTCTGTTATAATTACCAGGTGTGTATTGAATGGCCTGTTATAATTACCAGGTGTGTATTGAATGTCCTCTGTTATAATTACCAGGTGTGTACTGAATGTTCTCTGTTATAATTACCAGGTGTGTGTTTAATGGCCTCTGTTATAATTACCAGGTGTGTGTTGAATGGCCTCTGTTATAACTACCAGGTGTGTATTGAATGTCCTCTGTTATAATTACCAGGTGTGTGTTAAATGTCCTCTGTTATAATTACCATGTGTGTATTGTATGGCCTCTGTTATAATTACCAGGTGTGTATTGAATGTCCTCTGTTATAATTACCAGGTGTGTGTTGAATGGCCTCTGTCATAATTACCAGGTGTGTGTTGAATGTCCTCTGTTATAATTACCAGGTGTATGTGTTGAATGTCCTCTGTTATAATTACCAGGTGTGTGTTGAATGTCCTCTGTTATAATTACCAGGTGTGTTGAATGGCCTCTGTTATAATTACCAGGTGTGTATTGAATGGCCTCTGTTATAATTACCAGGTGGGTGTTGAATGTCCTCTGTTATAATTACCAGGTGTGTGTGTTGAATGTCCTCTGTTATAATTACCAGGTGTGTATTGAATGTCCTCTGTTATAATTACCAGGTGTGTGTTGAATGGCCTCTGTTATAATTACCAGGTGTGTATTGAATGGCCTCTGTTATAATTACCAGGTGTGTATTGAATGGCCTCTGTTATAACTACCAGGTGTGTGTGTTGAATGGCCTCTGTCATAATTACCAGGTGTGTGTTGAATGTCCTCTGTTATAATTACCAGGTGTATGTGTTGAATGTCCTCTGTTATAATTACCAGGTGTATGTGTTGAATGTCCTCTGTTATAATTACCAGGTGTGTTGAATGGCCTCTGTTATAATTACCAGGTGTGTATTGAATGTCCTCTGTTATAATTACCAGGTGGGTGTTGAATGTCCTCTGTTATAATTACCAGGTGTGTGTGTTGAATGTCCTCTGTTATAATTACCAGGTGTGTATTGAATGTCCTCTGTTATAATTACCAGGTGTGTGTTGAATGGCCTCTGTTATAATTATCAGGTGTGTATTGAATGTCCTCTGTTATAATTACCAGGTGTGTATTGAATGGCCTCTGTTATAACTACCAGGTGTGTATTGAATGTCCTCTCTTATAATTACCAGGTGTGTATTGAATGGCCTCTGTTATAACTACCAGGTGTGTGTTGAATGGCCTCTGTTATAATTACCAGGTGTTTATTGAATGTCCTCTGTTATAATTACCAGGTGTGTGTTGAATGGCCTCTGTTATAATTACCAGGTGTGTATTGAATGTCCTCTGTTATAATTACCAGGTGTGTGTTGAATGTCCTCTGTTATAACTACCAGGTGTGTATTGAATGGCCTCTGTTATAATTACCAGGTGTATGTGTTGAATGTCCTCTGTTATAATTACCAGGTGTGTGTTGAATGTCCTCTGTTATAATTACCAGGTGTGTTGAATGTCCTCTGTTATAACTACCAGGTGTGTGTTGAATGTCCTCTGTTATAATTACCAGGTGTGTGTTGAACAGTATGCATAAAGCCATTCTCCCTCCTCGTATCCAGCTCTCAGTTCTCTTCCAGGTCTGTTAACTGCTTCAGCCTTTGTTGAGTGAAGTCTACATTGTGGACACGGCGGGTGGGGGCTGGCCAGAGGGGGTGGGGGTGGGGGCTGGCCAGAGGGGGTGGGGGATGGCCAGAGGGGGTGGGGGCTGGCCAGAGGGGGTGGGGGCTGGCCAGAGGGGGTGGGGGTGGGGGCTGGCCAGAGGGGGTGGAAAATGCTAATAGGCCAAGACTGGGGTTGGCTCCAACTGTCTCTCACATGCTGTGGGGGGGACTGGAGATCAGTGAACACAATGACACCACCGGTTCACCTTTTGTTCGTGAGCTTGGCATTGTTGGTTGAAGAAGCTCAGGAATCTAGTGTCAGGGGACTCCACATTCCAGGGACAGAGACATGTAGGGACATAATGGGACAGGGCCTTGTAGGGACAGGGCCATAATGGGACAGACATGTAGGGACATAATGGGACAGGGCCATAATGGGACAGACATGTAGGGACATAATGGGACAGGGCCATAATGGGACAGACATGTAGGGACAGACATGTAGGGACATAATGGGACAGGGCCATAATGGGACAGACATGTAGGGACAGACATGTAGGGACATAATGGGACAGACATGTAGGGACAGACATGTAGGGACATAATGGGACAGGTCCATAATGGGACAGACATGTAGGGACAGACATGTAGGGACATAATGGGACAGGGCCATAATGGGACAGACATGTAGGGACAGACATGTAGGGACATAATGGGACAGACATGTAGGGACATAATGGGACAGGGACATAATGGGACAGACATGTAGGGACATAATGGGACAGGGACATAATGGGACAGACATGTAGGGACATAATGGGACATAATGAGACAGGGACATAATGGGACATAATGAGACAGGGACATGTAGGGACATAATGAGACAGGGACATGTAGGGACATAATGGGACAGGGACATAATGGGACAGGGACATGTAGGGACATAATGGGACAGACATGTAGGGACATAATGGGACAGGGACATCATTGGACAGACATGCAGGGACATAATATAACAGAGACATGTAGGGACATAATGGGACAGGGACATGTAGGGACATAATGGGACAGACATGTAGGGACATAATGGGACAGGGACATGTAGGGACATAATGGGACAGACATGTAGGGACATAATGGGACAGACATGTAGGGACATAATGGGACAGGGACATGTAGGGACATAATGGGACAGGGAAAACATGGGACAGACATGCAGGGACATAATGAGACAGGGACATAATGGGACAGACATGCAGGGACATAATGAGACAGGGACATAATGGGACAGGGAAAACATGGGACAGACATGCAGGGACATAATGAGACAGGGACATGTAGGGACATAATGGGACAGGGAAAACATGGGACAGCCATGTAGGGACATAATGAGACAGGGACATAATGGGACAGACATGTAGGGACAGACATGTAGGGACATAATGGGACAGACATGTAGGGACAGGGACATAATGGGACAGACATGTAGGGACATAATGGGACAGACATGTAGGGACATATTGGGACAGGGACATAATGGGACAGACATGTAGGGACATAATGGGACAGGGACATCATTGGACAGACATGCAGGGACATAATATAACAGAGACATGTAGGGACATAATGGGACAGGGACATAATGGGACAGGGACATGTAGGGACATAATGGGACAGGGACATCATTGGACAGACATGCAGGGACATAATATAACAGAGACATGTAGGGACATAATGGGACAGTGACATGTAGGGACATAATGGGACAGGGACATGTAGGGACATAATATAACAGAGACATGTAGGGACATAATGGGACAGGGACATGTAGGGACATAATATAACAGAGACATGTAGGGACATAATGGGACAGGGACATGTAGGGACATAATGGGACAGGGACATGTAGGGACATAATATAACAGAGACATGTAGGGACATAATGGGACAGGGACATGTAGGGACATAATGGGACAGACATGTAGGGACATAATGGGACATAATATAACAGAGACATGTAGGGACATAATATAACAGGGACATGTAGGGACATAATGGGACAGGGACATGTAGGGACATAATATAACAGAGACATGTAGGGACATAATATAACAGGGACATGTAGGGACATAATATAACAGAGACATGTAGGGACATAATGGGACAGGGACATAATGGGACAGGGACATAATGGGACAGAGACATGTAGTGACATAATGGGACAGGGACATGTAGGGACATAATGGGACAGGGACATGTAGGGACATAATGGGACAGGGACATGTAGGGACATAATGGGACAGGGACATGTAGGGACATAATGGGACATAATGGGACATAATGGGACAGGGACATGTAGGGACATAATATAACAGAGACATGTAGGGACAGGGACATGTAGGGACATAATATAACAGGGACATGTAGGGACATAATATAACAGGGACATGTAGGGACATAATATAACAGAGACATGTAGGGACATAATATAACAGGGACATGTAGGGACATAATATAACAGGGACATGTAGGGACATAATATAACAGGGACATGTAGGGACATAATATAACAGAGACATGTAGGGACATAATATAACAGGGACATAATGGGACAGGGACATGTAGGGACATAATATAACAGGGACATGTAGGGACATAATATAACAGGGACATGTAGGGACATAATATAACAGGGACATGTAGGGACATAATATAACAGGGACATGTAGGGACATAATATAACAGGGACATGTAGGGACATAATGGGACAGGGACATGTAGGGACATAATATAACAGAGACATGTAGGGACAGGGACATGTAGGGACATAATATAACAGGGACACGTAGGGACATAATATAACAGGGACATGTAGGGACATAATATAACAGAGACATGTAGGGACATAATATAACAGGGACATGTAGGGACATAATATAACAGGGACATGTAGGGACATAATATAACAGGGACAGGTAGGGACATAATATAACAGAGACATGTAGGGACATAATATAACAGAGACATGTAGGGACATAATGGGACAGGGACATGTAGGGACATTATATAACAGGGACATGTAGGGACATAATATAACAGGGACATGTAGGGACATAATATAACAGAGACATGTAGGGACATAATGGGACAGGGACATAATATAACAGGGACATGTAGGGACATAATATAACAGAGACATGTAGGGACATAATATAACAGGGACATGTAGGGACATAATATAACAGAGACATGTAGGGACATAATGGGACAGGGACATGTAGGGACATAATGGGACAGACATGTAGGGACATAATGGGACAGGGACATAATGGGACAGGGACATGTAGGGACATAATGGGACAGGGAAAACATGGGACAGACATGCAGGGACATAATGAGACAGGGACATAATGGGACAGACATGCAGGGACATAATGAGACAGGGACATAATGGGACAGGGAAAACATGGGACAGACATGCAGGGACATAATGAGACAGGGACATGTAGGGACATAATGGGACAGGGAAAACATGGGACAGCCATGTAGGGACATAATGAGACAGGGACATAATGGGACAGACATGTAGGGACATAATGGGACAGACATGTAGGGACATATTGGGACAGGGACATAATGGGACAGACATGTAGGGACATAATGGGACAGGGACATAATGGGACAGACATGTAGGGACATAATGGGACAGGGACATCATTGGACAGACATGCAGGGACATAATATAACAGAGACATGTAGGGACATAATGGGACAGGGACATGTAGGGACATAATGGGACAGGGACATGTAGGGACATAATGGGACAGGGACATCATTGGACAGACATGCAGGGACATAATATAACAGAGACATGTAGGGACATAATGGGACAGGGACATAATGGGACAGGGACATGTAGGGACATAATGGGACAGGGACATGTAGGGACATAATATAACAGAGACATGTAGGGACATAATGGGACAGGGACATAATGGGACATAATGGGACAGACATGTAGGGACATAATATAACAGAGACATGTAGGGACATAATGGGACAGGGACATGTAGGGACATAATGGGACAGGGACATGTAGGGACATAATATAACAGAGACATGTAGGGACATAATATAACAGGGACATAATGGGACAGAGACATGTAGGGACATAATATAACAGGGACATAATATAACAGAGACATGTAGGGACATAATATAACAGGGACATGTAGGGACACAATATAACAGAGACATGTAGGGACATAATGGGACAGGGACATGTAGGGACATAATGGGACAGAGACATGTAGTGACATAATGGGACAGGGACATGTAGGGACATAATGGGACAGGGACATGTAGGGACATAATGGGACAGGGACATGTAGGGACATAATGGGACAGGGACATGTAGGGACATAATGGGACAGGGACATAATGGGACAGGGACATGTAGGGACATAATATAACAGAGACATGTAGGGACATAATATAACAGGGACATAATATAACAGGGACATGTAGGGACATAATATAACAGGGACATGTAGGGACATAATATAACAGGGACATGTAGGGACATAATGGGACAGGGACATAATATAACAGAGACATGTAGGGACAGGGACATGTAGGGACATAATATAACAGGGACATGTAGGGACATAATATAACAGAGACATGTAGGGACATAATAGGACAGGGACATGTAGGGACATAATATAACAGGGACATGTAGGGACATAATATAACAGGGACATGTAGGGACATAATATAACAGAGACATGTAGGGACATAATATAACAGAGACATGTAGGGACATAATGGGACAGGGAAATGTAGGGACATAATATAACAGGGACATGTAGGGACATAATATAACAGGGACATGTAGGGACATAATATAACAGAGACATGTAGGGACATAATGGGACAGGGACATAATATAACAGGGACATGTAGGGACATAATATAACAGAGACATGTAGGGACATAATATAACAGGGACATGTAGGGACATAATATAACAGAGACATGTAGGGACATAATATAACAGAGACATGTAGGGACATAATGGGACAGGGACATGTAGGGACATAATATAACAGGGACATGTAGGGACATAATGGGACAGGGACATGTAGGGACATAATATAACAGGGACATGTAGGGACATAATATAACAGGGACATGTAGGGACATAATATAACAGGGACATGTAGGGACACAATATAACAGAGACATGTAGGGACATAATGGGACAGGGACATGTAGGGACATAATGGGACAGGGACATGTAGGGACATAATGGGACAGGGACATGTAGGGACATAATGGGACAGGGACATAATGGGACAGGGACATGTAGGGACATAATATAACAGAGACATGTAGGGACATAATATAACAGGGACATAATATAACAGGGACATGTAGGGACATAATATAACAGGGACATGTAGGGACATAATATAACAGGGACATGTAGGGACATAATGGGACAGGGACATAATATAACAGAGACATGTAGGGACAGGGACATGTAGGGACATAATATAACAGGGACATGTAGGGACATAATATAACAGAGACATGTAGGGACATAATGGGACAGGGACATGTAGGGACATAATATAACAGGGACATGTAGGGACATAATATAACAGGGACATGTAGGGACATAATATAACAGAGACATGTAGGGACATAATATAACAGAGGCATGTAGGGACATAATGGGACAGGGACATGTAGGGACATAATATAACAGGGACATGTAGGGACATAATATAACAGGGACATGTAGGGACATAATATAACAGAGACATGTAGGGACATAATGGGACAGGGACATAATATAACAGGGACATGTAGGGACATAATATAACAGAGACATGTAGGGACATAATATAACAGGGACATGTAGGGACATAATATAACAGAGACATGTAGGGACATAATATAACAGAGACATGTAGGGACATAATGGGACAGGGACATGTAGGGACATAATATAACAGGGACATGTAGGGACATAATGGGACAGGGACATGTAGGGACATAATATAACAGGGACATGTAGGGACATAATATAACAGAGACATGTAGGGACATAATGGGACAGGGACATAATGGGACAGACATGTAGGGACATAATGGGACAGGGACATAATGGGACAGACATGTAGGGACATAATGGGACAGGGACATAATGGGACAGGGACATGTAGGGACATAATGGGACAGGGACATGTAGGGACATAATGGGACAGGGAAAACATGGGACAGACATGCAGGGACATAATGAGACAGGGACATAATGGGACAGACATGCAGGGACATAATGAGACAGGGACATAATGGGACAGGGAAAACATGGGACAGACATGCAGGGACATAATGAGACAGGGACATGTAGGGACATAATGGGACAGGGAAAACATGGGACAGCCATGTAGGGACATAATGAGACAGGGACATAATGGGACAGACATGTAGGGACATAATGGGACAGACATGTAGGGACATAATGAGACAGGGACATAATGGGACAGACATGTAGGGACAGGGACATAATGGGACAGACATGTAGGGACATAATGGGACAGACATGTAGGGACATATTGGGACAGGGACATAATGGGACAGACATGTAGGGACATAATGGGACAGTATTTTTACTGTTGTTTTATTTCTTTACTTACCTACACACACACACACATACCTTTTTTCGCACTATTGGTTAGAGCCTGTAAGTAGACATTTCACTGTAAGGTGCACGTGACAAATAAACTTTGATTTGAAATACCAACTACGAAAATGTGTACGTAAATATACAGTCACTTTCTCATACATAATATACTGATGCCAATAGAAGATGTAACAGCAGCAGTTTTGTTCATTGCTTTTAGAATTCAATACAGTGCCTTTCGAAAGTATTCCGACCCCTTGACCTTTTTCCACATTTTGTTACGTTACAGCCTCATTCTTAAAATTCATTAAATAGTTTTTTCCCCCTCATCATTAATCTACACGCAATATCCCATTATGACAAAGTAAAAACAGGTTTTTAAAATACATTTGTGCAAATTTATTAAAAATAACCAAATAAAATATCACATTTACATAAGTATTCAGACCCTTAACTCAGTACTTTGTTGAAGCACCTTTGGCAGCGATTACAGCCTCGATTCTTCTTGGGTTTGACGCTACAAACGTGACACACCTGTATTTGGGGAGTTTCTCCCATTCTTCTCTGTAGATCCTCTCCAGCTCTGTCAGGTTGGATGGGGAGCGTCGCTGCACAGCTATTTTCAGGTCTCAACAGAGATTGAAGGGTTCAAGTCTGGGCACTGACTGGGCCCCTCAAGAACATTCAGAGACTTGTCCCAAAGCCACTCCTGCGTTGTCTTGGTTGTGTGCTTAGGGTCGTTGTCCTGTTGGAAGGCGAACCTTCGCCCTGAGGTCCTGAGCACTCTGGAGCAGGTTTTCATCAAGGATGTAACATTGCAAAAATCAGAAACTTTCTGTCCAAAAATGATGCAGAAAAGTTCATCCATGCTTTTGTCTCTTCTTGATTAGACTACTGCAATGCTCTACGCTCCCGGATAAATGAATAACCTTCAGTTGTTGCTAAATACGGCTGCTAGAATCTTGACTAGAACCAAACAATGTGATCATATTACTCCAGTGCCTCCCTACACTGGCTTCCTGTTAAGGCTAGGGCTGACTTCAAGATTTTACTGCTAACCTACAAAACATTACATGGGCTTGCTCCTACCTATCTCTCTGATTTGGTCCTGCCGTACATACCTACACGTACGCTACGGTCACAAGACGCAGGCCTCCTAATTGTCCCTAGAATTTCTAAGCAAACAGCTGGAGGCAGGGCTTTCTCCGATAGAGCTCCATTTTTATGGAATGGCCTATCCTATCCATGTGAGAGACGCAGACTCGGTCTCAACCTTTAAGTCTTTACTGAAGACTCATCTCTTCAGTGGGTCATATGATTGAGTGTAGTCTGGCCCAGGAGTGTGAAGGTGAACGGAAAGGCTCTGGAGCAACAAACCGCCCTTGCTGTCTCTGCCTGGCCGGTTCCCCTCTCTCCACTGGGATTCTCTGCCTCTAACCCTATTACAGGGGCTGAGTCACTGGCTTACTGATGCTCTTCCATGCCGTCCCTAGGAGGGGTGTGTCACTTGAGAGGGTTGAGTCACGTGATCTTCCTGTCTGGGTTGGCGCCCCCCTCGGGTTTGTGCCGTGGGGGAGATCTTCGTGGGCTATACTCGGCCTTGTCTCAGGATGGTAAGTTGGTGGTTGGAGATATCCCTCTAGTGGGTGGGGTTATATCCTGCCTGTTTGGCCCTGTCCGGGGGTATCGTCGGTATCTGAGTATTTATCCTGTCTTATGCGGTGTCCTGCGTGAATTTAAGTATGCTCCCTCTAATTCTCTCTCTCTCCCTCCCCTCTCGGAGGACCTGAGCCCCAGGACCATGCCTCAGGTCTACCTGGCTTGATGACTCCTTGTTGTCCCCAGTCCACCTGGTCGTGCTGCTGCTCTAGTTTCAACTGTCTGCGGCTATGGAACCCTGACCTGTTCACCGGACTTGCTACCTTGTCCCGGACCTGCTGTTTTGGACTCTGTCTCTACAGCACCTGCTGTCTCTAAATCTGAATGCTCGGCTATGAAAAGCCAACTGACATTTACTTTTGAGGTGCTGACCTGTTGCACCCTCTACATCCACTGTGATTATTATTAATTTTATTTGACCCTGCTGGTCATTTATGAACATTTGAACATCTTGGCCATGTTCTGTTATAATCTCCACCCGGCTCAGCCAGAAGAGGACTGACCACCCCTCATAGCCTGGTTCTTCTCTAGGTTTCATCCTAGGTTTATTCCTTTCTAGGGAGTTATTCCTAGCCACCTTGCTTCTACATCTGCATTGCTTGCTGTTTGGGATTTTAGGCTGGGTTTGAGATATCAGCTGATGTAAGAAGGGCTTAATAAATACATTTGATTGATCTCTCTGCACTTTGGTCCGTTCATCTTCACCTCGATCCTGACTAGTCTCCCAGTCCCTGCCGCTGAAAAACATCCCCACAGCATGATGCTGCCACCACCATTCTTCACC
Source organism: Oncorhynchus nerka (assembly GCF_034236695.1). Classification (NCBI taxonomy): domain Eukaryota; kingdom Metazoa; phylum Chordata; class Actinopteri; order Salmoniformes; family Salmonidae; genus Oncorhynchus; species Oncorhynchus nerka. The sequence goes on along the minus strand of NC_088419.1, from coordinate 7,789,860 downwards.
ATAGGGATGGTGCCAGGTTTTCTCCAGACGTTATGCTTGGCATTCAGGCTAAAGAGTTCAATCTTGGTTTCATCAGACCAAAGAATCTTGTTTTTCATGGTCTCAGAGTCTTTAGGTTCCTTTTGGCAAACTCCAAGCAGGCTGTCATGTGCCTTTTACTGAGGAGTGGCTTCGTCTAGCCACTCTACCGTAAAGGCCTAATTGGTGGAGTGCTGCAGAAATGGTTGTCCTTCTGGAAGGTTCTTCCATCTCTTGGTTACCTAACTGACCTAGGCCCTTTTCCCCTGATTGCTCAGTTTGACCGGGCGGCCAGCTTTAGGAAGAGTCTTGGTGGTTCCAAACTTCTTCCATTTAAAAATGATGGAGGCCACTGTGTTCTTGGGGATCTTCAATGCTGCAGAAATGTTTTGGTACCCTTCCCCAGATCTGTGCCTCGACACAATCCTGTCTCTGAGCTCTACGGACAATTCCTTCAACCTCATGGCTTGGTTTTTGCTCTGACACGCACTGTCAACTGTGAGACCTTATATAGACAGGTGTGTGCTTTTCCAAATCCTGTCCAATCAATTTAATTTACCACAGGTGGACTCCGTTCAAGTTGTAGAAACATCTCAAGGATGACCAATAGAAACAGGATGCACCTGAGCTCAATTTTGAGTCTCATGGCAAAGGGTCTGAATAATTATGTAAATAAGTATTTCAGGTTTTTATTTTTAATACATTTGCATAAATGTACCGACAGGGCACCATCTCTACCGACAGGGCACCATCTCTACCGACAGGGCACCATCTCTGTACCGACAGGGCATCATCTCTGTATCTACAGGGCACCATCTCTGTATCTACAGGGCACCATCTCTGTACCGACAGGGCATCATCTCTGTATCTACAGGGCACCATCTCTGTACCGACAGGGCATCATCTCTCTACCGACAGGGCATCATCTCTGTATCGACAGGGCACCATCTCTGTACCGACAGGGCACCATCTCTGTACCGACAGGGCACCATCTCTGTACCGACAGGGCACCATCTCTGTAGCGACAGGGCACCATCTCTGTACCGACAGGGCATCATCTCTCTACCGACAGGGCATCATCTCTGTATCGACAGGGCACCATCTCTGTACCGACAGGGCACCATCTCTGTACCGACAGGGCACCATCTCTGTACCGACAGGGCACCATCTCTGTAGCGACAGGGCACCATCTCTGTACCGACAGGGCACCATCTCTGTAGCGACAGGGCACCATCTCTGTACCGACAGGGCACCATCTCTGTACCGACAGGGCACCATCTCTGTACGTACCAGATGTACATACTTGCTCTCCTATTGCAGTTTGACTTTAGCCCAGGAACAACCAATAGTAAAACTGTCATATAATGTTGGCCAGTAAGAGGTCCCCATACACCATAAGTACAGTGACATCCTGTCCTGCAGTGGTGGAAATACTTAGGTAGTACTTTCAAGTATTTTTAACTTAAGTTTATATTTATATTTTTGACAACTTTTACTTCACTACATTCCTAAAGAAGATAAAGTACTTTTTACTCCTTACATTTTCCCTGACACCCAAAAGTACTCATTACATTTTGAATGCTTAGCAGGACAGGATAATGGTCTAATTCACACACTTATGAGGAGAACATCAAAATAAAAAAATCAAATTAATTTTTATATAATAGCCCTTCGTACATCAGCTGATATCTCAAAGTGCTGTACAGAAACCCAGCCCAACCCATCCCTGGTCATCCCTACTGCCTCTGATCTGGCAGACTCACTAAACACAAATGCTTCTTTGTAAATTATGTCAAGAGTGTTGAACTATGACCCTGGCTATCCGTGAATAAAAAAATACAAGAAAATCGTGTCGTCTATTTTGCTTAATATAAGGATTTTAATCATTTTTTATTTTATTTAACCTTGATTTAACTAGGCAAGTCAGTTAAGAACAAATTCTTATTTACAATGACGGCCAAACCCAGACGATGCCCGGCCAATTGTGCATCGCCCTTTTACTTTTGATACTTAAGTACATTTAAAACCACATACTTTTAGAATTTTACTCAAGTAAGTATTTTACAGGATGACTTTCACTTGAGTTATTTTCTTTTAAGTTCATTTTCATTGAGTAAAAGTAGAGATGAGTACTTTTTCCACCACTGCTGTCCTGCTACATCCTGTCCTGCTACATCCTGTCCTGCTACACCCTGTCCTGCTACATCCTGTCCTGCTACACCCTGTCCTGCTACACCCTGTCCTGCTACATCCTGTCCTGCTACACCCTGTCCTGCTACACCCTGTCCTGCTACACCCTGTCCTGCTACATCCTGTCCTGCTACACCCTGTCCTGCTACACCCTGTCCTGCTACATCCTGTCCTGCTACACCCTGTCCTGCTACATCCTGTCCTGCTACACCCTGTCCTGCTACACCCTGTCCTGCTACATCCTGTCCTGCTACACCCTGTCCTGCTACATCCTGTCCTGATACATCCTGTCCTGCTACACCCTGTCCTGCTACATCCTGTCCTGCTACACCCTGTCCTGCTACACCTGGTCCTGCTACATCCTGTCCTGCTACACCCTGTCCTGCTACACCCTGTCCTGCTACACCCTGTCCTGCTACATCCTGTCCTGATACATCCTGTCCTGCTACATCCTGTCCTGCTACACCCTGTCCTGCTACACCCTGTCCTGCTACACCCGGTCCTGCTACATCCTGTCCTGCTACACCCTGTCCTGCTACATCCTGTCCTGCTACACCCGGTCCTGCTACATCCTGTCCTGCTACACCCTGTCCTGCTTGGTCTCAATTTCCCTTGTTGACACTGGATCACTGATATGCGTCATTGTGGCCTGGAATGAAACAGAAACAGTTGACCGCCAATGTGAGTTTTTGACAAGCCCTTTATAGTGATGAATGAGAAAATATACAGAGGCTGGACATTCTCTGAATACTTTGTAAACCACAGATTAGGTTGCTTCGTGAAGGATGCATCCCAAAAAACATCCCATTATGAAGACAGATTCCATCCTCCTGAACTCGAATACGCCAGACGCCCAGAAAAAAAGTGTTGTAAAATGTTTGGTCCCATGTTTCATGAGCTGAAATAAAAGATCCCAGAAATGTTCCATACGCACACAAAAGTTGATTTCTCTCAAATGTTGTGCACAAATTTGATTACATCCCTGTTAGTGAGCATTTCTCCGTTTGCCAAGATAATCCATTCACCTGGCAGGTGTGGCATGTCAAGAAGCTGATTAAACAGCATGATTATTACACAGGTGCACCTTGTGCTGGGGACAATAAAAGGCCACTCTAAAATGTGCAGTTTTGTCACACAACACAATGACACAGACTCAAGTTTTGAGGGAGAGTACAATTGGCATGCAGAATGCAGCATTGTCCAACAGAGCTGTTGCCAGATAATTTGAATGTTCATTTCTCTACCATATGCCGCCTCCGTTGTTTTATAGAATTTGGCAGTACGTCCAACCGGCCTCACAATCGCAGACCACGTGTAACCACGCCAGCCCAGGACCTCCACATCCGGCTACTTCACCTGTAGGATTGTCTGAGACCAGCCACCCAGACAGCTGATGAAACTGTGGGTTTGCACAACCGAAGAATTTCTGCACAAACTGTCAGAAACCATCTCAGGGAAGCTCATCTTCATGCCGTCCTCACCGGGTCTTGACCTGACTGCAGTTCGGCGTCGTAACCGACTTCAGTGGGTAAATGCTGACCTTCGGTGGCCACTGGAATGCTGGCTCTTCAAGGATCAATCCACATTTCAATTGTACTGGACAGATGGCAGACGATGTCAATGTTGTGAACAGAGTGCCCCTTGGTGGCAGTGGGGTTATGGTATGAGCAGGCATAAGCTATGGACAACAAACACAATGGCATTTTATTGATGGCAATTTGAATGCATAGAGATACCGTGACGAGATACTGAGGCCCATTGTCGTGACATTCATCCACCTCATGTTTCCGCATGTTAATGCACAGCCCCATGTCTCAAGGATCTGTACACAATACCTGGAAGCTGAAAATGTCCCAGTTCTTCCATGGCCTCCATACTCACCAGACATGTCACCCATTGAGCATGTTTGGGATGCTCTGGATCGACGAGTACGACAGCGTGTTCCAGTTCCCGCCAATATCCAGCAACTTCGCACAGCCATTGAAGAGGAGTGGGACAACATTCCACAATCAACAGCCTGATTAACTCTACGCGAAGGAGATGCGTCGCTCTGCATGAGGCAAAATGGTGTTCACACCAGATGCTGACTGGTTTTCTGATCCACACCCCTACCTTTTCTTTAAGCTATCTGTGACCAACAGATGCATATCTGTATTCCCACTCATGTGAAATCCATAGATTAAGGTCTAATGAATTAATTTAAATGGATTGATATCCTAATATGAACTGTAACTCAGTAAATTCTTAAGAGTTTGTTGCGGGTTACATTTTTATATTTTGGTTCTGTGTATTTTTTAAATTATTTTTTAATTGTTAATGTGAAGGTCAAAGATCACATCTTTGCATTCAACGCTTTCCTTATCATGAATAAGGAGAGTTAAGACTACATGTGGAAAAGTTATCTGTGTTGGGGTCACATGTGGCAAACAAAACCAAAAAAAAACACAAAACCTAAATTAAAAATTAAAAATACATCTAAAACATACAGTCACAACAAATTACTAATATATGACCAAAAAATATACATACAAATATTTACAAACTATTGAGGTTGTACATCAACGCATACAACAACAACAAAAAACACATATTACAAAGTAAATTGCATTTCCAAACGGGCTGGTTCAAGGCTTTGGGAAATTCTGGCAACATATGCCACGATAAAATACAATGTGCATCTGAAAAGGCATTTTATTTATAGTATCCTATTCTAACTATAGTACACTACTTTGGACCAAGTGCACAAAAAATAATAATAATAAAATAAATAATAATATATATATTATTATTATTTTTTATTTTTTTTGTGTGCACTTGGTCCAAAGTAGTGTACTATATAGTTAAAATGGGATATCATTGGGGACTTAAGCCGTAAATGTCATTTCTGATGATAATGTTCCTCGATAGTGTCAACATATGAACATTCCACTAGAGGGTCTTCCTGTACTGTACTGTATCGGACTGATTTCAAATACTTTTAGAAAGGAAAGGCATGTTAATTGGCCTAGTGAGGAAGGACACAGGAAACATGGCCTTCGTCCCAAATGGCACCCTATTCCCTACTTAGTACACTACTTTTGACCAGGCACATGGTTTCTTGGCTGAGGTTTAAATTCATGGAGGGATAGAGGGATGTGTACCCTCCTCATCAGTGTTATCTGTGGCTCTGAATATGGTTGACAGAGAAACACGTTTTACAGTTGAACCCTCGACCTTCACCAAGTCTACATGACCCTTATGGCTACATTAGAGATTCTGAAAAGAAATCTTTCTCTTGAGTCCTTGGATATAATAATGGAATGTTCCTCAAATGTTCTTTTTCTGGTTGAGTTCTAAAACAAATTTATGGAATTTTCCTCAAAATGTTATTTTTCTTTCTGAGTTCTAGAACAAAAGTCAGAATGAGCACCAGCGTAACTTTGTTTGTTGCTGGTCTGCTCCCCACACCCTGAAATTGCTTTGTTACTTGAGGAAAATGTGCTTATTGTTGCATTTCTCTTCAATCTGTTTGCACCCGTGAAATAGATAGTGTGAGTAATTTAGACTGAGTATACAAAATACTTCAGAACCACTTTGACATAGAATGTGTGCAATAAACAGATTCTAGAACATAAACCATCACAGTCATATTTGTGGGCGTATCAGTCTACAGGGAACAAAAATACTTTGCATTATTTTGTGATCCTTTCAAAAATATACTATAGTTTGCTTTGACGTTAAAGAATATGTGTGAGACCTCAAGGCCAGCTTATGAAAATAAGTGAAACATTAAAGTTGATAGTGTTGAACAAACTATTAAAATATTATAACATATAAAACCCTGCAGTGGCATCTCTTTCAAAAAAGGAAATGAATGTCAAAGAAATGGATGTATAATCCCACTGGGAACACAGGGGTTGTTGTTTCCACGTCATTTCAATGTAATTACATTGAACCAACGTGGAATAGACTTTGAATGGACATCTGTGCCCAGTGGGATTCCTGTTTACTCCAAGCTGTGAAACACAAAAAAAACAAATCATCAAATGGATGGATTTCTTTCTTCTACATGAAGGTATATCTCTTGCTGGTTTGATTCATTCATGAAGATATTTCTCTTGCTGGTTTGATTCAATTGTTGATCTCAAGACAATGTTGTTTGTCTCTGTAAGCACCAATTAGACTCATCCATCTCCTTCAGATCAGCCAATCAGAAGGCCTCACACTGACAGTCTAGCCCAATCAGACGGTCTCATACAGCAGCATCCCGCTGAAGATGGTGAGGGGTTCTGAGGAGTGGGCTAGTTTCCCGGTGACCAGGTCGATGCAGACGGTATCTCCCGCCTTCATAGGGAGGATGATGTTGAAGACAGCCAGGGCTCCAGGCGTGTGTCTGGCCTCCGCCATGGGTTTCTCCAGTCCCTCTGGTTGGTAGCCTGCAGAGTCCCCACGCGCCACTCCGTAGTTAGACTTAGATAGGACAGCCTCAATCTTCACATTCTTATGGCCTGTCAGGGTAGCGCTGAAGAAATATTTACCACTCACTGGGGCTGTGAAGTAACCTGGGGAGACAGAGACATGGTTCTGGGTTATAATACCAGTAATATTAACTTTCATTTCGATGGACAACGAAGTTGTCAACAACGTAGTAAATAACAGGGATCGTTGGCGTCTCGTGATGAGTTTTGCAGTCAAACAAGCACAGCATATATTTGAATAAACATGCAATAAGAACACAAGCCTTTACTCAAATTGAAAAATGACTCCAGTCTAAGATTTAAGAACTAAGATGGTAAGGTCTTGACAGAGATATATACATGTACAACTCCACTCCTGTTAATAATGCCCAAACACACACCTGTGCCTGGGTTATAGACATCCTTCTCGTTGACAAAGATCTTGTTGAAGACTATGGTTCCAGCCCTGGCCTGAGGGCGGGTCAGAGCTGCTGAGAAGGACAGACGAGGAACGTGGGAGTCTGATCCTGCTGGACCTGGTATCAGGGGAGAGAGGTGTGTTTACTGGTATCGGGGGAGAGAGGTGTGCTTACTGGTATCAGGGGAGAGAGGTGTGTTTACTGGTATCGGGAGAGAGGTGTGTTTACTGGTATCAGGGGAGAGAGGTGTGTTTACTGGTATCAGGGGAGAGAGGTGTGTTTACTGGTATCAGGGGAGAGAGGTGTGTTTACTGGTATCAGGGGAGAGAGGTGTGTTTACTGGTATCGGGGGAGAGAGGTGTGTTTACTGGTATCGGGGAGAGAGGTGTGTTTATCCTGCTGAACCTGGTATCAGGGGAGAGAGGTGTGTTTACTGGTATCAGGGGGAGAGAGGTGTGTTTACTGGTATCAGGGGAGAGAGGTGTTTACTGGTATCAGGGGAGAGAGGTGTGTTTATCCTGCTGAACCTGGTATCAGGGGAGAGAGGTGTGTTTAGAAATGTAGATGTATATAGATGTAGATGTATATAGATGTAGATGTCGATAGATAGATAGAGAGATAGATGTAGCTGTATATAGATATAGATAGATGTAGATGTATATAGATGTAGATAGATAGATGTAGATGTATGTAGATGTAGATAGATGTAGATGTATATAGATGTAGATGTATATAGATGTAGATAGATAGATGTAGATGTATGTAGATGTAGATAGATGTAGATGTATATAGATGTAGATGTATATAGATGTAGATAGGTAGATGTATATAGATGTAGATAGATAGATGTAGATAGATAGATGTAGATGTATATAGATGTAGATAGATGTAAATAGTTAGATGTAGATGTATATAGATGTAGATAGATAGATGTAGATAGATGTAGATGTATATAGATGTAGATGTATATAGATGTAGATAGGTAGATGTATATAGATGTAGATAGATAGATGTAGACAGATATATGTAGATGTATATAGATGTAGATGTATATAGATGTAGATAGGTAGATGTATATAGATGTAGATAGATAGATGTAGATAGGTAGATGTAGATATGTAGATGTATATAGATGTAGATGTAGATGAAGATAGATGTAGATGTATATAGATGTAGATATGTAGATGTATATAGATGTAGATAGGTAGATGTAGATATGTAGATGTATATAGATGTAGATGTAGATGAAGATAGATGTAGATGTATATAGATGTAGATGTATATAGATGTATATAGATGTAGATGTAGATAGATAGATGTATATAGATGTAGATAGATAGATGTAGATGCATATAGATGTAGATGTATATAGATGTAGATGTATATAGATGTATATAGATGTAGATGTAGATAGATAGATGTATATAGATGTAGATAGATAGATGTAGATAGATGTAGATGTATATAGATGTAGATGTATATATATGTAGATAGATAGATATAGATGTATATAGATGTATATAGATGTAGATGTATATGAAGATAGATGTAGATGTAGATGTAGATGAAGATAGATGTAGATGTAGATAGATGTAGATGTATATAGATAGATGTATATAGATGTAGATAGATAGATGTAGATAGATGTAGATGCATATAGATGTAGATGTATATAGATGTAGATGTAGATGTATATAGATGTAGATGTATATAGATGTAGATGTATATGTATATATGCACAATAGGCCAATACATTGGTGGTGTTAGTTAATAAAACATAGCCATTATACACAATACAGCAGATGATGACTTAAATTACTTAAAAGGCTACAGTACATACAGTACATACAATACAGTACATACAGCAGTCCAGTACACAGTATATACAGTACAGCAAATGCAGTACATTCAGGAAATAGAGTACAGTAGAGTACATAAAGTACAGTACATACAGGCACTACAGTACACACAGTACATATAGTACAGTACATACAGCACAGTACAGTACATACAGTACAGTATAGTACATACAGCACATGCAGTACATTCAGAAAATATATGACAGTATAGTACATATAGTACAGTATACACAGTACAGTATAGTACATACAGTACATACAGCACAGTACAGTAGAGTACAGTACATACAGTACAGTACATACAGCACAGTACATAGAGTACATACAGTACAGTATAGTACATACTGTACATATAGTACAGTACATACAGTAGAGTATAGTACATTCAGTACATACAGCACAGTACATAGAGTACATATAGTAGAGTATAGTGCATACAATACAGTACATACAGTAGAGTATAGTACATACAGTACATACAGTACAGTACATACAGTATAGTACATGCAGTACATACAGTACAGTATAGTACATACAGTACATACAGTACAGTACATACAGCACATACAGTACAGTATAGTACATACAGCACATACAGTACAGTACATACAGTACAGTACATACAGCACAGTACATACAGCACAGTACATACAGCACAGTACATACAGTACAGTACATACAGCACAGTACATACAGTACAGTATAGTACATGCAGTACATACAGCACAGTACATACAGTACAGTATAGTACATGCAGTACATATAGTACAGTACATACAGTACAATACATACAGCACAGTACATACAGTACAGTATAGTACATACAGTACATACAGTACAGTACATACAGCACATACAGTACAGTATAGTACATACAGCACATACAGTACAGTACATACAGCACAGTACATACAGCACAGCACATACAGTACAGTACATACAGCACAGTACATACAGTACAGTACATACAGCACAGTACATACAGCACAGTACATACAGCACAGCACATACAGTACAGTACATACAGTACAGTACATACAGCACAGTACATACAGTACAGTATAGTACATACAGTACATACAGCACAGTACATACAGTACAGTATAGTACATGCAGTACATATAGTACAGTACATACAGTACAATACATACAGCACAGTACATACAGTACAGTATAGTACATACAGTACATATAGTACAGTACATACAGTACAGTATAGTATAGTACATACAGTATAGTATAGTACATACAGTACAGTATAGTACATACAGTACAGCACATACAGTACAGTATAGTACATACAGTATAGTAAATACAGTACAGTACATAAAGTATAGTACATACAGTACAGTATAGTACATACAGTACAGCACATACAGTACAGTATAGTACATACAGTATAGTAAATACAGTACAGTACATAAAGTATAGTACATACAGTATAGTACAGAGTATAAACATGAAACGCTAACGAACATAAATGGTGTAATTCAGGATTGGTGTGGGATTCAACTGAGGGCAGATGAGAGAGTATTCACTCAGATCAATGTTAACATTATTAATGAATAGATACATGATAACATACCTTCTTCACCTCTCAGACCTGGGATGAAAGATGAAAAGAAAAATATTCAATAACACAACACTGCTTTAGGGCTCTATACAATCCGCATGGCAGAAGGTTCAGCTCTACTGTGTGAATGAAATTTAGCGGCACACCCTCCTGCTTTAGTGAAGACTGCATTCATGGTAAAGGCTGTATATTCTGGCTCAATACGCTGCGATACAGATTGAATAGAGATCACTTTAGTTCATTTCAGAATTAAATTAATAGTAATGTCATGGTTATCAAACCTTGATTTGAGAGAAAATAAAACCCTGCACTCTGTACTTGTCAGTATCACAAGTCTTTACTGAGACCTCGCAACCTTCCCCAGAGCTTCTGTATCTCTTTGTGATGATCCAATGTGTGTTTTTGTTTTACCTGGAGGTCCCAGGGGCCCCTCTTTGCCAGGTTTGCCTTGGGGCCCTTCTCTTCCTTGGGGTCCCTTTGGCCCGGGGAGTCCAGAGTAGCCCCTCTCTCCTCTCGGACCGGGCAGACCAGGGGAACCTTACACATGGAAGGAAGGGTGGACAGCTGACACAAGCACACACATTTTCTCTTCGAAAATGTTGTTGTTGATATTTGAATACAAAATAAGTATTTGCAAACAGCACTGTACAGCCTTGATATTCAATACAACCATCAAGAAATCATTCCAGAAAACAGAACAGCTAGAAGATAGAAGCACTCGGTACTAAGTTATGAATCTACTTTAGTGAGATAAACCACATGCCTAGAAAACTATTGAGCAAGACACGCCACTGACCCACCACAGACACACCACAGACTACCACAGACCACCACCGACATACCACAGACCACCACAGACACACCACAGACCACCACAGACCACCACCGACATACCACAGACCACCACAGACACACCACAGACCCCCACGGACCACCACAGACACACCACAGACCCCCACGGACCACCACAGACACACCACAGACCACCACAAACACACCACAGACCCCCACGGACCACCACAGACCACCACAGACACACCACAGTCCAGGGTCCAAGGACAAGATAATCTCTCTGCTCCAAATAGTCTAGTCAGCAAGATCCACACCAGAGCAGAAAGTTGAGGAGGACAGTTAAAAACTACCAGACACATAATGGGTTTATTTCTGATCCGTCCTGACCTCGACCATCAACCTCCCTAATGATATCTCTTAACTTCTGCATTCTTGAAATGGGGCTTGGGCATTCTCATACGTACACTATATATACAAAAAAAGCATGTGGACACAACCTAAAAATCGTCTGTCCTTTGTTGCAACACTGATTACCGAGTTCCAAACTGCCTCTGGAAGCAACGTCAACACAAGAACTGTTCGTCAGGAGCTTCATGAAATGGGTTTCCATGGCCGAGCAGCCGCACACAAGCCTAAGATCACCATAGACAATGCCAAGCGTCGGCTGGAGTGGTGTGAAGCTCGCCGCCATTGGACTCTGGGGCATTGAAAACGCATTCTCTGGAGTGATGAATCACGCTTTACCATCTGGCAGTCCGACGGATGAATCTGGGTTTGGCAGATGCCAGGAGAACGCTACCTGCCAGAATGCATAGTGCCAACTGTAAAGTTTGGTGGAGGAGGAATGATGGTCTTGGGATGTTTTTCATGTTTGGGGCTAGGCCCCTTAGTCCCAGTGAAGGGAAATCTTAACACTACAGCATACAATGACATTCTAGGCGATTCTGTGCTTCTAACTTTATGGAAACAGTTTGGTGAAGGATCTTTCCTTGTTTCAGTTTGACAATGCCCCCATGCACAAAGTGAGGTCCATACAGAAATGGTTTGTCGAGATAAGCATGGAAGAATGTGACTGGCCTGCACAGAGCTCTGACCTCAAACCCATCGAAAACCTTGGGATGAATTAGAACGTTGACTGTGAGCCAGGCCTAATCGCCCAACATCAGTGCCCGACCTCACTAATGCTCTTGTGGCTGAATGGAAGCAAGTCCCCGCAGCAATGTTCCAACATCTAGTGGAAAGCCTTCCCAGAAGAGTGCAGGCTGTTATAGCAGCAATGTTCCAACATCTAGTGGAAAGCCTTCCCAGAAGAGTGGAGGCTGTAATAGCAGCAATGTTCCACCATCTAGTGGAAAGCCTTCCCAGAAGAGTGGAGGCTGTTATAGCAGCAACGTTCCAACATCTAGTGGAAAGCCTTTCCAGAAGAGTAGAGACTGTGATAGCAGCAATGTTCCACCATCTAGTGGAAAGCCTTCCCAGAAGAGTGGAGGCTGTTATAGCAGCAATGTTCCAACATCTAGTGGAAAGCCTTCCCAGAAGACTGGAGGCTGTTATAGCAGCAAAGGGGGGGACCAACTCCTTATTAATGCTCATGATTTTGGAATGAGATGTTTGGCAATACTTTTAATCATGTAGTGTATCTTAGACGTGCACTTAACTTCACTCTTAAAGTCCAAATCAACTGAAATAGTATATAGGATGCATTTTATTGTCCCTGAGGAGAAAATTGTCATCAACTCAATGACTTGGCTAGTTACTAAAAGGTCATTTCGCCCAACAATTTGGCACATGCACTTCACCTCCCTTTAGTACACTCACCAACAAAGTCCTGTTGTTTAAAGCTGTGGAACTCCTCGAGGACGTTGAGGACAGAGGTGTTGAGCCTGTTGATGTCAGAGTGAACGTCTGGAAGCTGGACGTGCTGGATGTTGTCGATGGACTCGTCGTGGAAGATGACCGTAGAGTTGAGCGTGTTGACACAGTTCCACAGCCCTGATACGTGTCTGTTCAGCCCCTCCTTGATAATAATAATACAAAATTATTATACTCAACATCAGCCTTTCAAGAATTTCAAGGACAAAACACAAATGTAAAAAAAAAAAAAAAGATTTAAAAAAGTTCCTTAAAAAGAGATTCAGGCCTCCCGGGTGGTGCAGTGGTTAAGGGTGCTGTACTACAGCGCCAGCAGTGCCACCAGAGACTCTGGGTTCGCGCCCAGGCTCTGTCGTAACTGGCCGCGACCGGGAGGTCCGTGGGGCGACGCACAATTGGCCTAGCGTCGTCCGGGTTAGGGAGGGTTTGGCCGGTAGGGAAATCCTTGTCTCATCGCGCACCAGCGACTCCTGTGGCGGGCCGGGCACAGTGCACGCTAACCAAGGTTGCCAGGTGCACGGTGTTTCCTCCGACACATTGGTGCGGCTGGCTTCCGGGTTGGATGCGCGCTGTGTTAAGAAGCAGTACGGCTGGTTGGGTTGTGTATCGGAGGACACATGACTTTCAACCTTCGTCTCTCCCGAGCCCGTACGGGAGTTGTAGCGATGAGACAAGATAGTAGCTACTAAAAACAATTGGATACCACGAAATTGGGGAGAAAAAGGGCTAAAATAAATTTAAAAAAAGGTTCACTACCTTGATCTTGGCCAGGCTGTTGGAGACACCGTCCAGCCGGCCACAGACGTCCTCCATCTTGGAAAGCCTCTTGTCCAGCCCGTCCCCGGAGCGCCAACACTCCCCAATCTCCGTCACGTATTTAGTGGTGATGGTCTTTATCTCACGACCCAGGTCAGTGAAGCGCCCCCTGGTGTCCTTGACGTGTTCGTCCAGCTCTGTCTGCACGTGGTCCAACTTGGGGAAGGAGAGGTTGACAAGTGACTCATTACAATACAATACAGAACTGTGAAATATAACTGTGCAATATAAAATGGATTTGCAGTATACAGGAACCATGTACAGTGCATTCGGAAAGTATTCAGACCACTTGACTTTTTTTCCCCACATTTTGTTACGTTGCAGCCTTATTCTAAAAGGGATGAATTTGTCAATCTACATACAATACCACATCATGACAAAGCAAAAACAGTTTTTTCGATTTTTTTTGCAAAAAAAACCAATATGTAAATATGACATTTATATAAGTATTCAGACCCTTTACTCAGTACTTTGTTGAAGCACCTTTGTGATTGTGATTACAGCCTCGAGTCTTCTTGGGTATTACGCTACAAGCTTGGAAAACCTGTATTTTGGGAGTTTCTCCCATTCTTCTCTGCAGATCCTCTCAAACTCTGTCAGGTTGGATGGGGAGTGTTGCTGCACAGCTATTTTCAGGTCTCTCCAGAGATGTTTGAGCGGGTTCAAGTCTGGGCTCTGGTTGGGCCACTCAAGGACATTCAGAGACTTGTCCCGAAGCCACTCCTGCACTGTCGTGACTGTGTGCTTCGGGATATCGGGTTCCTTGTCACCTCCCTGACCAAGACCCTTCTCCCCCGATTGCTCAGTTTGGCCTGGGCAGCTAGCAATCATTCTGATTGGCTGGGCCTGGCTCCCCAGTGGGTGAACCTGACTCCCCAGTGGGTGGGCCTATGCCCTCCCAGGCCCACCCATGGCTACACCCCTGCCCAGTCATATGAAATCCATAGAATAGGGCCTAATGAATTTATTTCAATTGACTGATTTCCTTATATTAACTGTAACACTGTTCTTGGGGACCTTCAACACTGCAGACATTTTTTGCTACCCTTCCCCAGATCTGTGCTTCAACACAATCCTGTCTCAGAGCTCTACGGACAATACCTTCGACCTCATGGTTTTGTTTTTTTGCTCTGACATGCACTGTCAACTGTGGGACCTTTTAAATAGACAGGTGTGTGCCTTTCCAAATCATGTCCAATCAATTGAATTTACCACAGGTGGACTCCAGGATGCACCTGAGCTAAATGTCGAGGCTCAAAGCAAAGGGTCTGAATATAAGGTATCTTTAAAAGAAAAATGTATAAAAACCTGTTCTTGCTTTGTTTTTTACTGTGTATAGTGTGTAGATTGAGGATTGGGAAGAAGAAAACATTTTTTTTTTTTAATAAAGCTGTAAAGTAACAAAATGTGGAACAAGGGAAGGGTTCTGAATACTTTCTGAATGCACATGTGGATCTACTAAATCTATGGGGGGGCTGTAGGTCATGACTGTATATCTGGCCACACCACCTCATTTCAACATGGACATTTGGGTAATATTTGGTAGAGACGTTGATGAATCAACTTTTTATTCGTCCACTCAAAAAGACAGCCAGAAGATTGTTGAATTCCCGACGCGTTGTCACTGTGCTTTCAACCATCTAGAAGCACGACCAAATTCCAATGGTTTAGGTTGTCATATAAGGGCTCTATTTTAACAAACCTAACACAATGGGAAATCTAAGGGCTCTATTTTAACAAACCTAACGTAGTGGTCAGTCTAAGGGCTCTATTTTAACAAACCTAACGTAGTGGTCAGTCTAAGGGCTCTATTTTAACAAACCTAACGTGGTGGTCAGTCTAAGGGCTCTATTTTAACAAACCTAACGTAGTGGTCAGTCTAAGGGTTCTATTTTAACAAACCTAACGTAGTGGTCATCTAAGGGCTCTATTTTAACAAACCTAACGTAGTGGTCAGTCTAAGGGCTCCATTTAACAAACCTAACGTAGTGGTCAGTCTAAGGGATCTAATAATTTCACAAACCTAACGTAGTGGTCAGTCTAAGGGCTCTATTTTAACAAACCTAAAGTAGTGGTCAGTCTAAGGCATCTAATAATTTAACAAACCTAACGTAGTGGTCAGTCTAAGGCATCTAATAATTTAACAAACCTAACGTAGTGGTCAGTCTAAGGCATCTAATAATTTAACAAACCTAACGTAGTGGTCAGTCTAAGGGATCTAATAATTTAACAAACCTAACACAATGGTCAGTCTAAGGGATCTAATAATTTAACAAACCTAACACAATGGGAAATCTAAGCGCTGGCAGTAGCACTATAGGTCCCTGTTTGTGTCAGAAATATTTCTGCTATATTCACAGCTGTATGATACAATAGCTGGTGGTAGTCCGACTGGGCAGAGATAATAATCATGTAAATATTTTGTATTTTTGTATATTTTATATTTTCCCATGTTTTATGAGTTGGAATAAAAGATCTCAGAAATATACCCACAAAAAGCTTTTTTCTCTCCAATTTTGTGCACAAATTTGTTTACATCCCTGTTAGTGATCCTTTCTCCTTTGCCAAGATAATCTATCTACCTGACAGGTGTGGCATATCAAGAAACTGATTAAACAGCATGATCATTACACACGTGCACCTTGTGCTGTGGACATTAGGACATTACCTAGCATGGGTTGGAGCGAGCAGTCGCATCCGCACTTCGGTCTGCACTTCGGTCTGCAGGTAGTATAACTTTTCATTACATTTCATTATAGTACAACGCTTTGATTTGTCTAATCTTAGCAATTTCTTCTTAGCTAGCTACATAGCCGTCTTTGTATCAAAGATAATTGCGTAATTATCGTATTTCGTTGTCCTAACGTATCTGCCCAGCAGCTAGCCAGCTAGCTAACGCCCACCGTCTACATAGCTAGCTACATAGCCGTCTCTGTATCAAAGATAATTGTGTAGATAATTGTGTAGTCTAGAGCGATTTTCTAGGTTACCTAGCCAGCTATTGTCGTTCTTTTAACGCAACGTAACGTAATCAACACTGCTAGCTAGCTAGCCAGCTAGCCCCTGAATCAACAACGCAGCCAGCTATTTGTCGTCCTTAACGTAGGAGACACTGCTAGCTAGCCAACAGCTAGCCAACGTCTACCGATTAGAACTCAACAACCCGGTCGCATTCCGCCTCGCTCCACAGGTAGTATCACATTTTAATTTCATTTCATTACAGTACAACGGTTTGATTTGTTTGATCGTAGCTAGCTACATAGCTAGCTACATAGCCGTCTCTGTATCAAAGATAATTGTGTAGTCTAGAGCGATTTTCTAGGTTACCTAGCCAGCTATTGTCGTTCTTTTAACGTAACGTAACGTAATCAACAGTGCTAGCTAGCCAGCTAGCCCCCGAATCAACAACGCAGCCACTGCCAGCTAGCCTACAAAGTCAACAACGCAGCCACTGCCAGCTAGCCTACTTCAGCAATACTGTATCATTTTTAATCATTTTAGTCAATAAGATTCTTGCTACGTAAGCTCAACTTTCTGAACATTCGAGACGTGTAGTCCACTTGTCATTCCAATCTCCTTTGCATTAGCGTAGCCTCTTCTGTAGCCTGTCAACTATGTGTCTGTCTATCCCTGTTCTCTCCTCTCTGCACAGACCATACAAACGCTCCACACCGCGTGGCCGCGGCCACCCTAATCTGGTGGTCCCAGCGCGCACGACCCACGTGGAGTTCCAGGTCTCCGGTAGCCTCTGGAACTGCCGATCTGCGGCCAACAAGGCAGAGTTCATCTCAGCCTATGCCTCCCTCCAGTCCCTCGACTTCTTGGCACTGACGGAAACATGGATCACCACAGACAACACTGCTACTCCTACTGCTCTCTCTTCGTCCGCCCACGTGTTCTCGCACACCCCGAGAGCTTCTGGTCAGCGGGGTGGTGGCACCGGGATCCTCATCTCTCCCAAGTGGTCATTCTCTCTTTCTCCCCTTACCCATCTGTCTATCGCCTCCTTTGAATTCCATGCTGTCACAGTTACCAGCCCTTTCAAGCTTAACATCCTTATCATTTATCGCCCTCCAGGTTCCCTCGGAGAGTTCATCAATGAGCTTGATGCCTTGATAAGCTCCTTTCCTGAGGACGGCTCACCTCTCACAGTTCTGGGCGACTTTAACCTCCCCACGTCTACCTTTGACTCATTCCTCTCTGCCTCCTTCTTTCCACTCCTCTCCTCTTTTGACCTCTCCCTCTCACCTTCCCCCCCTACTCACAAGGCAGGCAATACGCTCGACCTCATCTTTACTAGATGCTGTTCTTCCACTAACCTCATTGCAACTCCCCTCCAAGTCTCAGACCACTACCTTGTATCCTTTTCCCTCTCGCTCTCATCCAACACTTCCCACACTGCCCCTACTCGGATGGTTTCGCGCCGTCCCAACCTTCACTCTCTCTCCCCCGCTACTCTCTCCTCTTCCATGCTATCATCTCTTCCCTCTGCTCAAACCTTCTCCAACCTATCTCCTGATTCTGCCTCCTCAACCCTCCTCACCTCCCTTTCTGCATCCTTTGACTCTCTATGTCCCCTATCCTCCAGGCCGGCTCGGTCCTCCCCTCCCGCTCCGTGGCTCGACGACTCATTGCGAGCTCACAGAACAGGGCTCCGGGCAGCCGAGCGGAAATGGAGGAAAACTCGCCTCCCTGCGGACCTGGCATCCTTTCACTCCCTCCTCTCTACATTTTCCTCTTCTGTCGCTGCTGCTAAAGCCACTTTCTACCACTCTAAATTCCAAGCATCTGCCTCTAACCCTAGGAAGCTCTTTGCCACCTTCTCCTCCCTCCTGAATCCCCCTCCCCTCCCCCCTCCTCCCTCTCTGCAGATGACTTCGTCAACCATTTTGAAAAGAAGGTCGACGACATCCGATCCTCGTTTGCTAAGTCAAACGACACCGCTGGTTCTGCTCACACTGCCCTACCCTGTGCTTTGACCTCTTTCCCCCCTCTCTCTCCAGATGAAATCTCGCGTCTTGTGACGGCCGGCCGCCCAACAACCTGCCCGCTTGACCCTATCCCCTCCTCTCTTCTCCAGACCATTTCCGGAGACCTTCTCCCTTACCTCACCTCGCTCATCAACTCATCCCTGACCGCTGGCTACGTCCCTTCCGTCTTCAAGAGAGCGAGAGTTGCACCCCTTCTGAAAAAACCTACACTCGATCCCTCCGATGTCAACAACTACAGACCAGTATCCCTTCTTTCTTTTCTCTCCAAAACCCTTGAATGTGCCGTCCTTGGCCAGCTCTCCCGCTATCTCTCTCAGAATGACCTTCTTGATCCAAATCAGTCAGGTTTCAAGACTAGTCATTCAACTGAGACTGCTCTTCTCTGTATCACGGAGGCGCTCCGCACTGCTAAAGCTAACTCTCTCTCCTCTGCTCTCATCCTTCTAGACCTATCGGCTGCCTTCGATACTGTGAACCATCAGATCCTCCTCTCCACCCTCTCCGAGTTGGGCATCTCCGGCGCGGCCCACGCTTGATTGCGTCCTACCTGACAGGTCGCTCCTACCAGGTGGCGTGGCGAGAATCCGTCTCCTCACCACGTGCTCTCACCACTGGTGTCCCCCAGGGCTCTGTTCTAGGCCCTCTCCTATTCTCGCTATACACCAAGTCACTTGGCTCTGTCATAACCTCACATGGTCTCTCCTATCATTGCTATGCAGACGACACACAATTAATCTTCTCCTTTCCCCCTTCTGATGACCAGGTGGCGAATCGCATCTCTGCATGTCTGGCAGACATATCAGTGTGGATGACGGATCACCACCTCAAGCTGAACCTCGGCAAGACGGAGCTGCTCTTCCTCCCGGGGAAGGACTGCCCGTTCCATGATCTCGCCATCACGGTTGACAACTCCACTGTGTCCTCCTCCCAGAGCGCTAAGAACCTTGGCGTGATCCTGGACAACACCCTGTCGTTCTCAACTAACATCAAGGCGGTGGCCCGTTCCTGTAGGTTCATGCTCTACAACATCCGCAGAGTACGACCCTGCCTCACACAGGAAGCGGCGCAGGTCCTAATCCAGGCACTTGTCATCTCCCGTCTGGATTACTGCAACTCGCTGTTGGCTGGGCTCCCTGCCTGTGCCATTAAACCCCTACAACTCATCCAGAACGCCGCAGCCCGTCTGGTGTTCAACCTTCCCAAGTTCTCTCACGTCACCCCGCTCCTCCGCTCTCTCCACTGGCTTCCAGTTGAAGCTCGCATCCGCTACAAGACCATGGTGCTTGCCTACGGAGCTGTGAGGGGAACGGCACCTCAGTACCTCCAGGCTCTGATCAGGCCCTACACCCAAACAAGGGCACTGCGTTCATCCACCTCTGGCCTGCTCGCCTCCCTACCACTGAGGAAGTACAGTTCCCGCTCAGCCCAGTCAAAACTGTTCGCTGCTCTGGCCCCCCAATGGTGGAACAAACTCCCTCACGACGCCAGGACAGCGGAGTCAATCACCACCTTCCGGAGACACCTGAAACCCCACCTCTTTAAGGAATACCTAGGATAGGATAAAGTAATCCTTCTCAGCCCCCCTTAAAAGATTTAGATGCACTATTGTAAAGTGGCTGCTCCACTGGATGTCATAAGGTGAATGCACCAATTTGTAAGTCGCTCTGGATAAGAGCGTCTGCTAAATGACTTAAATGTAAATGTTAAATGTTAAAATATTCTTTACCTGACTTGATTTTCAAAGATGGCTAGAAATGTACACATTTTGTGTGCTTGTAGGAAGCAACCAATCCCACATTATTAACTAGAAATTACCTATAAACAAAATGTGCACAGGTGACTACATGCAGCCCTCGCTTTGATGACAAAACAAGCGCATATACTCACTACCGCTCATGCTGTAAACACAGTCCAGTTCAAAGTGAACGGCACAAATCCATATATGGCCATGGCTATTTGCATATAGGCCTACTGCAGCTTTGATTGGTTATGGCGCACCTACTGGCCTGAGTCATGCATGTCAATGCAATAGACTCCTACTCCAATACAAAATAACCACCAGTCAGGAGGATCCAGACAGCCCAAGAGGTATGCTGAGCTACGCAGATAAATAGACATATTTTACCTAGAAATAAGCATAATGATTATGGCTCTAGACTGCAGGAAACCGCTATTTTCAGGTGTTTGAATTATTATTTCTTTTTTTATTCAACTTCTGGACAGGGGGCCAAGCACCCCTCCCAGACCACCCCCCAGCCATTCTCGCCTACTTTGTGCACCCTCAGATGTTTTGGGGCTGAATGACGCCCCTGGTTGAGATTACATTAAAAGTACATGGCGCGAGTGATCAATGCTGTTTGAGATTCTGCTCACATTATAACAGCAATTGTGAAAATCTCCACAGACCTGTGACCCTTTGCACGCTTTCTTCAACATGCAAGCTACAACCAGCTATATTTTACCCCGAGTCTCTCTCTAGTTGAGTCTCTCTCTAGTTGAGTCTCTCTCTAATGGAGTCTCTCTCTAGTTGAGTCTCTCTCTAGTTGAGTCTCTCTCTCTAGTTGAGTCTCTCTCTAGTTGAGTCTCTCACTCTAGTTGAATCTCTCTCTAGTTGAGTCTCTCTCTAGTTGAGTCTCTCTAGATGAGTCTCTCTCTCTAGTTGAGTCTCTCTCTCTAGTTGAGTCTCTCTCTCTAGTTGAGTCTCTCTCTAGTTGAGTCTCTCTCTCTAGTTGAGTCTCTCTCTAATTGAGTCTCTCTCTAGTTGAGTCTCTCTCTAGTTGAGTCTCTCTCTAGTTGAGTCTCTCTCTAGTTGAGTCTCTCTAGTTGAGTCTCTCTCTAGTTGAGTATCTCTCTAGTTGAGTCTCTCTCTAGTTGAGTCTCTCTCTAGTTGAGTCTCTCTCTAGTTGAGTCTCTCTCTCTAGTTGAGTCTCTCTAGTTGAGTCTCTCTCTAGTTGAGTCTCTCTCTAGTTGAGTCTCTCTCTCTAGTTGAGTCTCTCTCTAGTTGAGTCTCTCTCTAGTTGAGTCTCTCTAGTTGAGTCTCTCTCTAGTTGAGTCTCTCTCTAGTTGAGTCTCTCTCTAGTTGAGTCTCTCTCTAGTTGAGTCTCTCTCTAATTGAGTCTCTCTCTAGTTGAGTCTCTCTCTAATTGAGTCTCTCTCTAGTTGAGTCTCTCTCTAATTGAGTCTCTCTCTAATTGAGTCTCTCTCTAGTTGAGTCTCTCTCTAGTTGAGTCTCTCTAGTTGAGTCTCTCTCTAGTTGAGTCTCTCTCTCTCTTGAGTCTCTCTCTAATTGAGTCTCTCTCTAGTTGAGTCTCTCTCTAGTTGAGTCTCTCTCTAGTTGAGTCTCTCTAGTTGAGTCTCTCTCTAGTTGAGTCTCTCTCTCTAGTTGAGTCTCTCTCTCTAGTTGAGTCTCTCTCTAATTGAGTCTCTCTCTAGTTGAGTCTCTCTCTAGTTGAGTCTCTCTCTAGTTGAGTCTCTCTCTAATTGAGTCTCTCTATAGTTGAGTCTCTCTCTAATTGAGTCTCTCTATAGTTGAGTCTCTCTCTAATTGAGTCTCTCTATAGTTGAGTCTCTCTCTAATTGAGTCTCTCTATAGTTGAGTCTCTCTCTAATTGAGTCTCTCTATAGTTGAGTCTCTCTCTAATTGAGTCTCTCTATAGTTGAGTCTCTCTCTAATTGAGTCTCTCTATAGTTGAGTCTCTCTCTAATTGAGTCTCTCTCTAGTTGAGTCTCTCTCTAATTGAGTCTCTCTCTAGTTGAGTCTCTCTCTATTTGAGTCTCTCTCTAGTTGAGTCTCTCTAGTTGAGTCTCTCTCTAGTTGAGTCTCTCTCTAGTTGAGTCTCTCTAGTTGAGTCTCTCTCTAGTTGAGTCTCTCTCTCTAGTTGAGTCTCTCTCTAATTGAGTCTCTCTCTATTTGAGTCTCTCTCTAGTTGAGTCTCTCTCTAATTGAGTCTCTCTCTAGTTGAGTCTCTCTCTAATTGAGTCTCTCTCTAATTGAGTCTCTCTCTAGTTGAGTCTCTCTCTAGTTGAGTCTCTCTCTAGTTGAGTCTCTCTAGTTGAGTCTCTCTCTAGTTGAGTCTCTATCTCTCGTTGAGTCTCTCTCTAATTGAGTCTCTCTCTAGTTGAGTCTCTCTCTAGTTGAGTCTCTCTAGTTGAGTCTCTCTCTAGTTGAGTCTCTCTCTCTAGTTGAGTCTCTCTCTCTAGTTGAGTCTCTCTCTAATTGAGTCTCTCTCTAGTTGAGTCTCTCTCTAGTTGAGTCTCTCTCTAGTTGAGTCTCTCTCTAATTGAGTCTCTCTATAGTTGAGTCTCTCTCTAATTGAGTCTCTCTATAGTTGAGTCTCTCTCTAATTGAGTCTCTCTATAGTTGAGTCTCTCTCTAATTGAGTCTCTCTATAGTTGAGTATCTCTCTAATTGAGTCTCTCTATAGTTGAGTCTCTCTCTAATTGAGTCTCTCTATAGTTGAGTCTCTCTCTAATTGAGTCTCTCTCTAGTTGAGTCTCTCTCTAGTTGAGTCTCTCTCTAGTTGAGTCTCTCTCTAGTTGAGTCTCTCTCTCTAGTTGAGTCTCTCTCTAGTTGAGTCTCTCTCTAGTTGAGTCTCTCTCTAGTTGAGTCTCTCTCTAGTTGAGTCTCTCTCTAGTTGAGTCTCTCTAGTTGAGTCTCTCTCTAGTTGAGTCTCTCTCTAGTTGAGTCTCTCTCTAGTTGAGTCTCTCTCTAGTTGAGTCTCTCTAGTTGAGTCTCTCTAGTTGAGTCTCTCTAGTTGAGTCTCTCTCTAGTTGAGTCTCTCTCTAGTTGAGTCTCTCTCTAGTTGAGTCTCTCTCTAGTTGAGTCTCTCTCTAGTTGAGTCTCTCTCTAGTTGAGTCTCTCTCTCTCTAGTTGAGTCTCTCTCTAGTTGAGTCTCTCTCTAGTTGAGTCTCTCTCTAGTTGAGTCTCTCTCTAGTTGAGTCTCTCTCTAGTTGAGTCTCTCTCTAGTTGAGTCTCTCTCTAGTTGAGTCTCTCTCTAGTTGAGTCTCTCTCTAGTTGAGTCTCTCTCTTGAGTCTCTCTAGTTGAGTCTCTCTCTAGTTGAGTCTCTCTCTAGTTGAGTCTCTCTCTCTCTCTTGAGTCTCTCTAGTTGAGTCTCTCTCTAGTTGAGTCTCTCTCTAGTTGAGTCTCTCTCTAGTTGAGTCTCTCTCTAGTTGAGTCTCTCTCTAGTTGAGTCTCTCTCTAGTTGAGTCTCTCTAGTTGAGTCTCTCTCTAGAGTCTCTCTCTAGTTGAGTCTCTCTCTAGTTGAGTCTCTCTCTAGTTGAGTCTCTCTCTCTCTCTATTGAGTCTCTCTATAGTTGAGTCTCTCTAATTGAGTCTCTCTATAGTTGAGTCTCTCTCTAGTTGAGTCTCTCTCTAGTTGAGTCTCTCTCTAATTGAGTCTCTCTCTAGTTGAGTCTCTCTCTAGTTGAGTCTCTCTATAGTTGAGTCTCTCTCTAATTGAGTCTGTTGAGTCTCTCTCTAGTTGAGTCTCTCTCTAGTTGAGTCTCTCTCTAGTTGAGTCTCTCTAGTTGAGTCTCTCTCTAGTTGAGTCTCTCTCTAGTTGAGTCTCTCTCTAGTTGAGTCTCTCTCTAGTTGAGTCTCTCTCTAGTTGAGTCTCTCTCTAGTCTCTCTCTAGTTGAGTCTCTCTCTAGTTGAGTCTCTCTCTAGTTGAGTCTCTCTCTAGTTGAGTCTCTCTCTAGTTGAGTCTCTCTCTAGTTGAGTCTCTCTCTAGTTGAGTCTCTCTCTAGTTGAGTCTCTCTCTAGTTGAGTCTCTCTCTAGTTGAGTCTCTCTCTAGTTGAGTCTCTCTAGTTGAGTCTCTCTCTAGTTGAGTCTCTCTCTAGTCTCTCTCTAGTTGAGTCTCTCTCTAGTTGAGTCTCTCTAGTTGAGTCTCTCTCTAGTTGAGTCTCTCTAGTTGAGTCTCTCTCTAGTTGAGTCTCTCTCTAGTTGAGTCTCTCTCTAGTTGAGTCTCTCTCTAGTTGAGTCTCTCTCTAGTTGAGTCTCTCTAGTTGAGTCTCTCTCTAGTTGAGTCTCTCTCTAGTTGAGTCTCTCTAATTGAGTCTCTCTCTAGTTGAGTCTCTCTAGTTGAGTCTCTCTAGTTGAGTCTCTCTCTAGTTGAGTCTCTCTCTAGTTGAGTCTCTCTCTAATTGAGTCTCTCTATAGTTGAGTCTCTCTCTCTAGTTGAGTCTCTCTCTAGTTGAGTCTCTCTCTAGTTGAGTCTCTCTCTAGTTGAGTCTCTCTCTAGTTGAGTCTCTCTCTAGTTGAGTCTCTCTAGTTGAGTCTCTCTAGTTGAGTCTCTCTCTAGTTGAGTCTCTCTCTAGTTGAGTCTCTCTCTCTCTCTAGTTGAGTCTCTCTCTAGTTGAGTCTCTCTCTAGTTGAGTCTCTCTCTAGTTGAGTCTCTCTCTAGTTGAGTCTCTCTCTAGTTGAGTCTCTCTCTAGTTGAGTCTCTCTAGTTGAGTCTCTCTCTAGTTGAGTCTCTCTCTAGTTGAGTCTCTCTAGTTGAGTCTCTCTCTAGTTGAGTCTCTCTCTAGTTGAGTCTCTCTCTAATTGAGTCTCTCTCTAGTTGAGTCTCTCTATAGTTGAGTCTCTCTCTAATTGAGTCTCTCTATAGTTGAGTCTCTCTCTAGTTGAGTCTCTCTATAGTTGAGTCTCTCTCTAGTTGAGTCTCTCTATAGTTGAGTCTCTCTCTAGTTGAGTCTCTCTCTAATTGAGTCTCTCTATAGTTGAGTCTCTCTCTAGTTGAGTCTCTCTCTAGTTGAGTCTCTCTCTAGTTGAGTCTCTCTAGTTGAGTCTCTCTCTAGTTGAGTCTCTCTCTAGTTGAGTCTCTCTCTAGTTGAGTCTCTCTAGTTGAGTCTCTCTCTAGTTGAGTCTCTCTCTAGTTGAGTCTCTCTCTAGTTGAGTCTCTCTCTAGTTGAGTCTCTCTCTAGTTGAGTCTCTCTCTAATTGAGTCTCTCTAGTTGAGTCTCTCTCTAAGAGTCTCTCTCTAATTGAGTCTCTCTCTAGTTGAGTCTCTCTCTAGTTGAGTCTCTCTCTAGTTGAGTCTCTCTCTCTCTCTCTAGTTGAGTCTCTCTCTAATTGAGTCTCTCTAGTTGAGTCTCTCTCTAATTGAGTCTCTCTATAGTTGAGTCTCTCTCTAGTTGAGTCTCTCTCTAGTTGAGTCTCTCTCTAGTTGAGTCTCTCTCTAGTTGAGTCTCTCTCTAGTTGAGTCTCTCTCTAGTTGAGTCTCTCTGAGTCTCTCTCTAGTTGAGTCTCTCTCTAGTTGAGTCTCTCTCTTTGAGTCTCTCTCTAGTTGAGTCTCTCTCTAGTTGAGTCTCTCTCTAGTTGAGTCTCTCTCTAGTTGAGTCTCTCTCTCTAGTTGAGTCTCTCTCTAGTTGAGTCTCTCTCTAGTTGAGTCTCTCTCTAGTTGAGTCTCTCTCTCTAGTTGAGTCTCTCTCTAGTTGAGTCTCTCTCTAGTTGAGTCTCTCTCTAGTTGAGTCTCTCTCTAGTTGAGTCTCTCTAGTTGAGTCTCTCTAGTTGAGTCTCTCTCTAGTTGAGTCTCTCTCTAGTTGAGTCTCTCTCTAGTTGAGTCTCTCTCTAGTTGAGTCTCTCTCTTGAGTCTCTCTAGTTGAGTCTCTCTAGTTGAGTCTCTCTCTAGTTGAGTCTCTCTCTAGTTGAGTCTCTCTTGAGTCTAGTTGAGTCTCTCTAGTTGAGTCTCTCTCTAGTTGAGTCTCTCTCTAGTTGAGTCTCTCTCTAGTTGAGTCTCTCTCTAGTTGAGTCTCTCTCTCTAGTTGAGTCTCTCTCTAGTTGAGTCTCTCTATAGTTGAGTCTCTCTCTAATTGAGTCTCTCTATAGTTGAGTCTCTCTCTAATTGAGTCTCTCTATAGTTGAGTCTCTCTCTAATTGAGTCTCTCTAGTTGAGTCTCTCTCTATTGAGTCTCTCTCTAGTTGAGTCTCTCTCTAGTTGAGTCTCTCTAGTTGAGTCTCTCTAATTGAGTCTCTCTCTAGTTGAGTCTCTCTCTTGAGTCTCTCTCTAGTTGAGTCTCTCTCTAGTTGAGTCTCTCTCTAGTTGAGTCTCTCTCTAGTTGAGTCTCTCTAGTTGAGTCTCTCTCTAGTTGAGTCTCTCTCTCTCTCTAGTTGAGTCTCTCTCTAGTTGAGTCTCTCTCTAGTTGAGTCTCTCTCTATTGAGTCTCTCTCTAGTTGAGTCTCTCTCTAGTTGAGTCTCTCTCTAGTTGAGTCTCTCTATAGTTGAGTCTCTCTCTAGTTGAGTCTCTCTCTCTAGTTGAGTCTCTCTCTAGTTGAGTCTCTCTCTCTCTAGTTGAGTCTCTCTCTAGTTGAGTCTCTCTCTAGTTGAGTCTCTCTCTAGTTGAGTCTCTCTCTAGTTGAGTCTCTCTCTCTAGTTGAGTCTCTCTAGTTGAGTCTCTCTCTAGTTGAGTCTCTCTCTAGTTGAGTCTCTCTCTAGTTGAGTCTCTCTCTAATTGAGTCTCTCTCTAGTTGAGTCTCTCTCTAGTTGAGTCTCTCTCTAGTTGAGTCTCTCTCTAATTGAGTCTCTCTCTAGTTGAGTCTCTCTCTAGTTGAGTCTCTCTATAGTTGAGTCTCTCTCTAGTTGAGTCTCTCTAGTTGAGTCTCTCTCTAGTTGAGTCTCTCTATAGTTGAGTCTCTCTCTAGTTGAGTCTCTCTATAGTTGAGTCTCTCTCTAGTTGAGTCTCTCTCTAGTTGAGTCTCTCTCTAGTTGAGTCTCTCTCTAGTTGAGTCTCTCTCTAGTTGAGTCTCTCTCTAGTTGAGTCTCTCTCTAGTTGAGTCTCTCTCTAGTTGAGTCTCTCTCTAGTTGAGTCTCTCTCTAGTTGAGTCTCTCTCTAGTTGAGTCTCTCTCTAGTTGAGTCTCTCTCTAGTTGAGTCTCTCTCTAGTTGAGTCTCTCTCTCTAGTTGAGTCTCTCTCTAGTTGAGTCTCTCTCTAGTTGAGTCTCTCTCTAGTTGAGTCTCTCTCTAGTTGAGTCTCTCTCTAGTTGAGTCTCTCTCTAGTTGAGTCTCTCTCTAGTTGAGTCTCTCTCTAGTTGAGTCTCTCTCTCTCTCTAGTTGAGTCTCTCTCTAGTTGAGTCTCTCTCTAGTTGAGTCTCTCTCTAGTTGAGTGAGTCTCTCTCTAGTTGAGTCTCTCTCTAGTTGAGTCTCTCTCTAGTTGAGTCTCTCTCTAGTTGAGTCTCTCTCTAGTTGAGTCTCTCTAGTTGAGTCTCTCTCTAGTTGAGTCTCTCTCTAGTTGAGTCTCTCTCTAATTGAGTCTCTCTCTAGTTGAGTCTCTCTCTAGTTGAGTCTCTCTCTAGTTGAGTCTCTCTCTAGTTGAGTCTCTCTCTTGAGTCTCTCTCTAGTTGAGTCTCTCTCTAGTTGAGTCTCTCTCTAGTTGAGTCTCTCTCTAGTTGAGTCTCTCTCTAGTTGAGTCTCTCTCTAGTTGAGTCTCTCTCTCTCTAGTTGAGTCTCTCTCTAGTTGAGTCTCTCTATAGTTGAGTCTCTCTCTAGTTGAGTCTCTCTCTAGTTGAGTCTCTCTCTAATTGAGTCTCTCTCTAGTTGAGTCTCTCTCTAGTCTGTTGAGTCTCTAATTGAGTCTCTCTATAGTTGAGTCTCTCTATAGTTGAGTCTCTCTCTAGTTGAGTCTCTCTCTAGTTGAGTCTCTCTCTAGTTGAGTCTCTCTCTAGTTGAGTCTCTCTCTAGTTGAGTCTCTCTCTAGTTGAGTCTCTCTCTAGTTGAGTCTCTCTCTCTAGTTGAGTCTCTCTCTAGTTGAGTCTCTCTCTAGTTGAGTCTCTCTCTAGTTGAGTCTCTCTCTAGTTGAGTCTCTCTCTAGTTGAGTCTCTCTCTAGTTGAGTCTCTCTCTAGTTGAGTCTCTCTCTAGTTGAGTCTCTCTCTAGTCTCTCTCTCTCTCTAGTTGAGTCTCTCTCTAGTTGAGTCTCTCTCTAGTTGAGTCTCTCTCTAGTTGAGTCTCTCTCTAGTTGAGTCTCTCTCTAGTTGAGTCTCTCTATAGTTGAGTCTCTCTAATTGAGTCTCTCTAGTTGAGTCTCTCTAGTTGAGTCTCTCTATAGTTGAGTCTCTCTCTAGTTGAGTCTCTCTATAGTTGAGTCTCTCTCTAGTTGAGTCTCTCTATAGTTGAGTCTCTCTATAGTTGAGTCTCTCTCTAGTTGAGTCTCTCTCTAGTTGAGTCTCTCTCTAGTTGAGTCTCTCTCTAATTGAGTCTCTCTAGTTGAGTCTCTCTCTAGTTGAGTCTCTCTCTAGTTGAGTCTCTCTAGTTGAGTCTCTCTCTAGTTGAGTCTCTCTCTAGTTGAGTCTCTCTCTAGTTGAGTCTCTCTCTAGTTGAGTCTCTCTCTAGTTGAGTCTCTCTCTAGTTGAGTCTCTCTCTAGTTGAGTCTCTCTCTAGTTGAGTCTCTCTCTAGTTGAGTCTCTCTCTAATTGAGTCTCTCTCTAGTTGAGTCTCTCTCTAGTTGAGTCTCTCTCTAGTTGAGTCTCTCTAGTTGAGTCTCTCTCTAGTTGAGTCTCTCTCTAGTTGAGTCTCTCTCTAGTTGAGTCTCTCTCTAGTTGAGTCTCTCTCTAGTTGAGTCTCTCTCTAATTGAGTCTCTCTCTAGTTGAGTCTCTCTCTAGTTGAGTCTCTCTCTAGTTGAGTCTCTCTCTAGTTGAGTCTCTCTCTAGTTGAGTCTCTCTCTAGTTGAGTCTCTCTCTAGTTGAGTCTCTCTAATTGAGTCTGAGTCTCTCTCTAGTTGAGTCTCTCTCTAGTTGAGTCTCTCTCTAGTTGAGTCTCTCTCTAGTTGAGTCTCTCTCTAGTTGAGTCTCTCTATAGTTGAGTCTCTCTAGTTGAGTCTCTCTCTAGTTGAGTCTCTCTCTAGTTGAGTCTCTCTCTAATTGAGTCTCTCTCTAGTTGAGTCTCTCTATAGTTGAGTCTCTCTCTAGTTGAGTCTCTCTCTAGTTGAGTCTCTCTAATTGAGTCTCTCTCTAGTTGAGTCTCTCTAATTGAGTCTCTCTCTAGTTGAGTCTCTCTCTAATTGAGTCTCTCTCTAGTTGAGTCTCTCTATAGTCATGGCTTTAAAAGGTTTTTACATCAAAGTATCGATTTTGCTCTGCGTTCAAGGCTTATTTTGACGCGGTGATATAGATCCATCTGATTGGCCAGCGGTACGCCTATAGCTGCACTTGATTTGCTCTCTGGGTTTGCAGACTTCTACCTTCAGACATATGAATGGGAACACTTTGTCTTCCCGGCTGAATCAAATACACAGTATTTACAGTACAATACAGTACGGTGGTACAGCACAAACAAAAAAGAGCGTTGTTTTTTTTTACAGACATTTTGGGGGATTGACTGGTTGGTTACCACTGCCCAGTGGCCTATATACATTGTCTATTTGTAGTTGAACCCTAGGTTGAATTAGAACAATTGCTGTTGATGACTTTGCTATTTTTTTTAAATTATAGAGTATGGTACATTTCATTTGCTTTGTAAAACCTACCCTTTGGAATGACTTCGATAGCAACTGTAAAACTATTTAGCTATTAAGAGATCTCGCAATAATCATTCGCACGATAGCACATTGGTAGCAGTCAGTGACAAATATCAATCCTAAGAAAGGCTGGGCTTGGTTAAAACCCTGGAAGGGTCTCTCCAAAGACCAGCTGTAGATAGATCAACTCTCCAGTAGGAGGTGCTGTAGATAGATCAACTCTCCTAGTAGGAGGTGCTGTTGATACATCAACTCTCCAGTAGGAGGTGCTGTAGACAGATCAACTCTCCAGTAGGAGGTGCTGTAGATAGATCAACTCTCCAGTAGGAGGTGCTGTAGACAGATCAACTATCCAGTAGGAGGTGCTGTAGATAGATCAACTCTCCAGTAGGAGGTGCTGTAGAAAGATCAACTCTCCAGTAGGAGGTGCTGTAGAAAGATCAACTCTCCAGTAGGAGGTGCTGTAGATACATCAACTCTCCAGTAGGAGGTGCTGTAGATAGATCAACTCTCCAGTAGGAGGTGCTGTAGACAGATCAACTATCCAATAGGAGGTGCTGTAGATAGATCAACTCTCCAGTAGGAGGTGCTGTAGACAGGTCAACTCTCCAGTAGGAGGTGCTGTAGACAGATCAACTCTCCAGTAGGAGGTGCTGTAGACAGATCAACTCTCCAGTAGGAGGTGCTGTAGATAGATCAACTCTCCAGTAGGAGGTGCTGTTGATAGATCAACTCTCCAGTAGGAGGTGCTGTAGATACATCAACTCTCCAGTAGGAGGTGCTGTAGACAGATCAACTCTCCAGTAGGAGGTGCTGTAGATAGATCAACTCTCCAGTAGGAGGTGCTGTAGATACAACAACTCTCCAGGCATGAGGTGTTGTAGATACATCAACTCTCCAGTAGGAGGTGCTGTAGACAGATCAAATCTCCAGGCATGAGGTGCTGTAGACAGATCAACTCTCCAGTAGGAGGTGCTGTAATGTAGATACATCAACTCTCCAGGAGGAGGTGCTGTAGATACATCAACTCTCCAGTAGGAGTTGCTGCCCAGCCTATAGTTGAAAATTGGTTACCATGATGACCTAATCCTGTGGTTGAAATTTCAGCCTCTATACAACAGTTGATGACGTAGATTCCACATCACAATACTTTGACATATTACGTTGAAACAACTTTGAAACAACTTTGAAACATGTTGAAACAATGTTGATTCAAACAGTTTCTGCCCAGTGGGAATTGTCTTTCTGCAAACAATGCAAACGCAGTACACTTTCTGTTAAAAACAGACAATAAAAGTATATCTAACCTCAGACATGATGTTATCCTTGGTAGAGCCCAGGTCTGTGATGGTGTTGCCATGCCTCTGGACTGTATGACCTAGCCCCTTCACAGAGTCATTCAGGGTAGTAAACCTGTACAACAGTGGTGGGTTATACTAATGATATAACATCTAATATCAAATCAGATCATCTTGTCTGTTTTATCAGAGGATATGCGTCCCAAATGGGACCCTAGTTAATTTATAGTGCACTACTTTATAGCTCAGAGAGCCCAAAAGTAGTGCACTACATAGGGAATAATAGTGCCATTTGGAACGCAGCGGGAAGATTTACCTGATGGTGAACTTGGATAGTTCCCCCTGGATGGATTTCAGGTCCGTGCCCAACCGTCCGTGGAGGGTCGTATGTCCGTCCAGGTTTTTCTTTAGGTCCGTCAGGCCGGTCTTACAGTTCCCTGTACACTCCTCCACTTCCTCCTTCAGCCTCCCCACTTCCTCCTTCAGCCTCCCCACTTCCTCCTTTTAGATAACAAACATACACAGCTATATATTCACACGTGACAGATACAACTACAGATGAGTAAACATTAACATATAGTCATCAAAATGACTTTTCATTCATGTCATTTACCTGCAGGTTGGAGCACAGCTGGGAACAAGAAGAGTCTTCAGAGTCAAACCTGTTGAGAGCAAGATGGCGGCTGTTACTGTGGTGAAAGACACTATGCTCATTTTACTTTGCTATTCAATAACTACACACACACACACACACACACACACACACACACACACACACACACACACACACACACACACACACACACACACAACAAATAATCAAACCTGTTGCGCAGGTTGGTCAGTTCCATTTGGCACCTCCCGATGGCGCTGTTGGTGCTGTTGGTGAAAGACTGCAGGTCTTGTTCTACTGTGCTACAGATGGAGCAGTCGTCCACGCTCCGCCCCAGCGTCTCCACCTCCGTGACTATCTGATTCAGGCGCTCGCTGTCCTCCCCCGTCAATCCTTTGATCTTCTTAACGTCGTTGCTGAGCTCCACCACTCTGTCTATTATAGAGTCGCCAGTCAGCGATAGGTCCTTGAGTCTGGTATCAAACTTCTGGATGTCCTCCTTGTTGGCCACTACTGTCCACTCCAGTGTCTTGACCATGTCGTCTGTCTTACGGCCCTTCCCGTTGGGGCCGCAGGTCTCGGAGCACATGTCCACTGTCCTCGACAGTTTGGTGTCGATAAAGTTTGTTGTGTTCTCTAGTTGACCCAGTCGTCGGCTGTGGTCAGTAACCGTGTCCGTCAGGACTGTGAGGTCCAGCTCCACCTTGAAGATATAGAGGAATAGTAGGTAGGTAGTCTACATGACACCCCCTGGACAGGACACCCCCTGGACAGGACACTAGTCTATCTCCTGTTGCTGTAGTTAGGCAGCTTGATGTACCAGTACACCCACTGGACAGGACACTAGTCTATCTCCTGTTTCTGTAGTGAGACAGCTTGATGTACAGTACACCCCCTGGACAGGACACTAGTCTATCTCCTGTTTCTGTAGTGAGACAGCATGATGTACAGTACACCCCCTGGACAGGACACTAGTCTATCTCCTGTTTCTGTAGTGAGACAGCTTGATGTACCAGTACACCCCCTGGACAGGACACTAGTCTGTCGCAGGGCCTTAACCCAATCCAACATATGTTTTTAATGTAGGCCTGTACACAGCGCTGCAACAGAGAAAAGTATGATTACCTTGCCTATCCTGTAGCCGTGGTCATCCATGTGGCTGAGGACTATGTTACGGATGGTGGTGACCTCCCTCTGCAGGTTCTCCTTCATGTTGTTTCCTGTGTTGGTGAACTTCTGCTCTGTCTTCCTCACCGTGTTGTTCAGCCTCCTCTCCACCTCCCTCAGTCGACCGTTCAACTTCTCCTCCGTCACCTTCGTCCTCCCTCCTTTCTCACCTCCTCCTCCTCCTTCACCCGACCCACCACCCAGCTCCGTGTCCAGGCGCTCTTTGATGACATCATAGCCCTGTGCTGTGGCGTTAACCTTCCCCTCCGTGGTGGTCAGCCTCCTGTCCATCTCTGTGACGGTGTTGCAGCAACCCTGTGTACGTTCCATCTCCCTCCTGGTGACATCCATGTTGTGGCGATAGTGTTGCTCCATGGAACTCAGCAACTTCTCCAGAGCACTAATTCAAATCAAATAAAAATGTATCTGGTCACATACACACGTGGTTAGCAGATGTTAATGGTCACATGGTTAGCAGATGTTAATGGTCACATATACACATGGTTAGCAGATGTTAATGGTCACATATACACATGGTTAGCAGATGTTAATGGTCACATACACACATGGTTAGCAGATGTTAATGGTCACATGGTTAGCAGATGTTAATGGTCACATGGTTAGCAGATGTTATTGGTCACATACACATGGTTAGCAGATGTTAATGGTCACATACACATGGTTAGCAGATGTTAATGGTCACATATACACATGGTTAGCAGATGTTAATGGTCACATACACATGGTTAGCAGATGTTAATGGTCACATACACATGGTTACAGTAAACATTAACATATAGTCATCAAAATGACTAGCAGATGTTAATGGTCACATACACATGGTTAGCAGATGTTAATGGTCACATGGTTAGCAGATGTTATTGGTCACATACACATGGTTAGCAGATGTTATTGGTCACATACACATGGTTAGCAGATGTTAATGGTCTCATACACATGGTTAGCAGATGTTAATGGTCACATGGTTAGCAGATGTTATTGGTCACATACACATGGTTAGCAGATGTTAATGGTCACATACACACATGGTTAGCAGATGTTAATGGTCACATATACACATGGTTAGCAGATGTTAATGGTCACATGGTTAGCAGATGTTAATGGTCACATACCACATGGTTAGCAGATGTTAATGGTCACATGGTTGGTTAGCAGATGTTAATGGTCACATGGTTAGCAGATGTTAATGGTCACATGGTTAGCAGATGTTAATGGTCACATGGTTAGCAGATGTTAATGGTCACATACACACGTGGTTAGCAGATGTTAATGGTCACATGGTTAGCAGATGTTAATGGTCACATGGTTAGCAGATGTTAATGGTCACATGGTTAGCAGATGTTAATGGTCACATACACACGTGGTTAGCAGATGTTAATGGTCACATACACACGTGGTTAGCAGATGTTAATGGTCACATATACACATGGTTAGCAGATGTTAATGGTCACATACACATGGTTAGCAGATGTTAATGGTCACATGGTTAGCAGATGTTATTGGTCACATACACATGGTTAGCAGATGTTATTGGTCACATACACATGGTTAGCAGATGTTAATGGTCTCATACACATGGTTAGCAGATGTTAATGGTCACATGGTTAGCAGATGTTATTGGTCACATACACATGGTTAGCAGATGTTAATGGTCACATACACACATGGTTAGCAGATGTTAATGGTCACATATACACATGGTTAGCAGATGTTAATGGTCACATGGTTAGCAGATGTTAATGGTCACATACACACATGGTTAGCAGATGTTAATGGTCACATGGTTAGCAGATGTTAATGGTCACATGGTTAGCAGATGTTAATGGTCACATGGTTAGCAGATGTTAATGGTCACATGGTTAGCAGATGTTAATGGTCACATACACACGTGGTTAGCAGATGTTAATGGTCACATGGTTAGCAGATGTTAATGGTCACATGGTTAGCAGATGTTAATGGTCACATGGTTAGCAGATGTTAATGGTCACATACACACGTGGTTAGCAGATGTTAATGGTCACATACACACGTGGTTAGCAGATGTTAATGGTCACATATACACATGGTTAGCAGATGTTAATGGTCACATACACATGGTTAGCAGATGTTAATGGTCACATGGTTAGCAGATGTTAATGGTCACATGGTTAGCAGATGTTAATGGTCACATACACACATGGTTAGCAGATGTTAATGGTCACATGGTTAGCAGATGTTAATGGTCACATGGTTAGCAGATGTTAATGGTCACATGGTTAGCAGATGTTAATGGTCACATGGTTAGCAGATGTTAATGGTCACATGGTTAGCAGATGTTAATGGTCACATACACACGTGGTTAGCAGATGTTAATGGTCACATACACACGTGGTTAGCAGATGTTAATGGTCACATACACACATGGTTAGCAGATGTTAATGGTCACATGGTTAGCAGATGTTAATGGTCACATATACACATGGTTAGCAGATGTTAATGGTCACATGTACACATGGTTAGCAGATGTTATTGGTCACATGGTTAGCAGATGTTAATGGTCACATACACACGTGGTTAGCAGATGTTAATGGTCACATACACACGTGGTTAGCAGATGTTAATGGTCACATGGTTAGCAGATGTTAATGGTCACATGGTTAGCAGATGTTAATGGTCACATATACACATGGTTAGCAGATGTTAATGGTCACATATACACATGGTTAGCAGATGTTAATGGTCACATATACACATGGTTAGCAGATGTTATTGGTCACATGGTTAGCAGATGTTAATGGTCACATGGTTAGCAGATGTTAATGGTCACATACACACATGGTTAGCAGATGTTAATGGTCACATGGTTAGCAGATGTTAATGGTCACATGGTTAGCAGATGTTAATGGTCACATGGTTAGCAGATGTTAATGGTCACATACACACATGGTTAGCAGATGTTAATGCGAGTGTAGCGAAATGCTTGTGCTTCTAGTTCCGACACTGCAGTAATAACCAACAAGTAATCTAACTAACAATTTCACAACAGCTACCTTATACACACAAGTGTAAAGGAATGAAAGAATTTGTACATAAAGATATATTTAATTTTTCCTTTATTTAACCAGGCATGTCAGTTAAGAACAAATTCTTATTTTCAAGGACGTTCTAGGAACAGTGGGTTAACTGCCTGTTCAGGGGCAGAACGACAGATTTGTAATCCTTCCGGTTACTAGTCCAACGCTCTAACCACTAGGCTACCATGCTGCCCCATATATGAATGAGTGATGGTACAGAATGGCATAGGCAAGATGCAGTAGATTATATCGAATATAGTATATACATATGTGATGAGTAATGTACGGTATGTAAACATAAAAGTGGCATAGTTTACAGTGGCTAGTGATACATGTATTACATAAAGATGGCAAGATGCAGTAGATGGTATCGAGTAAGGTATATACATATGTGATGAGTAATGTAACCATAAAAGTGGCTAGTGATACATACATAAAGATGGCAAGATGCAGTAGATGGTATCTGGTATATACATATGTGATGAGTAATGTACCATAAAAGTGGCATAGTGATACATGTATTACATGATGGCAAGATGCAGTAGATGGTATCGAGAAGGTATATACATATGTGATGAGTAATGTACGGTATGTAGTAAACATAAAAGTGGCATAGTGATACATGTATTACATAAAGATGGCAAGATGCAGTAGATGGTATCGAGTAAGGTATATACATATGTGATGAGTAATGTACGGTATGTAGTAAACATAAAAGTGGCATAGTGATACATGTATTACATAAAGATGGCAAGATGCAGTAGATGGTATCGAGTAAGGTATATACATATGTGATGAGTAATGTACGGTATGTAGTAAACATAAAAGTGGCATAGTGATACATGTATTACATAAAGATGGCAAGATGCAGTAGATGGTATCGAGTAAGGTATATAAGATGCAGTAGATGGTATCGAGTAAGGTATATAAGATGCAGTAGATGGTGGGGTGAAATTAGTGTCGACTAATCATTTGTTCAGAATGCAATATTTACTTATTGCCTTGTTTTGTCAATTTAATTTCTGAATACTAATTTTAATATATTTGAAATCAGATTCCATTTCTGTTGTTGGCAGTCCTATTCCTCCGTACCTGATCCTCTCCTGGTCACTCTTCTGCTGCTTCCTCATGTCCTCCACCCCGCTCTGGCAGGAGGAGCACGACAGACTGACCCTCCTCTCCAGCTCGCGGAGGATCTCCTCCTTCATGGCGTCCATCTTGCCTGTGACAGCCCCGTCTAGCTCATTGCCGCGGGAACCTCTGTCACCATTGACCAAATGGTTGTTGATGGACAGCAGGGTCTGGTCGTGGACCTGAGAGGAGAAAAGAGTAGAGGATAGTGTTTGGGGGCTGTTTACACAGAAATGTTGTGTGTGTGTTGTTGTGTGTGTGTGTGTGTGTGTGTGTGTGTGTGTGTGTGTGTGTGTGTGTACCTGCATGCGTGCGTGCGCGCCCGTGCGTGTGTGTGTGTACCTGCGTGTGTGCTTGTGTGTGTGTGTGTGTGTGTGTGTGTGTGTGTGTGTGTGTGTGTGTGTGTGTGTGTGTGTGTGTACCTGCGTGCGTGCGTGCGTGTGTGTGTGTGTGTGTGTGTGTGCGAGCGTGCGTGTGTGTGTGTGTGTGTACCTGCGTGCGATTGTCCAGTTGGTCAAGTTTGGTCTGAATGTAGTGGATGGTCTCTTTCATAGGCTTGGCTGCATCTGCAGGGGTCCTGTCTCCGCTCAGGCCTGGCCTGTGGGGTCCAAAATCAAAGCTATAAAGCACATTAAACATAACTATTGATGCTGGATAAGATATCATAGTGTTTCGATTCCTAAAAGTGGATTTACGTTCTATGTTCAGTATCTTAGTTTTACCAGTATCCGTTTATTTATAGAAAATAATCAAGATTTGTTTTTTTTTCTTCCCAGCGCATTATATACAAGATATGACAAGCAGCACAGCATTCTACCAAATTAATTAAACACATTTAGTAAAACAAATTTATTATTATAAATTCGCTTTTGGGAACAGTACAACTCTGTGGGGTAATCTTTTAGTCTCCGGCCAAAATGGAAACCTATTCCCTACATAATACACTACTGTTTGTGTTGTTCTGACCTCCTAGTTCCGTCTTGGAGCCTCAGGTTCATGCCCGTCATGGTGGACTGTATGTCACGGAGGTCCTTGGTCAACTTCTGAATAGTCTCCTCCATTTGTCTCATCTTGTCATTGTCAACTGGAGCAGGGAGACACAGGTTTATCATTCAACATTCAAAACTAACAGCCTTTTCCCCAGATAAAGACTCTCTATTCAAAACTAACAGCCTTTTTCCAGGACAAAGATTCTCCATTCAAAACTAACAGCCTTTTTCCAGGACAAAGATTCTCCATTCAAAGCACTTTTAAGTCCAGGACAAGGCTTAATCTATGCCTGGGA
The DNA here is from genome assembly GCF_034236695.1 of Oncorhynchus nerka. Lineage (NCBI taxonomy): Eukaryota > Metazoa > Chordata > Actinopteri > Salmoniformes > Salmonidae > Oncorhynchus > Oncorhynchus nerka. Next base: position 7,750,878 of record NC_088419.1, on the reverse strand, counting down.
AAACGGGCCCTAGAGTTCTTTGAATTAAGAGTTTTCCAAACCAATACATTCTTGTGGCTGTCCAAGTATTGAGCTACAAAGCCACATTTCCTAGCTTCAACTTATCCAAGTAAATGGACTTGGACTGTTCTTTGATATTGAAATATAGTGATCTACCCTATATTAATAACTGTGTCAGAGATGATGTGTGAGAGAGATGTTATATTAATAACTGTGTCAGAGATGATGTGTGAGAGAGATGTAATAACTGTGTCAGAGATGATGTGTGAGAGAGATGTAATAACTGTGTCAGAGATGATGTGTGAGAGAGATGTTATATTAATAACTGTGTCAGAGATGATGTGTGAGAGAGATGTTATATTAATAACTGTGGCAGAGATGATGTGTGAGAGAGATGTTATATTAATAACTGTGGCAGAGATGATGTGTGAGAGAGATGTTATATTAATAACTGTGGCAGAGATGATGTGTGAGAGAGATGTTATATTAATAACTGTGTCAGAGATGATGTGTGAGAGAGATGTTATAACTGTGTCAGAGATGATGTGTGAGAGAGATGTTATATTAATAACTGTGGCAGAGATGATGTGTGAGAGAGATGTTATATTAATAACTGTGGCAGAGATGATGTGTGAGAGAGATGTTATATTAATAACTGTGGCAGAGATGATGTGTGAGAGAGATGTAATAACTGTGTCAGAGATGATGTGTGAGAGAGATGTTATAACTGTGTCAGAGATGATGTGTGAGAGAGATGTTATATTAATAACTCTGTCAGAGATGATGTGTGAGAGAGATGTAATAACTGTGTCAGAGATGATGTGTGAGAGAGATGTTATATTAATAACTGTGTCAGAGATGATGTGTGAGAGAGATGTAATAACTGTGTCAGAGATGATGTGTGAGAGAGATGTTATAACTGTGTCAGAGATGATGTGTGAGAGAGATGTTATATTAATAACTGTGTCAGAGATGATGTGTGAGAGAGATGTAATAACTGTGTCAGAGATGATGTGTGAGAGAGATGTTATATTAATAACTGTGTCAGAGATGATGTGTGAGAGAGATGTAATAACTGTGTCAGAGATGATGTGTGAGAGAGATGTTATATTAATAACTGTGTCAGAGATGATGTGTGAGAGAGATGTTATATTAATAACTGTGTCAGAGATGATGTGTGAGAGAGATGTTATATTAATAACTGTGTCAGAGATGATGTGTGAGAGAGATGTTATATTAATAACTGTGTCAGAGATGATGTGTGAGAGAGATGTAATAACTGTGTCAGAGATGATGTGTGAGAGAGATGTTATATTAATAACTGTGTCAGAGATGATGTGAGAGAGAGATGTTATAACTGTGTCAGAGATGATGTGTGAGAGAGATGTTATATTAATAACTGTGTCAGAGATGATGTGTGAGAGAGATGTAATAACTGTATCAGAGATGATGTGAGAGAGAGATGTAATAACTGTGTCAGAGATGATGTGTGAGAGAAATGTTATATTAATAACTGTGTCAGAGATGATGTGTGAGAGAGATGTTATATTAATAACTGTGTCAGAGATGATGTGTGAGAGATGTTATGTAATAACTGTGTCAGAGATGATGTGTGAGAGAGATGTAATAACTGTGTCAGAGATGATGTGTGAGAGAGATGTTATAACTGTGTCAGAGATGATGTGTGAGAGAGATGTTATATTAATAACTGTGTCAGAGATGATGTGTGAGAGAGATGTAATAACTGTATCAGAGATGATGTGTGAGAGAGATGTAATAACTGTGTCAGAGATGATGTGTGAGAGAAATGTTATATTAATAACTGTGTCAGAGATGATGTGTGAGAGAGATGTTATATTAATAACTGTGTCAGAGATGATGTGTGAGAGAGATGTAATAACTGTGTCAGAGATGATGTGTGAGAGAGATGTTATATTAATAACTGTGTCAGAGATGATGTGTGAGAGAGATGTTATATTAATAACTGTCTCAGAGATGATGTGTGAGAGAGATGTTATATTAATAACTGTGTCAGAGATGATGTGTGAGAGAGATGTTATATTAATAACTGTGTCAGAGATGATGTGTGAGAGAGATGTAATAACTGTGTCAGAGATGATGTGTGAGAGAGATGTTATATTAATAACTGTGTCAGAGATGATGTGTGAGAGAGATGTTATATTAATAACTGTGTCAGAGATGATGTGTGAGAGAGATGTTATATTAATAACTGTGTCAGAGATGATGTGTGAGAGAGATGTAATAACTGTGTCAGAGATGATGTAATAACTGTGTCAGAGATGATGTGTGAGAGAGATGTAATAACTGTGTCAGAGATGATGTGTGAGAGAGATGTTATAACTGTGTCAGAGATGATGTGTGAGAGAGATGTTATATTAATAACTGTGTCAGAGATGATGTGTGAGAGAGATGTAATAACTGTGTCAGAGATGATGTGTGAGAGAGATGTTATATTAATAACTGTGTCAGAGATGATGTGTGAGAGAGATGTTATAACTGTGTCAGAGATGATGTGTGAGAGAGATGTTATATTAATAACTGTGTCAGAGATGATGTGTGAGAGAGATGTTATATTAATAACTGTGTCAGAGATGATGTGTGAGAAAGATGTTATATTAATAACTGTGTCAGAGATGATGTGTGAGAGAGATGTTGAAACCTACCCTCTCCTCCCTTCTGCCCATTTCCATTGTTGTATCCGGTCTGTGTGACGTGAGGTCCTCCCGCTGTGACCTGGCTGTCCCCGGTCCCCGTTGGACCATCATAGCAGTCGTCCCCGGAGTAACCATGACAACACTTCCACTCCATCTCTGTCACCATCTTATAGGCCACCTTGTACCTGGGCCTCCGGTATGTACGATACCTGCAGTGGACACAGGTGAGACACAGTTAAAGATGAAACAGATAAAGATGAAACAGGTATAGGTGAGACGGGTAAAGAGGAAACTGGTAAAGATGAGACAGGTAAAGAGGAAACTGGTAAAGATGAGACAGGTAAAGAGGAAACGGGTAAAGATGAGACGGGTAAAGATGAGACAGGTAAAGAGGAAACGGGTAAAGATGAGACGGGTAAAGGTGAGACAGGTAACGGTGAGACAGGTAAAGATGAGACAGGTAAAGATGAGACAGGTAAAGATGAGACGGGTAAAAATGAGACAGGTAAAGGTGAGACAGGTAAAGATGAGACAGGTAAAGATGAGACAGGTAAAATGAGACAGGTAAAGATGAGACAGGTAAAGATCAGACGGGTAAAGAGGAAACTGGTAAAGGTGAGACAGGTAAAGATGAGACAGGCAAATGTGAGACAGGTAAAGATGAGACAGATAAAGGTGAGACGGGTAAAGATGAGACAGGTAAAGGTGAGACAGGTAAAGATCAGACGGGTAAAGAGGAAACTGGTAAAGGTGAGACAGGTAAAGATGAGACAGGCAAATGTGAGACAGGTAAAGATGAGACAGGTAAAGGTGAGACAGATAAAGATCAGACATTATTATTTTATTCTGTTATTAAGATGTAAATGAGGGTTAATGTTGACGAGGCTGTGGAGTATTTATTCTGTTAACGTTATTGGACTTCATGGTCTGTTACAGCAGATCATTAAAACATTGTTAGAAATGACCTGTTTTACCGGAGGCACTGATGGTTCTTCATGGCAGCTTCATACAGTACACACACACACACACACACACACACACACACACACACACACACACACACACACACACACACACACACACACACACACACACACACAAACACAAACACAAAAACAAACACACTTACAAACACACACACAAACAAACAAACACACACACACACATACAGACAAACGCACACACACACATACACACACACACACTACTCGCACAAGAAACATGTCTTGCCATCTTCTCCTAGACATAGAAAATACTTACATATCCAACGTCTCTCCCTCCCTCTTTAAAAGAGCGTGAGAAAACGAGAGCACACACACTTCTTAAAGACACAGGGGTTTTGGTGGAGGGAGCAGTGTCTAGACTGTGGTGCCTGTAATCACTTAGCATACCCTAGGTTTTAAGATGCTTCCCAAATGGCATCATATTCCTCTGCTCACTCTGAGGTATATGGGCGGGACAACTCCTTTCAGCTGGCCTATATCTTGAATAAGGAACAACTTAGGGCCAAACATGAAGCCCTTTAGGAGGGATAGGGAGAGAGGAGGGATAGGGAGAGAGGAGAGTGGAGGGAGAGAGGAGAGAGGAGGGATAGGGAGAGAGGAGAGAGGAGGGAGAGAGGAGAGAGGAGGGAGAGAGGAGGGATAGGGAGAGAGGAGGGAGAGAGGAGAGAGAAGGGAGAGAGGAGGGATAGGGAGAGAGGAGAGTGGAGGGAGAGAGGAGAGAGGAGGGATAGGGAGAGAGAGGGAGGAGAGAGGAGGAGAGGGAGAGGGAGGGATAGGGAGAGAGGAGGGAGAGAGGAGAGAGAAGGGAGAGAGGAGGGATAGGGAGAGAGGAGAGTGGAGGGAGAGAGGTGAGAGGAGGGATAGGGAGAGAGGAGAGAGGAGGGAGAGAGGAGAGAGGAGGGAGAGAGGAGAGAGAAGGGAGAGAGGAGGGAATGGGAGAGAGGAGGGAGAGGGAGAGAGACGGGGAGAGGAGGGATTGGGAGAGAGGAGAGTGGAGGGAGAGAGGAGGGATAGGGAGAGAGGAGAGAGGAGGGAGAGAGGAGAGAGGAAGGAGAGAGGAGAGAGAAGGGAGAGAGGAGGGATAGGGAGAGAGGAGAGTGGAGGGAGAGAGGAGAGAGGAGGGAGAGAGGAGAGAGAAGGGAGAGAGGAGGGATAGGGAGAGAGGGAGAGAGGAGAGAGAGAGAGGAGTGAGGAGGGCTAGGGAGAGAGGAGGGCTAGGGAGAGAGGAGGGAGAGGGAGAGAGGTTTGAGTGAGGAGAGAGGAGGGATAGGGAGAGAGGAGAGAGGAGTGAGAGAGGATGATAGTGATATGAGAGGAGGGATAGTGAGATGAGAGGAGGGATAGTGAGAGAGGAGGGATAGGGAGATGAGAGGGATAGGGAGATAAGAGGGATAGGGAGATGAGAGGGATAGGGAGATGAGAGTGATATGGAAAGAGGAGGGATAGGGAGAGAGGAGGGATAGGGAGAGAGGAGGGATAGGGAGATAAGAGGGATAGGGAGAGAGGAGGGATAGGGAGAGAGGAGGGAGAGAGGAGAGAGAGAGGAGAGAGGAGGGCTAGGGAGAGAGGAGAGGAGGGAGATGGAGAGAGGAGGGAGAGAGGAGAGAGGAGGGATAGGGAGAGAGGAGGGATAGGGATAGGGAGAGAGGAGGGCTAGGGAGAGAGGAGGGAGAGGGAGAGAGGATTGAGTGAGGAGAGAGGAGGGATAGGGAGAGAGGAGAGAGGAGTGAGAGAGGATGATAGTGATATGAGAGGAGGGATAGTGAGAGAGGAGGGATAGGGAGATGAGAGGGATAGGGAGATAAGAGGGATAGGGAGATGAGAGGGATAGGGAGATGAGAGGGATATGGAAAGAGGAGGGATAGGGAGAGAGGAGGGATAGGGAGAGAGGAGGGATAGGGAGATAAGATGGATAGGGAGAGAGGAGGGATAGGGAGATAAGAGGGATAGGGAGATAAGAGGGATAGGGAGATGAGAGGGATAGGGAGATGAGAGGGATATGGAAAGAGGAGGGATAGGGAGAGAGGATGGATAGGGAGAAAGGAGGGATAGGGAGAGGTGGGATAGGGAGAGAGGAGGGATAGGGAGAGGTGGGATAGGGAGAGAGAAGGATAGGGAGAGGGAGAGGTGAGATAGGGAGAGAGGAGGGTTAGGGAGATGAGAGGGATAGGGAGATAAGAGGGATAGGGAGATGAGAGGGATAGAGAGAGAGGAGGGATAGGGAAAGAGGAGGGATAGGGAGATGAGGGGGATAGGGAGAGAGGAGGGATAGGGAGATGAGAGGGATAGAGAGAGAGGAGGGATAGGGAAAGAGGAGGGATAGGGAGAGAGGAGGGATAGGGAGAGAGGAGAGTGGAGGGAGAGAGGAGGGATAGGGAGAGAGGAGAGAGGAGGGATAGGGAGAGGTGGGATAGGGAGAGGGGAGGGAGAGGGAGAGGGAGAGGTGAGATAGGGAGAGAGGAGGTTAGGGAGATGAGAGGATAGGGAGATAAGAGGGATAGGGAGATGAGAGGGATAGAGAGAGAGGAGGGATAGGGAAAGAGGAGGGATAGGGAGATGAGAGGGATAGGGAGAGAGGAGGGATAGGGAGATGAGAGGGATATGGAAAGAGGAGGGATAGGGAGAGAGGAGGGATAGGGAGAGAGGAGGGATAGGGAGAGGTGGGATAGGGAGAGAGGAGGGATAGGGAGAGGTGGGATAGGGAGAGAGGAGGGATAGGGAGAGGGAGATGTGAGATAGGGAGAGAGGAGGGTTAGGGAGAGAGGAGAGTGGAGGGAGAGAGGAGGGATAGGGAGAGAGGAGAGAGGAGGGAGAGAGGAGAGAGGAAGGAGAGAGGAGAGAGAAGGGAGAGAGGAGGGATAGGGAGAGAGGAGAGTGGAGGGAGAGAGGAGAGAGGAGAGAGGAGGGAGAGAGGAGGGAGAGAGGAGAGAGGAGGGAGAGAGGAGAGAGAAGGGAGAGAGGAGGGATAGGGAGAGAGAGGGATAGGGAGAGAGGAGGGATAGGGAGAGAGAGAGGAGAGAGGAGGGCTAGGGAGAGAGAGAGGAGGGAGATGGAGAGAGGAGGGAGAGAGAGAGAGGAGGGATAGGAGAGAGGAGGGATAGGGAGAGAGAGAGGAGGGCTAGGGAGAGAGGAGGGAGAGGGAGAGAGGATTGAGTGAGGAGAGAGGAGGGATAGGGAGAGAGGAGAGAGGAGTGAGAGAGGATGATAGTGATATGAGAGGAGGGATAGTGAGATGAGAGGAGGGATAGTGAGAGAGGAGGGATAGGGAGATGAGAGGGATAGGGGGATAGGGAGATAAGAGGGATAGGGAGATGAGAGGGATATGGAAAGAGGAGGGATAGGGAGAGAGGAGGGATAGGGAGATAAGAGGGATAGGGAGAGAGGAGGGATAGGGAGATGAGAGGGATAGGGAGATAAGAGTGATAGGGAGATAAGAGGGATAGGGAGATGAGAGGGATATGGAAAGAGGAGGGATATGGAGAGGAGGGAGAGAGGAGGGATAGGGAGATAAGAGGGATAGGGAGAGAGGAGGGATAGGGAGAGGTGGGATAGGGAGAGAGGATGGATAGGGAGAGGGAGAGGTGAGATAGGGAGAGAGGAGGGTTAGGGAGATGAGAGGGATAGGGAGATAAGAGGGATAGGGAGATGAGAGGGATAGAGAGAGAGGAGGGAGATGTAGAGAGGAGGGATAGGGAGAGAGGAGGGATAGGGAGAGGTGGGATAGGGAGAGAGGAGGGATAGGGAGAGGGAGGGATAGGGAGAGGGGGATAGGGAGAGAGGAGGGATAGGATAGGGAGAGAGGAGGGCTAGGGAGAGAGGAGGGAGAGGGAGAGAGGATTGAGTGAGGAGAGAGGAGGGATAGGGAAGAGGAGAGAGGAGGGAGAGGATGATAGGATATGAGTGGAGGGATAGTGAGATGAGAGGAGGGATAGTGAGAGAGGAGGGATAGGGAGATGAGAGGGATAGGGAGATAAGAGGGATAGGGAGATAGAGGGAGGGAGATGAGAGGGGAAAAGAGGAGGGATAGGGAGAGGAGGGAGAGAGGAGGGATAGGGAGATAAGAGGGATAGGGAGAGAGGAGGGATAGGGAGATGAGAGGGATATGGAAAGAGGAGGGATAGGGAGAGGAGGGAGAGAGGAGGGATAGGGAGATAAGAGGGATAGGGAGAGAGGAGGGATAGGGAGATAAGAGGGATAGGGAGATGAGAGGGATAGGGAGATGAGAGGGATATGGAAAGAGGAGGGATAGGGAGAGAGGAGGGATAGGGAGAGGTGGGATAGGGAGAGAGGAGGGATAGGGAGAGGGAGAGGTGAGATAGGGAGAGAGGAGGGTTAGGGAGATGAGAGGGATAGGGAGATAAGAGGGATAGGGAGATGAGAGGGATAGAGAGAGGGAGGGATAGGGAAAGAGGAGGGATAGGGAGATGGATAGGGAGAGGAGGAGGGATAGGATAGAGAGAGAGGAGGGATAGGGAAAGAGGAGGGATAGGAGAGAGGAGGGATAGGAGGAGGAGAGTGGAGGGAGAGAGGAGATAGGAGAGAGGAGGGATAGGGAGAGGAGGGATAGGGATAGGGAGAGGAGGGATAGAGGGATAGGGAGATAGGTGAGGATAGGGAGATGAGAGGGATAGGGAGATAAGAGGGATAGATGAGGGAGAGAGAGGAGATAGGAAAGAGGAGGGATAGGGAGATGAGAGGGATAGGGAGAGAGGAGGGATAGGGAGAGATGAGAGGGATATGGAAAGAGGAGATAGGGAGAGAGGGAGGATAGGGAGAGGGAGGGAGGGTGGATAGGAGAGAGGAGGGATAGGAGAGAGGGAGAGTAGGGAGAGGAGAGAGGGAGAGAGAGGGTTAGGAGAGAGGAGAGTGGAGGGAGAGAGGAGAGAGGAGGGATAGGGAGAGAGGAGAGAGGAGGGAGGAGGAGAGAGGAGGGAGAGAGAGAGAGAGGGAGAGGGAGAGAGGAGAGAGGGAGATAGGGAGGGAGAGGAGAGAGGGAGGGAGAGAGGAGAGAGGGGGATAGGGTTAGGGAGAGAGGAGGGAGAGAGGAGGGAGAGAGAGAGAGAGAAGGGAGAGGAGAGAGGAGAGAGAGAGGGAGGGAGAGAGGAGAGGGAGGGATAGGGAGAGAGGAGGGAGGAGGGAGAGAGGAGAGAGGGGAGAGAGGAGAGAGAGAGGAGAGAGGAGGGCTAGGGAGAGAGGAGAGGAGGAGATGGAGAGAGGAGGGAGAGAGGAGAGAGGAGGGATAGGGAGAGAGGAGGGATAGGGATAGGGAGAGAGAGGGAGATGGAGGAGGGATAGGGAGAGGAGTGAGGGAGAGAGGAGGGATAGGGAGGGAGAGAGGAGGAGAGAGGGAGAGAGGATAGGGAGATGAGGGATAGGGAGAGAGGAGGGATAGAGGAGGGATAGGAGATGAGGGAGAGATGAGAGAGGAAAGGAGAGAGGATGATAGTGAGAGAGGAGGGATAGGGAGAGGTGGATAGGGAGAGAGGAGGAGAGGAGAGAGGAGGGATAGGGAGATGAGACGATAGAGAGGAGGAGGGATAGGGAAAGAGGAGGGATAGGGAGAGAGGAGGGATAGGGAGATAGGGAGAGGGATAGGAGAGAGGAGGATAGGGAGAGGGAGAGGTGAGATAGGGAGAGAGGAGGGTTAGGGAGATGAGAGGGATAGAGTGAGGGGAGGGATAGGGAAAGAGGAGGGATAGGGAGATGAGAGGGATAGGGAGAGAGGATGATATGGAGATGAGAGGGATAGAGAGAGAGGAGGGATAGGGAAAGAGGAGGGATAGGGAGATGAGAGGGATAGGGAGATAAGAGGGATAGAGAGAGAGGGGGGATAGGGAGATAAGAGGGATAGAGAGAGAGGAGGGTTAGGGAGATAAGAGGGATAGGATAGGGAGATGAGAGGGATATGAGAAAGATGAGAGGGATATGGAGGGATAGGAGATAAGGATAGGAGAGAGGAGAATAGGAGATAAGAGGGATAGGGAGAGAGAGGGATAGGGAGAGGAGGGATAGGGAGAGGAGGATGGGATGAGGGGAGAGAGGAGGAGATAGGGAGAGAGGAGGGATAGGGAGATGAGAGGGATAGGGATAGGGAGAGAGGAGGGTTAGGGAGATGAGAGGGGAGAGAGAGGAGGGAGAGAGGAGAGGAGAGGGAGGGATAGGGAGATGAGAGGGAGAGAGGAGGATAGGAGAGAGGAGGGATAGGGAGATGGAGAGGAGAGAGGAGGGATAGGGAGAGAGGAGGGATAGGGAGAGGTGGGATAGGGAGAGAGGAGGGATAGGGAGATGAGGAGGGATAGGGAGAGAGAGGATATGGAGGGATAGGGAGAGAGGAGGGAGGAGAGATAGAGGATGGCTAGATAAGGAGAGAGGAGGGAGGGGAGGGAGAGAGATTGGGATAGGGAGAGAGAGGAGGGAGAGGAGAGATAAGAGGGATAGAGGGATAGGGAGAGAGGAGGGATAGGGAGAGAGGATAGTGAGGGAGAGGAGATAAGAGGAGAGAGATAGGGAGATGAGAGGGATAGAGGAGGATAGTGAGATGAGAGGAGGGATAGTGAGATGAGAGGGATGAGAGGGATAGGGAGAGTGAGGGATAGAGAGAGAGGGAGGATAGGGAGATGAGAGGGATAGAGAGAGAGGAGGAGATAAGAGGAGGGATAGGGAGATGAGAGGGATAGGAGAGGAGGGATAGGGAGAGAGGAGAGGGAGGGAGAGAGAGATGAGGGAGAGAGGAGGGAGAGAGAGGGAGAGGGAGAGAGGAGGGAAGGGAGGGATAGGAGAGGGATAGGGAGATAAGATAGGGAGAGAGGAGGGATAGGGAGAGAGGAGGGATAGAGGAAAGAGGGAGGGATAGGGAGAGGAGGGAGGGAGAGAGAGGGATAGGGAGATAAGAGGGATAGGGAGAGAGGAGGGATAGGGAGATAAGAGGGATAGGGAGATAGAGAGGGATAGGGAGATAGGAGATAAGAGGGATATGGAAAAAGAGAGGAGGAGGGATAGAGGAGGGATAGGGAGAGAGGAGGGATAGGGATAGGGAGATAAGAGTGGGATAAGAGGATAGGGAGATGAGAGGGAGGGATATGGAGAGGAGGGAGAGAGGGATAGGGAGATAAGAGGAGGGAGGGAGGGATAGGGAGGAGAGGGAGAGGGATAGGAGATAAGAGGGATAGGGAGATGGAGAGGGATAGAGGAGAGATGGAGGGAGGGATAGGGAGAGGAGGGATAGGGAGAGGGATAGGAGAGGAGGGATAGGAGAGAGAGGGATAGAGAGAGGGATAGGGAGAGAGGAGGGATAGGGAGATGAGAGGGATAGAGAGAGGAGGGAGGGATAGGATGAGAAAGGAGGGAGGGATAGGGAGAGGAGGAGAGGGATAGGGAGGAGAGGGATAGGGAGATGAGAGGATAGGAGAGAGAGGGATAGGAGGAGGGGATAGATAGGGAGAGGAGAGGGGAGGGAGAGGAGATATGGAAAGATAGGGAGAGAGGAGGGATAGGGAGATGAGAGGATAGGGATAGGGAGATGAGAGATAGGGGAAAGAGGGGAGAGAGGGAGGAGAGGGAGGATAAGAGGGATAGGAGAGAGGAGGGATAGGATAGAGAGGGAGGGAGAGATAGGGAGAGGGAGGTGAGATAGGGAGAGATAAGAGGGATAGGGAGATAGGAGATGAGAGGGATAGGATAGGGAGATAAGAGGGATAGGGAGATAGAGAGAGGGATAGGAAAGAGGAGGGATAGGAGAGAGAGGGATAGGGAAAGAGAGGAGGGATGAGGGAGATGATATTTAGGAGGGATAGGAAAGAGAGAGGGATAGGGAGATGAGAGGAGAGGGATGGAAAGAGGAGGGATAGGGAGAGAGAGGGATAGGAGAGAGGAGGGATAGGGAGAGGGGATAGGAAAGAGGAGGGATAGGGAGAGAGGAGGGATAGGGAGAGGTGGGATAGGGAGGGAGAGAGAGGGATAGGAGAGGAGGAGGAGAGGGAGATGGGAGAGAGGAGGGATAGGGAGAGAGGAGGGAGGAGGAGAGAGGAGGGAGAGAGAGAGGGAGGAGGGAGAGAAAGAGGAGGGATAGGGAGAGAGGAGAGAGGAGGGATAGGGAGAGAGGGAGAGGAGAGGAGAGGAGAGGAGAGGAGAGAGGGAGAGAGGAGAGAGAGGAGGGAGAGAGGAGAGAGAAGAGAGATAGGAGAGGATAGGGAGAGAGAGAGAGGGAGGAGAGAGAGAGGAGAGGAGAGAGGGATAGGATAGTGAGGAGAGGAGGAGATGAGAGAGGGATAGGGAGAGAGAGAGGGAGAGAAGGAGAGAGGAGGGATAGGAGAGGGAGATGAGAGGAGATGAGGAGAGAGGAGGGATAGAGAGGAGGATAGGAGAGGAGGGATAGGGAGAGAGAGGGGAGAGAGGAGGGAGGAGAGAGGAGAGGAGAGGAGGGATAGGGAGAGAGGAGAGGGAGAGAGGGAAAGAGGAGATAGGGAGAGAGAGAGGAGAGGAGATGAGAGGAGGAGAGAGGAGGAGGGAGAGGAGGGATAGGGAGAGAGAGGAGGGAGAGGAGGAGAGAGAGGAGGGGATAGGGAGAGAGAGAGGGAGAGAGGGATAGGGAGAGAGGGAGGGGATAGGGAGATGAGAGGAGAGATAGGAGATAGATAGGGAGGAGGAGGAGAGGAGATAGAGAGAGGAGGGATAGGGAGAGAGGAGGGATAGGGAGAGAGGAGGGATAGGGAGATGAGGAGGAGGAGGGAGGGAGATAAGAGGGATAGGAGAGATAGGATAGGGAGAGATAGGAGGGATAGGGAGATAAGAGGAGGAGATAGGGAGAGGAGGGATAGGGATAGGGAGAGAGGAAGAGGGGAGGGAGAGAGGAGTAGGAGGGATAGGGAGATAAGAGGGATAGGGAGATGAGGAGGGATAGGGAGATGAGGAGGGATAGGAGGGATAAGAGGGATAGGGAGATGAGGGAGAGAGGAGGGAGAGAAGGGATAGGGAGAGAGGAGGGATAGGGAGAGGTGGGATAGGGAGAGGAGGGATAGGGGGAGGGAGGAGGGATAGGGAGAGAGGAGGGATAGGGAGAGGGAAAGAGGAGGGATGGGATATAGGGAGAGAGAGGGAGGAGAGAGAGGGAAAGAGGAGGGATAGGGAAAGAGGAGGGATAGGGAGAGAGGAGGGAGGGATAGGGGAGAGAGGGATAGAGAGGAGAGATAGGGAGAGAGGAGAGAGGAGGGATAGGGAGAGGGAGAGGTGAGATAGGGAGAGAGGAGGGTAGGAGAGAGGGATAGGATAGGGAGATAGAGGAGGGATAGGGAGAGAGGGAGATGAGAGGGATAGGGAGAGAGAGAGGAGGGGAGATAAGAGGATAGGGAGGAGGGATAGGGAGATAAGAGAGGGATAGGAGGGTTAGGGAGGGAGGGATAGGGGGAGATAGAGAGATAGGGAGAAGAGGATGAGTTAGGGAGATGAGAGGGGATAAGAGGGAGATGAGGGAGGAGGGATAGGGAAAGGAGGGATAGGGAGATGAGAGGGGATAGAGAGAGAGGAGGGATAGGAGATGAGAGGATAGAAAGAGGAGGGATAGGGAGATAGGGAGATAGGAGGGAGAGGGAGGGATAGGGAGAGATGAGGGAGGGAGAGAGTTAGGGAGAGGAGGGATAGGGAGAGAGAGGAGGGAGAGGAGGGAGAGGAGAGAGAGAGAGGAGGGATAGGGAGATAGGGAGAGAGGATAGGAGATAGGGAGGGATAGGGAGATAAGAGGGATAGAGAGATGAGAGGGGATAGGGAGAGAGAGGGAGAGGGATAGAGAGGAGGGATAGGGAGAGGAGGGATAGGGAGATGAGAGGTGGGATAGGGAGAGAGAGAGGGAGAGAGGAGATAAGAGGAGGGATAGGGAGATAGAGAGGGATAGGGAGATAAGAGGATAGGGAGAGAGGGAGGAGGGATAGGGAGATAGAGAGGGATAGGGAGAGATGAGAGGTGATAGGGAGGGATAGGGAGAGAGAGGAGGGATAGGGAGAGAGAGGAGGGATAGGGAGATGAGAGGGATAGGGAGAGAGGAGGGATAGGGAGATGAGAAGGGATAGAGAGGGATAGGGAGAGGGAGAGAGGAGAGAGGAGGGATAGAGAGAGAGGAGGGATAGGGAGATGAGAGGGATAGGGAGAGAGGAGAGGGATAGGGAGAGAGGAGGGATAGGGAGAGGGAGGAGGGAGGAGATAGGAGGGAGAGAGGAGGGATAGGAGAGAGAGGGATAGGAGAGAGGAGATAGGGAGAGAGGAGAGAGAGAGAGGGATAGGGGAGAGAGGGAAAGAGAGAGGGATAGGAGAGAGAGGGAGGGAGGGAGATGAGAGGGATAGGAGATAGGGGAGAGAGGGAGGAGAGATAGGGAGATAAGAGATAGGAGAGAGAGAGGGATAGGGGGATAGGGAGAGAGGAGGATAGGGAGAGAGAGAGAGGAGGGATAGGGAGGAGATAGGAGGGAGAGGAGGGATAGGAGAGAGAGGAGGGATAGGAGGGATAGAGAGAGGAGGGATAGGGAGAGAGGAGGGATAGGGAGATGAGAGG
>NC_088419.1:7651659-7731659 GCF_034236695.1 Oncorhynchus nerka | reverse complement strand
TGCTACTCCTACTGCTCTCTCTTCGTCTGCCCACGTGTTCTCGCACACCCCGAGAGCTTCTGGTCAGCGGGGTGGTGGCACCGGGATCCTCATCTCTCCCAAGTGGTCATTCTCTCTTTCTCCCCTTACCCATCTGTCTATCGCCTCCTTTGAATTCCATGCTGTCACAGTTACCAGCCCTTTCAAGCTTAACATCCTTATCATTTATCGCCCTCCAGGTTCCCTCGGAGAGTTCATCAATGAGCTTGATGCCTTGATAAGCTCCTTTCCTGAGGACGGCTCACCTCTCACAGTTCTGGGCGACTTTAACCTCCCCACGTCTACCTTTGACTCATTCCTCTCTGCCTCCTTCTTTCCACTCCTCTCCTCTTTGACCTCACCCTCTCACCTTCCCCTACTCACAAGGCAGGCAATACGCTCGACCTCATCTTTACTAGATGCTGTTCTTCCACTAACCTCATTGCAACTCCCCTCCAAGTCTCCGACCACTACCTTGTATCCTTTTCCCTCTCGCTCTCATCCAACACTTCCCACACTGCCCCTACTCGGATGGTATCGCGCCGTCCCAACCTTCGCTCTCTCTCCCCCGCTACTCTCTCTCCTCTTCCATCCTATCATCTCTTCCCTCTGCTCAAACCTTCTCCAACCTATCTCCTGATTCTGCCTCCTCAACCCTCCTCTCCTCCCTTTCTGCATCCTTTGACTCTCTATGTCCCCTATCCTCCAGGCCGGCTCGGTCCTCCCCTCCCGCTCCGTGGCTCGACGACTCATTGCGAGCTCACAGAACAGGGCTCCGGGCAGCCGAGCGGAAATAGAGGAAAACTCGCCTCCCTGCGGACCTGACATCCTTTCACTCCCTCCTCTCTACATTTTCCTCTTCTCTCTCTGCTGCTAAAGCCACTTTCTACCACTCTAAATTCCAAGCATCTGCCTCTAACCCTAGGAAGCTCTTTGCAACCTTCTCCTCCCTCCTGAATCCTCCTCCCCCCTCCTCCCTCTCTGCAGATGACTTCGTCAACCATTTTGAAAAGAAGGTCGACGACATCCGATCCTCGTTTGCTAAGTCAAACGACACCGCTGGTTCTGCTCACACTGCCCTACCCTGTGCTCTGACCTCTTTCTCCCCTCTCTCTCCAGATGAAATCTCGCGTCTTGTGACGGCCGGCCGCCCAACAACCTGCCCGCTTGACCCTATCCCCTCGTTTCTTCTCCAGACCATTTCCGGAGACCTTCTCCCTTACCTCACCTCGCTCATCAACTCATCCCTGACCGCTGGCTACGTCCCTTCCGTCTTCAAGAGAGCGAGAGTTGCACCCCTTCTGAAAAAACCTACACTCGATCCCTCCGATGTCAACAACTACAGACCAGTATCCCTTCTTTCTTTTCTCTCCAAAACCCTTGAACGTGCCGTCCTTGGCCAGCTCTCCCGCTATCTCTCTCAGAATGACCTTCTTGATCCAAATCAGTCAGGTTTCAAGACTAGTCATTCAACTGAGACTGCTCTTCTCTGTATCACGGAGGCGCTCTGCACTGCTAAAGCTAACTCTCTCTCCTCTGCTCTCATCCTTCTAGACCTATCGGCTGCCTTCGATACTGTGAACCATCAGATCCTCCTCTCCACCCTCTCCGAGTTGGGCATCTCCGGCGCGGCCCACGCTTGGATTGCGTCCTACCTGACAGGTCGCTCCTACCAGGTGGCGTGGCGAGAATCCCCATACCACGTGCTCTCACCACTGGTGTCCCCCAGGGCTCTGTTCTAGGCCCTCTCCTATTCTCGCTATACACCAAGTCACTTGGCTCTGTCATAACCTCACATGGTCTCTCCTATCATTGCTATGCAGACGACACACAATTAATCTTCTCCTTTCCACCTTCTGATGACCAGGTGGCGAATCGCATCTCTGCATGTCTGGCAGACATATCAGTGTGGATGACGGATCACCACCTCAAGCTGAACCTCGGCAAGACGGAGCTGCTCTTCCTCCCGGGGAAGGACTGCCCGTTCCATGATCTCGCCATCACGGTTGACAACTCCACTGTGTCCTCCTCCCAGAGCGCTAAGAACCTTGGCGTGATCCTGGACAACACCCTGTCGTTCTCAACTAACATCAAGGCGGTGGCCCGTTCCTGTAGGTTCATGCTCTACAACATCCGCAGAGTACGACCCTGCCTCACACAGGAAGCGGCGCAGGTCCTAATCCAGGCACTTGTCATCTCCCGTCTGGATTACTGCAACTCGCTGCTGGCTGGGCTGTGCCATTAAACCCCTACAACTCATCCAGAACGCCGCAGCCCGTCTGGTGTTCAACCTTCCCAAGTTCTCTCACGTCACCCCGCTCCTCCGCTCTCTCCACTGGCTTCCAGTTGAAGCTCGCATCCGCTACAAGACCATGGTGCTTGCCTACGGAGCTGTGAGGGGAACGGCACCTCAGTACCTCCAGGCTCTGATCAGGCCCTACACCCAAACAAGGGCACTGCGTTCATCCACCTCTGGCCTGCTCGCCTCCCTACCACTGAGGAAGTACAGTTCCCGCTCAGCCCAGTCAAAACTGTTCGCTGCTCTGGCCCCCCAATGGTGGAACAAACTCCCTCACGACGCCAGGACAGCGGAGTCAATCACCACCTTCCGGAGACACCTGAAACCCCACCTCTTTAAGGAATACCTAGGATAGGATAAAGTAATCCCTCTCACCCCCCCCTTAAAAGATTTAGATGCACTACTGTTCCACTGGATGTCATAAGGTGAATGCACCAATTTGTAAGTCGCTCTGGATAAGAGAGTCTGCTAAATGACTTAAATGTAAATGTAAATGTAAACTACGCCACTCAGTCCTCCTCTATTGTAAACTACCCCACTCAGTCCTCCTCTATTGTAAACTACCCCACTCAGTCCTCCTCTATAGTAAACTACCCCACTCATTCCTCCTCTATAGTAAACTACCCCACTCAGTCCTCCTCTATAGTAAACTACCCCACTCAGTCCTCCTCTATAGTAAACTACCCCACTCAGTCCTCCTCTATAGTAAACTACCCCACTCAGTCCTCCTCCATAGTAAACTACCCCACTCAGTCCTCCTCTATAGTAAACTACCCCACTCAGTCCTCCTCTATAGTAAACTACCCCACTCAGTCCAGTCCTCCTCTATAGTAAACTACCCCACTCAGTCCTCCTCGATAGTAAACTACCCCACTCAGTCCTCCTCTATAGTAAACTACCCCACTCAGTCCTCCTCTATAGTAAACTACCCCACTCAGTCCTCCTCTATAGTAAACTACCCCACTCAGTCCTCCTCTATAGTAAACTACCCCACTCAGTCCTCCTCTATAGTAAACTACCCCACTCAGTCCTCCTCTATAGTAAACAATCCCACTCAGTCCTCCTCTATAGTAAACTACCCCACTCAGTCCTCCTCTATAGTAAACTACCCCACTCAGTCCTCCTCCATAGTAAACTACCCCACTCAGTCCTCCTCTATAGTAAACTACCCCACTCAGTCCTCCTCTATAGTAAACTACCCCACTCAGTCCTCCTCTATAGTAAACTACCCCACTCAGTCCTCCTCTATAGTAAACTACCCCACTCAGTCCTCCTCTATAGTAAACAATCCCACTCAGTCCTCCTCTATAGTAAACTACCCCACTCAGTCCTCCTCTATAGTAAACTACCCCACTCAGTCCTCCTCTATAGTAAACTACCCCACTCAGTCCTCCTCTATAGTAAACTACCCCACTCGGTCCTCCTCTATAGTAAACTACCCCACTCAGTCTAGTCCTCCTCTATAGTAAACTACCCCACTCAGTCCTCCTCTATAGTAAACTACCCCACTCAGTCCTCCTCTATAGTAAACTACCCCACTCAGTCCTCCTCTATAGTAAACTACCCCACTCAGTCCTCCTCTATAGTAAACTACCCCACTCAGTCCTCCTCCATAGTAAACTACCCCACTCAGCCCTCCTCTATAGTAAACTACCCCACTCAGTCCTCCTCTATAGTAAACTACCCCACTCAGTCCTCCTCTATAGTAAACTACCCCACTCAGTCCTCCTCTATAGTAAACAATCCCACTCAGTCCTCCTCTATAGTAAACTACCCCACTCCTCAGTCCTCCCTCCTATAGTAAACTACCCCACTCAGTCCTCCTCTATAGTAAACTACCCCACTCAGTCCTCCTCTATAAAAACTACCCCACTCAGTCCTCCTCTATAGTAAACTACCCCACTCAGTCCTCCTCTATAGTAAACTACCCCACTCAGTCCTCCTCTATAGTAAACTACCCCACTCAGTCCTCCTCTATCGTAAACTACCCCACTCAGTCCTCCTCTATAGTAAACTACCCCACTCAGTCCTCCTCCATAGTAAACTACCCCACTCAGTCCTCCTCTATAGTAAACTACCACACTCAGTCCTCCTCTATAGTAAACTACCCCACTCAGTCCTCCTCTATAGTAAACTACCCCACTCAGTCCTCCTCCATAGTAAACTACCCCACTCAGTCCTCCTCTATAGTAAACTACCCCACTCAGTCCTCCTCTATAGTAAACTACCCCACTCAGTCCAGTCCTCCTCCACTACTTCTTTGGCAGTGATTCCAGCCAATTAGTGTCCCTCTAGGGTCCAGCAGACTCTGGCCTTGGAACTGGAAGTTCTAACGGACAAACAGTTCCTCGTTACAGGAATCTCCAACAGCATTTCTTCTTCTCTCTCTATGATGTTAAACACCTTGATCCACCCCAACTCCCCCCTGACTCCACCATTCCTGTGTCTGAATGGGTTTATCCTCTCTCCCCCTCGCTCTCTCTCTCTCTCTCTCTCTCCCCCTCACTCTCTTTCTCTACCCTTCTCTCCCCCTTCTCTCCCCCTCTCTCTTTCTCCTGCTTTCTCTTTCTCCTGCTTTCTCTCTCTCTCTCTCGCTCTCTCTCCCCCTTTCCCCCTCTTTCTCCCCTCTCTCTCTCCCCTTTTCTCCCCCTTCTCTCTCTTTCTATCTCCCCCTCTCTCCCCTCCCCTTCTCTCTCTCCCCCTCGCTCTCCCTCCCTGCTCTCTCTCCCTCCCCCTCTCTCTCAATTCAATTCAAGGGGCTTTATTGGCATGGGAAACATGTGTTAACATTGCCAAAGCAAGTGAAGTAGATAATAAATAAACAAGAATAAATAATGACAAACATTACACTCACAAAAGTTCTAAAATAATAAAGACATTTCAAATGTCATATTATGTCTAAATACAGTGTTGAAACAATGTAAAAAGCTTTCTTTAATTTTGGGTCAGTCACAGTGGTCAGGTATTCTGCCACTGTGTACTCTCTGTTTACGGCTAAATAGATGTATAGTTTCTCTCCAATGTGTCAAGTAATTATCTTTTTGTTTTCTCATGATTTGGTTGGGTCTAATTGTGTTGTTGGCTCTCTCCCTCTCTCACTCCCACTCTCAGCCTCTCTCTCTCTCACTCCATGCCTCTCTCTCTGTCACTCCCAGCCTCTCTCTCTCTCACTCCCACTCCCAGCCTCTCTTTCTCCCACTCCCAGCCTCTCTCCCTCTCTCTCACTCCCAGCCTCTCTCTCTCTCACTCCCACTCCCTTCCGCTCTCTCTCTCACTCCCAGCCTCTCTCTCTCTCACTCCCAGTCTCTCTCTCTTTCTCTCACTCCCAGCCTCTCTCTCTCTCACTCCCAGCCTCTATCTCTCCCACTCCCACTCCCACTCCCAGCCTCTCTCTCTCTCACTCCCAGCCTCTCTCTCTCACACTCCCAGCCTCTCTCTCTCACTCCCAGCCTCTCTCTCTCACTCCCAGCCTCTATATCTCTCACTTCCACTCCCAGCCCCCTCTCTCTCACTCCCAGGCTCTCTCTCTCTCACTGCCACTCCCAGAGTCTATCTCTCTCTCACTCCCACTCCCAGCCTCTCTCTCTCACTCCCAGGCTCTCTCTCTCTCACTCCCACTCCCAGCCTCTCTCTCTCTCACTCCCAGGCTCTCTCTCTCTCACTCCCACTCCCAGCCTCTCTCTCACTCACTCCCAGCCTCTCTCTCTCTCACTCCCAGGCTCTCTCTCTCTCACTCCCACTCCCAGACTCTATCTCTCTCTCACTCCCACTCCCAGCCTCTCTCTCTCACTCCCAGCCTCTCTCTCTCACTCCCACTCCCAGCCTCTCTCTCTCTCACTCCCAGTCTCTCTCTCACTCCCACTCTCAGCCTCTCTCTCTCTCACTCCCAGCCTCTATATCTCTCACTCCCACTCCCAGCCCCACTCTCTCTCACTCCCATCCCCGCTCTCTCTCTCTCCCACTCCCAGCCTCTCTCTCCCACTCCCAGCCTCTCTCTCTCTCTCACTCCCAGCCTCTTTCTCTCTCACTCCCACTCCCAGCCTCTCTCTCTCTCACTCCCACTCCCAGCCTCTCTCTCTTCCACTCCCAGCCTCTCTCTCTCTCTCTCTCTCTCTCACTCCCAGCCTCTCTCTCTCTCTCTCTCTCACTCCCAGCCTCTATATATCTCACTCCCACTCCCAGCCTCTCTCTCTCTCACTCCCATCCCCGCTCTCTCTCACTCCCACTCCCAGCCTCTCTCTCTCCCACTTCCAGCCTCTCTCTCTCCCACTCCCACTCCCAGCCTCTCTCTCTCCCACTCCCACTCCCAGCCTCTCTCTCTCTCTCTCTCTCTCTCTCTCTCTCTCTCCTCCCAGCCTCTTTCTCTCTCACTCCCACCCCAGCCTCTCTCTCTCTCACTCCCACTCCCAGCCTCTCTCCCCCACTCCCAGCCTCTCTCTCTCTCTCTCTCTCACTCCCAGCCTCTCTCTCTCTCTCACTCCCACTCCCAGCCTCTCTCTCTCTCTCACTCCCAGGCTCTCTCTCTCACTCCCACTCCCAGCCTCTCTCTCTCCCCACTTCCAGCCTCTCTCTCTCCCACTCCCAGCCTCTCTCTCTCACTCCCAGCCTCTCTCTCTCTCCCCCACTCCCAGCCTCTCTCTCTCTCCCACTCCCAGCCTCTCTCTCTCTCTCTCTCTCTCTCTCTCTCTCTCTCTCACTACCAGCCTCTCTCCTTCTCACTCCCACTCCCAGCCTCTCTCTCTCTCACTCCAACCCCCAGCCTCTCTCTCTCACTCCCAGCCTCTCTCTCTCTCACTCTCACTCCCAGCCTCTCTCTACCACTCCTAGCCTCTCTCTCTCTCCCACTCCCAGCCTCTCTCTCTCACTCCCACTCCCAGCCTCTCTCTCTCTCTCTCTCTCTCTCTCTCTCTCTCTCTCTCACTACCAGCCTCTCTCCTTCTCACACCCACTCCCAGCCTCTCTCTCTCTCATTCCAACCCCCAGCCTCTCTCTCTCACTCCCAGCCTCTCTCTCTCTCTCTCCCTCACTCCCAGCCCCTCTCTCTCTCACTCCCAGCCTCTCTCTCGCTCCCTCCCTCACTCCCAGCCCCTCTCTCTCTCTATAACATGAAATTCTACATTCAGACAACTGCGTTCCAATAAAAATATTAATGAATCCAGATATCCAGGGTGAAATCACTCACCGCTGTAGGAAACCCCCCATCAAAGACATGGAGTCGGACTGTTATTTGTTTTTCCAGACTGTCTACTAGCTGGGGATTTATGGTTCTTTGAAATTCAGAAATTATATCTGAAGAAATTCCAGCCACTACAAACAACAAACTATTTTCGGTCTGAGTAACCCAAGCATGCGACAAGATATTTGAAAGAGAAATTATTAAATGTTTAATGTTTACTCTTGAGCTGTTTGACGTTGTCGGCCTCTGTCTACTCTAGGGACATTCTGCAGCTCATCTAATGGCAGGGGTTTAGTATCTGAACGACCCCTGGGAGGGGTTTAGTATCTGAATGACCCCTGGGAGGGGTTTAGTAGCTGAATGACCCCTGGGAGGGGTTTAGTAGCTGAATGACCCCTGGGAGGGGTTTAGTAGCTGAATGACCCCTGGGAGGGGTTTAGTAGCTGAATGACCCCTGGGAGGGGTTTAGTATCTGAACGACCCCTGGGAGGGGTTTAGTAGCTGAATGACCCCTGGGAGGGGTTTAGTAGCTGAATGACCCCTGGGAGGGGTTTAGTAGCTGAATGACCCCTGGGAGGGGTTTAGTATCTGAATGACCCCAAGGAGGGGTTTAGTAGGTGAATGACCCCAAGGAGGGGTTTAGTATCTTAATGACCCCTGGGAGGGGTTTAGTAGGTGAATGACCCCTGGGAGGGGTTTAGTATCTGAATGACCCCTGGGAGGGGTTTAGTAGCTGAATGACCCCTGGGAGGGGTTTAGTATCTGAATGACCCCTGGGAGGGGTTTAGTATCTGAATGACCCCTGGGAGGGGTTTAGTATCTGAATGACCCCTGGGAGGGGTTTAGTATCTTAATGACCCGTGGGAGGGGTTTAGTAGGTGAACGACCCCTGGGAGGGGTTTAGTAGGTGAATGACCCCTGGGAGGGGTTTAGTAGGTGAATGACCCCTGGGAGGGGTTTAGTAGCTGAATGACCCCTGGGAGGGGTTTAGTATCTGAATGACCCCTGGGAGGGGTTTAGTATCTGAATGACCCCTGGGAGGGGTTTAGTATCTTAATGACCCGTGGGAGGGGTTTAGTAGGTGAACGACCCCTGGGAGGGGTTTAGTAGGTGAATGACCCCTGGGAGGGGTTTAGTAGGTGAATGACCCCTGGGAGGGGTTTAGTAGCTGAATGACCCCTGGGAGGGGTTTAGTATCTGAATGACCCCTGGGAGGGGTTTAGTAGCTGAATGACCCCTGGGAGGGGTTTAGTATCTGAATGACCCCTGGGAGGGGTTTAGTATCTGAATGACCCCTGGGAGGGGTTTAGTATCTGAATGACCCCTGGGAGGGGTTTAGTATCTTAATGACCCGTGGGAGGGGTTTAGTAGGTGAACGACCCCTGGGAGGGGTTTAGTAGGTGAATGACCCCTGGGAGGGGTTTAGTAGCTGAACGACCCCTGGGAGGGGTTTAGTAGCTGAACGACCCCTGGGAGGGGTTTAGTAGCTGAATGACCCCTGGGAGGGGTTTAGTAGCTGAATGACCCCTGGGAGGGGTTTAGTAGCTGAATGACCCCTGGGAGGGGTTTAGTATCTGAATGACCCCTGGGAGGGGTTTAGTATCTGAACGACCCCAAGGAGGGGTTTAGTATCTGAATGACCCCTGGGAGGGGTTTAGTAGCTGAATGACCCCTGGGAGGGGTTTAGTATCTGAATGACCCCTGGGAGGGGTATAGTAGCTGAATGACCCCTGGGAGGGGTTTAGTATCTGAATGACCCCTGGGAGGGGTTTAGTATCTTAATGACCCCTGGGAGGGGTTTAGTAGGTGAACGACCCCTGGGAGGGGTTTAGTAGGTGAATGACCCCTGGGAGGGGTTTAGTAGGTGAATGACCCCTGGGAGGGGTTTAGTAGCTGAATGACCCCTGGGAGGGGTTTAGTAGCTGAATGACCCCTGGGAGGGGTTTAGTATCTGAATGACCCCTGGGAGGGGTTTAGTATCTGAATGACCCCTGGGAGGGGTTTAGTATCTGAATGACCCCTGGGAGGGGTTTAGTAGCTGAACGACCACTGGGAGGGGTTTAGTAGCTGAATGACCCCTGGGAGGGGTTTAGTAGCTGAATGACCCCTGGGAGGGGTTTAGTATCTGAATGACCCCTGGGAGGGGTTTAGTATCTGAACGACCCCAAGGAGGGGTTTAGTATCTGAACGACCCCAAGGAGGGGTTTAGTATCTGAATGACCCCTGGGAGGGGTTTAGTATCTGAATGACCCCTGGGAGGGGTTTAGTATCTGAATGACCCCTGGGAGGGGTTTAGTAGCTTAATGACCCCTGGGAGGGGTTTAGTAGCTGAATGACCCCTGGGAGGGGTTTAGTATCTTAATGACCCCTGGGAGGGGTTTAGTATCTGAATGACCCGTGGGAGGGGTTTAGCAGGTGAATGACCCCTGGGAGGGGTTTAGTATCTTAATGACCCCTGGGAGGGGTTTAGTAGGTGAATGACCCCTGGGGGGGGTTTAGTATCTTAATGACCCCTGGGAGGGGTTTAGTATCTGAACGACCCCAAGGAGGGGTTTAGTAGGTGAATGACCCCTGGGAGGGCCCAAATATGACGGGCCACTGAGAGGCCTGTAAAAATATAAATTACAAAGTCAGAAGTTTTTACTAACCTTTAGATGACCTGACCAGAAAATCAACTAGACATGCTGGCAGCTTTTGACTAGGGCCCAGAGTTGTTCCTGGTGTGGGGGGTCAGGAAAAACTCCTCCAATGCTTTATTTATTTATGTTTTGGGTCTATAATTGCTGATTCAGCATATAATTAACTTCCTGCAGCTCCCTCTCCAATCCCCAGAGCTCCAATAGTCTTTACTGTGGGATGATCATACTCTCACGTTCATGCTTACTCAGATGGTTGTGTTCAGGCTGGGATCATTATAGCTTTTGTCCCAAATGGCACCCTATTCCCTATATAGTGCACTACGTTTGACCCGGGCGCATAGGGAATAAGGTGCAATTTGGTACACACCCATTATTTTTCTAGTGCAGTAAGTCAACCAGGGCAAAGCCTTACACCTGCCAGAGAGATCATTTCATTCCCTATTAAAAGTTACTCAAACTGAACAAAAATATACACTCAACATGCCAGTGGCGCAGAGGTCTTAGGCACGGCATCTCAGTGCTAGAGGCGTCACTACAGATCCCGGTTAGATTTCCAGGCTGTATCACAATCGGCCGTGATTAGGAGTCCCATATGGCAGTGAACAATTGGCCCAGCGTCGCCCGGGTTATGTTTTGGCAGGGTTCGGCCGTCATTGTAAAAAATAATTTGTTCTTATTAACTGACTTGCCTAGTTAAATAAATAAAACAAATCTCTGATTTTACTGAGTTAAAGTTCATATGAGGAAATCAGTCATTTGAAATAAATTCATTAGGCCCTATTCTATGGATTTCACATGACTGGGCAGGGGTGTAGCCATGGGTGGGCCTGGGAGGGCATAGGCCCACCCACTGGGAAGTCAGGCCCACCCACTGGGGAGTCAGGCCCACCCACTGGGGAGTCAGGCCCACCCACTGGGGAGTCAGGCCCACCCACTGGGGAGTCAGGCCCCCCACTGGGGAGTCAGGCCCACCCACTGGGGAGTCAGGCCCACCCACTGGGGAGTCAGGCCCACCCACTTGGGAGTCAGGCCCACCCACTGGGGAGTCAGGCCCACCCACTGGGGAGTCAGGCCCACCCACTGGGGAGTCAGGCCCACCCACTGGGGAGTCAGGCCCACCCACTTGGGAGTCAGGCCCACCCACTGGGGAGTCAGGCCCACCCACTGGGGAGTCAGGCCCACCCACTGGGGAGTCAGGCCGAGTCAATCAGAATAACTTTTTCCCCACAAAAGGTTTTTTATTACAGATAGAAATACTCCTCAGTTTCATCAGCTGTCTGAGTGGCTGGTCTCAGACCATCCCTCAGGTGAAGAAGCCGGATGTGGAAGTGCTGGACCGGCACTTGTTACACATGGTCTATTGTGTTATTGACTGCCCCTGTGTGTGTAATATGTTATACTGCGGTCAACAGGGTGTGTGTGTGTGTGTGTGTGTGTGTGTGTGTGTGTGTGTGTGTGTGTGTGTGTGTGCGTGTGCGTGTGTGCGTGCGTGTGGCTATGGAGCTGAACATCGACACTACAGCTCATCATCATTCCTGAAAGGGAAACTTCACCGCTGTACAGTATTTGGGGTGTTTTTCCAGTCTCCCATAGTGGAGACTGCTGAGGGGAGAACGGCTCATAATGATGGCTAGAACGGAGCGAATGGAAACCATGTGTTTGATACCATTCCACTGATTCCACTCCTGCCATTACCACCAGCCCGTCCTCCCCAACCAAGGTGCCACCAACCTCCTGTGCTCGTGACTGATGAGATGGTGTTCCATTCATAATTATGACTGATGAGAGGGTGTTCCATTCATAATTATGACTGAGGAGAGGGTGTTCCATTCATAATTATGACTGATGAGAGGGTGTTCCATTCATAATTATGACTGAGGAGAGGGTGTTCCATTCATAATTATGCACTATAAACTTTATTGAATTTTTGAGCCAGGAGATGTTCAACCAATGACGCCATTGGTTGATTGAGCCTGCTGTCTAATCTAGAACTGAATGGAGCCGTGTTTTGTAGCAATTATTGTGGCCTTTGTGTTTTGCCAATTTGCACGATTACTCTAGTAGATATGGTTGTTCAGTAGAGCCATTGGACTTGTCTCAACAATGTATATGCCAGGACATTGCAGGATAACTGGGTTGACTCATTTTCCCTGGCTCTGTAAATACTACAGCCTGACGGGAGTCCTACTTCATTGTTCCCACCCTCAAAAGGCAGGCTTTTCAAAAATGGGAGCAATACTAGTTTACAGGTTTAATGGAAGCTACAGTATGTTACCATGCACTGTCTATCTGAGACCGCTAAATAATTAGCGACAATGGCTGCTTCTGATGATTCCTCTTACCACGAAGAGCTGGACGATTAAACATTTGTTTATGTTTTTTTATTTATTTTTTACATAGGAACATACAGCACTATTTATTAGAGCCAGAATACACTGAAGAGGAGTTAAGACTGAAAAAATAATAATTGTGAGACCAGCAATTATTATAATATATATATATTATATATTATATTATATAATATATATATAATTATTATTGGCGGCAGCCTAGACCAGGACTCAGGAGGGTAAATGATAAACAAGTTATTTGTTTTGCTGTCGGTAGCTAGCTAGCAATATAAGCTCTAGTTTTACACTTGGCAGTGATGTTCAGTACAGTACAATTTGGTGATTGATTCGACCATAACGGGGTTGCTAGTACCACTACAAGGCAAGCTAGCCAAGTTTAGCTAGCTAGCTAGCGGTGCATTTGCTATACATGACATTTACTGTAGTCTAACATTATAGCTAGCTAGCTAACTAGCCTAGCTAGCCTCAGTGCCTCTCAAGGAGACGCGTTCTGTCTCCTAGAGATTAACGTACTTTAGTGCGAAAAGTGAAAATCGATCCCAGAACGACAGCAAAGGACCTTGTGAAGATGCTGGAGGAAACAGGTACAAAAGTATCTATATCTACAGTAAAAACGAGTCCTATATCGACATAACCTGAAAGGCCGCTCAGCAAGGAAGAAGCCACTGCTCCAAAAACGCCATAAAAAAGCCAGACTACGGTTTGCAACTGCACATGGATATATTGAAGCAACGTCTCAAGATATCAGTCAGGAAGTTAAAGCTTAGTCGCAAACAGGTCTTCTAAATGGACATTGAACCCAAGCATACTTGCAAGCAAAGTTGTGGCAAAATGGCTTAAGGAAAACAAAGTCAAGTTATTGGAGTGGCCATCACAAAGCCCTGACTTCAATCCTATAGAAAATTTGTGGGCAGAATTGTTAAAGCGTGTGCGAGCAAGGAGGCCTACAAACCTGACCCAGTTACACCAGCGCAGTCAGTAGGAATGGGCCAAAATTCACCAAACTTATTGTGGGAAGCTTGTGGAAGGCTCCTCGAAATGTTTGACCCAAGTTAAACAATTTAAAGGCAATGCAACCAAATACTAATTGAGTGTATGTAAGCTTCTGACCCACTGGGAATGTAATGAAAGAAATAAAAGCTGAAATAAATAATTCTCTCTGCTATTACTCTGACATTTCACATTCTTAAAATAAAGTGGTGATCCTAACTGACCTAAGACAGGGAATTTTTATTAGGATTAAATTAAACTGAGTTTAAATGTATTTAGCTAAGGTGTATGTAAACTTCCGACTTCAACTGTATTTGCTATAGTGACAGACTAATCTTCTGTTTTATTGAAACATGCCAACTAACTCAAGTTTTAAAAGCACCATCATTTGTTTTAGCAGTATGACTGAAGCTAGTTTATCCAAATAAGTTTCATCATCACAATAAATTGATACAAAAGTTGAAGTCAGCACTTTCTTGGTTTCTGATGCAGCTGGAGTCATTTAGTTGTGTACTTGTCAGTAAAACAAAATCTACATTTTCTCAAATTTTCTCTACTTTTGCATATTTTTAATACTGAACGTTTTCAGATCTTCAACCAAAACCTAATATTAAATAAAGGGGAACCTGAGGGAACAAATAACACAACAATGACATATTTTTTTAATAAACAAAGTTATACAACACCCATTTCCCCTGTGTGAAAAAGTAATTGCCCCTTTATACTCAATAACTGGTTGTGCCTCCTGTAGCTGCAGTGACTCCAACCAAACACTTCCTGTAGTTGTTGATCGGCCTCGCATATCGCTGTGGAGGAATTTGGGCCCACTCTTCAATGCAGTACTACTGTAACTCAGTGACATTTGTGGGTTTTCAAGCATGAACTGCTCGTTTCAAGTCCTGCCACAACATCTCAATTGGGAATATGTCTTGACTTTGACTAGTCCATTCCAAAACTTCAAATTTGTTGCTTTTTAGCCATTTTCATGTAGACTTGATTGTGTGTTTTGGATCATTGTCTTGCTGCATGACCCAGCTGCGTTTCAGCATCAGCTCACAGACAGATGGGCCTGACATTCTCCTGTAGAAATATCTGATACAGAGAAGAATTCACGGTTCCTTCAATGATGGAAACTCGTCCAGGTCCTGAGGCAGAAAAGCCAAACCCCAAACCATCACACTACCACCACCATGCTGACCCCAAACCATCACACTACCACCACCATGCTGACCCCAAACCATCACACTACCACCACCATGCTGACCCCAAACCATCACACTACCACCACCATGCTGAACCCAAACCATCACACTACCACCACCATGCTGGACCCCAAACCATCACACTACCACCACCATGCTGACCCCAAACCATCACACTACCACCACCATGCTGACCCCAAACCATCACACTACCACCACCATGCTGACCCCAAACCATCACACTACCACCACCATGCTGACCCCAAACCATCACACTACCACCACCATGCTGACCCCAAACCATCACACTACCACCACCATGCTGGACCCCAAACCATCACACTACCACCACCATGCTGACCCCAAACCATCACACTACCACCACCATGCTGACCCCAAACCATCACACTACCACCACCATGCTGGACCCCAAACCATCACACAAAACCACCACCATGCTGACCCCAAACCATCACACTACCACCACCATGCTGACCCCAAACCATCACACTACCACCACCATGCTGACCCCAAACCATCACACTACCACCACCATGCTGGACCCCAAACCATCACACTACCACCACCATGCTTGACCATTGGTAGGAGGTTCTTACTGTGGAATGCAGTGTTTTGGTTTTCACCAGACATAATGGGACCCATGTCATCCCAAAAAATTATACTTTTGACTCATCTGTCTATAGAACATTCTTCCAAGAGTCTTGATGATCATCCAGAACACAACATCTCAATCCTACTTGTTTTTTTGGGTTAATGGCACCTGGTTTAGCAGGCTTTGGAGCTGTGGCGATGTTGGCAGGGATGTTGAGTTTTGGGGAGCTGTGACTCAGGCTCGTTGTAGACAACCGTCTGGTCGTTTTCTGCACTCCACAGTCAGGTGGACAAGCCTCTCGTACACTTTCTTAACCACCCACTGCTTTGGAAGAAGATTTGTTTCTACTGCAAGTCCCCTGGAAAGACATGAAGCCGTATCATGAGGATGTGGAACACATGAAGCCTGATCATGAGGATGTGTAAAACATGAAGCCTGATCATGAGGATGTGGAGCACATGAAGCCTGATCATGAGGATGTGTAAAACAAGAAGCCTGATCATGAGGATGTTTAAAACATGAAGCCTGATCCTGAGGATGTGTAAAACAAGAAGCCTGATCATGAGGATGTGTAAAACATGAAGCCTGATCATGAGGATGTGTAAAACATGAAGCCTGATCATAAGGATGTGTAAAGCATGAAGCCTGATCATGAGGATGTGTAAAACATGAAGCCTGATCATGAGGATGTGTAAAGCATGAAGCCTGATCATGAGGATGTGGAACACATGAAGCCTGATCCTGAGGATGTGGAACACATGAAGCCTGATCCTGAGGATGTGGAACACATGAAGCCTGATCATGAGGATGTGTAAAACATGAAGCCTGATCACGAGGATGTGTAAAACATGAAGCCTGATCATGAGGATGTGTAAAACATGAAGCCTGATCATGAGGATGTGTAAAACATGAAGCCTGATCATGAGGATGTGGATCACATGAAGCCTGATCATGAGGATGTGGAACACATGAAGCCTGATCATGAGGATGTGGAACACATGAAGCCTGATCATGAGGATGTGGAACACATGAAGCCTGATCATGAGGATGTGTAAAACAAGAAGCCTGATCATGAGGATGTGGAAAACATGAAGCCTGATCATGAGGATGTGGAACACATGAAGCCTGATCATGAGGATGTGGAGCACATGAAGCCTGATCATGAGGATGTGTAAAACAAGAAGCCTGATCATGAGGATGTTTAAAACATGAAGCCTGATCCTGAGGATGTGTAAAACATGAAGCCTGATCATGAGGATGTGCAAAACAAGAAGCCTGATCCTGAGGATGTGTAAAACAAGAAGCCTGATCATGAGGATGTGGAACACATGAAGCCTGATTATGAGGATGTGGAACACATGAAACCTGATCATGAGGATGTGTAAAACAAGAAGCCTGATCCTGAGGATGTGGAACACATGAAGCCTGATCATGAGGATGTGGAACACATGAAGCCTGATCATGAGGATGTGTAAAACATGAAGCCTGATCATGAGGATGTGTAAAACAAGAAGCCTGATCATGAGGATGTGTAAAA
Organism: Oncorhynchus nerka; assembly: GCF_034236695.1. Classification (NCBI taxonomy): domain Eukaryota; kingdom Metazoa; phylum Chordata; class Actinopteri; order Salmoniformes; family Salmonidae; genus Oncorhynchus; species Oncorhynchus nerka. The sequence goes on along the minus strand of NC_088419.1, from coordinate 7,714,834 downwards.
CATGAAGCCTGATCAAGAAGATGTGTAAAACAAGAAGCCTGATCATGAGGATGTGGAGCACATGAAGCCTGATCATGAGGATGTGTAAAACATGAAGCCTGATCACGAGGAACACATGAAGCCTGATCATGAGGATGTGGAACACATGAAGCCTGATCCTGAGGATGTGGAACACATGAAGCCTGATCCTGAGGATGTGGAACACATGAAGCCTGATCCTGAGGATGTGGAACACATGAAGCCTGATCCTGAGGATGTGGAACACATGAAGCCTGATCCTGAGGATGTGGAACACATGAAGCCTGATCCTGAGGATGTGGAACACATGAAGCCTGATCCTGAGGATGTGGAACACATGAAGCCTGATCCTGAGGATGTGGAACACATGAAGCCTGATCCTGAGGATGTGGAACACATGAAGCCTGATCCTGAGGATGTGGAACACATGAAGCCTGATCCTGAGGATGTGGAACACATGAAGCCTGATCCTGAGGATGTGGAACCATACAAGAAACCATGTTCATCAGTAAACAACAACAAAGATGTTACAGTAGACTGGTATGTGCTTTGTTACTCAGAGTAAATAATGGGGTGTTGCGATGGGCTGTTACCAAAGATGTGAAAAGTTTGTGGGTGGGGGGTGACTGGTTGACAGTCTAGTTGTGTATTTTTGTGTATGAGCGCCGACAACATAGTGGATAGGCTAGATGAGCATACTAACAGCCTCTCTCCCTCATTCCAAACAACTGGCTACATGGGTGTGACAAGTTTGAAACACTTGGCTTGTGTGTTTTAGTGATTTTGTTTTCTCAAGAGGGGATTGTGCTTTCATAAATACATTTGGCTGTTCTGGCTTATTTCAAAGTCGGATGATGTTGATCTTGAGTTCATTCCAGGGTGAAAGCTTTCATCCAATGTGTCTACAGGCTCTGTACAACTGAAGCCGGTGTCCAGGTCAGTAGCAGGATTAGTCTGTAGGACACACAGTAGTCAGTGATTATCCAACATGTTACTACATTGTCCCCATCAATACACACTCAAACATGGTACTATACCCACCCACACATCTCGTGTCAATAGTTCATGCATACTAACCTTCACACACACACACACACATACCCACCCCAAACAGACACGGGTCAGTCAATTTTCTCCAATTGAGACTTCAAGCCTGAACAATCAACTAAGCCTCCAAACATACAGAGAAAACTACAGTGGAAGTTATAGCCTACTTGTAAACACCCCAACTATGACAATAAGACACAGATCATGTTTATGCCCATAGTTTCAGTATATTTATTTGCTCATAATGGATCATCATGGAAAGATTTTGTAGATTTTAGTATGTTTTTAGAAGGTGACTTAGAAGGTGACTTACACTAAGTTCCCTGTGCTGAGCTTGATGTTGACGCCTCGGCAGATGTTCATGGGATCAGACTCTAAATAGAACAAATAGTCACGTTAGCCTCAGCGGTAGTTAATAAAGCTAGCGAAGCTAACGTTAGCTTGCAAAGTTACAAATCACATCACCGGATTAGCAGCTGGCTAATTACAATTATATGCTTTGGAATGTCTAGCCAGTGTACTATGAAAGCTAGCTAGCTATATTTTGGTATAGATGAACAAATGTAGTTAGCTAGGTAGTTAAGTTAGCTAGCTAGTTAAGTTAGCTAGCTAGTTAAGTTAGCTAGTTAACTTAGCTAGTTAAGTTAGCTAGCTAGTTAAGTTAGCTAGTTAAGTTAGCTAGTTAAGTTAGCTAGCTAGTTAGCTAGCTAGTTAAGTTAGCTAGTAAGCTACGTTACCTCAGCTCGACTTCTTTCCTGCTGATCTGATGTTGGCTGATCGGATGCCTTCCTCTTTGACATGAAGGGGAAAATGGATGGAATAGCATCACTTTCCAAAGTTCGACGACATGGCAACCCCATCAGTTGAGACTTCAGGTCCGTTTAGAAATCCTCTGGCTGAAAGCTACGAACACTGAATTTTGTTTTTTTACAAATATTTCTCACGTCAACTGGATACACGTCCACGGGGCGGCACTACGTCCTGAAATACCTATGAATTCAGAATATTCTGGTTTGCTTTAAACCAGGAAATGTAGCTGGCCCGTTTCTACCGGTGAGATTTGGGAAGAAATGACTTTTTTTTTTTTTAAATGACACCTATTTTAATACCATGATAAGGGTGATATGCAGTGATATAGAGCAGTGGTGAGATGTCCCTTTAAGGGTGGGAACATGGCCAACCATATTAACCAGAATAGACTGAAGGATAGGGGAAGGTAATGCTACAACAAAGAGATGAGTGCAGAGGAATGTCAATCCTTCTGTAGGCTGTGGGAATGCGTCCCCAATGGCACTCTGTTCCCTTCCACTACTTTTGGGTCCTATGAGACTGGTCAAAATTAGTGCACCGTGCGGGGGGAATAGGCTGCCATTTGGGACTCAATCTTGATCTTAGTTTAGACTTCAAGGGGGTTGCACTGTGTCCAAGAGGAATTCAATGAATTTAGAAGAGAGGAGATGATCTTTGAACTATGACCTAGAGGTCATGGCTTGGTCAGGCCCTGGTGTCCTTGTAAAGATCAGCAGGGGCTCACTCTCTTGCACACACTCTCAAAATACCTTACAAGCATCTCTGCCCCTCTTTCTCTCCATCTTTCTCTCTCTCTCTCTCTCTCTCTCTCTCTCCATCTCTCCATCTCTCCTGTCTGTCTGTCTGTCTGTCTGTCTGTCTGTCTGTCTGTCTGTCTGTCTGTCTGTCTGTCTGTCTGTCTGTCTGTCTGTCTGTCTGTCTGTCTGTCTGTCTGCGTCCTCCCCCAGCAGGAAGGGTAGCCTATCCTCATCAGAGAGCATTTCAAATTTGGGGTAATGACACTCTCTAATTGTTTAATTTTTTTACATTTTGTCAGGAAATGCAGCTCTGTCTCAGGTTCTGCTGTTGTGCTGTGGTTGCACAGCCTTTCCTCTACAGGGTGCCAGGTTTTCCTGTGTCTAACCTTCTCAATGGCAAGGCTGTGGTCACTGAGCCTGTACTCTGTCAAGGTTTTTGTAAGGTTTTGATCAGTAACCAGGGTCAAATAGTTAGCCACGGTGGACTGTCGATTTAGGGACAGATAGCACTGCATTTTGCTTTGTGCTTGTGCTTGTGTTTCCCAATAAGTAATGTAGTTTTATTTTGACTCTGTTGTAATTTGGTTTATTCTGATTGATTGGATGTTCTGGTCCTGAGGCTTCAGTGTGTTAGTAGAACAGGTTTGTGAATTCTGCCCTGCATGCATTGCTTGTAGTTTCCTTAGGACATGTAGGACATGAAGGAGAATCTTACAGAACTCTGCATGCAGAGTTTCAAAGGGGTGTTTGTCCCATTGGGTGAAATCTTGTTTTGCAAGTGGACCCACACACACCTCGCTGCCATAAAGTGCAATTGGTTCAATTACACATTAAATTCGTTTTAGCCAAATTGTAATAGGTATTTCAATTTGAATTTCTTTTTTAATGGCGTAGAATGCCTTGCGTGTTTTCTCTGTCAGTTCATTGACTGCATCATTAAGGTGTCCAGGTGAGCTTATTTTTCAACCTAAGTCATTATAGTGTGTGCAGTACTTAATATATTTTGTACCAATTGAGAACTTTGGTCTAATACCCTGCAATCTGGATCTCTCTCTCTCTCTCTCTCTCTCTCTCCCCCCCCTCTCTCCCTCTCTCTCTCCCTCCTTCACTCAAGCTTGCTCTCTCTTACAAACACACACTCTCTCTCTCTAATGTCTCTGGCCTCCCTCAGACAGTTAGGGACAGCAGCTTCCGTCCAAAAACTCCCTCACTGTTTAGCCGGAGTGTTAGCTAAAATATACACTGTGTGTATGATAGCAAAGTTTGCTGACATTATTTTTATACACCTTACATCAATGCGGACAGAGGTTTTTGGGCTGAATTGTAGCCTTGTATGGAGGTGTATTTATATTTTAGGATCTTGAAAAAAACCAGCCGATTTCTCTTTATAATCGTGGATGAGCATAGGTCTCTCAGAGGACAAAAGATAAAAAATTCATTATACATTTAATTCACTATTTGTATTGTGTTTCATGTTCTGTGTTCTGTGTTCTGTGTTTTGTGTTTTGTGTTTTGTGTTCTGTGTTCTGTGTTGTGTTTCATGTTCTGTGTTCTGTGTTCTGTGTTTTGTGTTTTGTGTTTTGTGTTCTGTGTTCTGTGTTCTGTGTTTCATGTTCTGTGTTCTGTGTTTTGTGTTTTGTGTTTTGTGTTCTGTGTTCTGTGTTTCATGTTCTGTGTTCTGTGTTCTGTGTTTTGTGTTTTGTGTTTTGTGTTCTGTGTTCTGTGTTTCATGTTCTGTGTTCTGTGTTTTGTGTTTTGTGTTCTGTGTTTTCTGTTCTGTGTTCTGTGTTTCATGTTTTGTGTGGACCCCAGGAAGAGTAGCTGCTGCTTTTGCAAAAGGCAATGAGGATATAAAATAAAATACCAAATACCAATTAACTTCAAGAATTAACATCATACAGTACCAGTCAAAGGTTGGGACACATCTACTCATTCAAGGGTTTTTCTTTATTTGAACTATTTTCTACATTGTAGAATAATTGTGAAGACATCAAAACTATGAAATAACACCTGAGTGGTTCAGCGTTCTAAGGCACTGCATCTCAGTGCTTGAGGCGTCACTACAGACCCTGGTTCGATTTCAGGCTGTATCACAACCGGGCGTGATTGGGAGTCCCATAGGGCGGTGCACAATTGGCCCAGCGTCGTCCGGGTTTGGCCGGGGTAGGCCGTCATTGTAAATAAGAATTTGTTATTAACTGACTTGCCTAGTTAAATAAAAATAAATAAATGAAATAACACGTAATCATGTAGTAACCAAAAAAAGTATTAAACAAATCAAAATATATTTTATATTTGAGAATCTTCAAAGTAGCCACCCTTTGCCTTGATGACAGCTTTGCACACTCTTGGCATTCTCTCAACCAGCTTCATGAGGTAGTCACCTGGAATGCATTTCAATTAACAGGTATGCCTTGTTAAAAGTTAATTTGTGGAATTTCTTTCATTCAGCGTAATCAGTTATGTTGTGACAAGGTAGGGTTGGTATACAGAAGCTAGCGCTATTTGGTATTTGGTTGTTTGGTCTGATGAGTACAAATTTGAGAATTTTGGTTCCAACTGCCGTGTCTTTGTGAGACGCAGAGTAGGTGAACGGATGATCTCTGCATGTGTGGTTCCCTCCGTGAAGCATGGAGGTGTGAGGGTGTGGGGGTGCTTTGCTGGTGACACTGTCGGTTATTTATTTAGAATTCAAGGCACACTTAACCAGCATGGCTACCACGGCATTCTGCAGCGATACGCAAAACCATCTGGTTTGCGCATAGTCCACTATCATTTGTTTTTCAACAGGACAATGACCCAACACACCTCCAGGCTGTGTAAGGGCTATTCGACCAAGATGGAGGGTGATGGAGTGCTGCATCAGATGACCTGGCCTCCACAATCACCCGACCTCAACCCAATTGAGATGGTTTGGGATGAGTTGGACCATAGAGTGAAGGAAAAGCAGCAAACAAGTGCTCAGCATATGTGGGAACTCCTTCCAGACTGTTGGAAAAGCATTCCAGGTCAAGCTGGTTAAGAGAATGCCAAGAGTGTGCAATGCTGTCATCAAGGAAAAGGGTGGCTACTTTGAATAATCACTTTATAACACGTTTTTAGCTACAACATGATTCCATATGTGTTATTTCATAGTTTACGGTCTTCACTATTATTCTACAATGTAGAAAATAGAAGAAAAAAATAAAGAAAAACCCTTGAATGAGTAGGTGTGTCCAAACTTCTGACTGGTACTGTATATGACACAGTCATCCTCATAAGTCAAGATGAAATCTAACTAACTGTTAACTAAATAAACTGACAGGCGAGTAGAAGAGCCCTGAGATCATGAGTCATACGTTTGTAATAAAACTCTACTTATGGAATACTTCACACATCTGTCAAAACACATCTCAGAGTTCAAACAGATGTCTAAGCGGTAGCACAAAGGGCCAACAACATTCCTTCCTCTAACGCAGTAGCAGCCCTGCGGGCTACGTCTTAAATTACACCCTATTCCCTGTCTAAGTACACTACTTTTGACCAGGGCTCTGGGTTAAAAGTATGCCACTATAAAAGGAGGGTGTGCCAGTTGGCACACAGCCCTTGGGTTCTGGGTAGCTACTCCTCTTCTCTTCTCAGTCCAGTGATTTTCACCAGGGAGTGCAGTTAAAGACGTTTGAGTCGGATTGTCTGGCCTCCATCCCACCGACCGACACTGACTGACTACGTGACGGAGTAGAGTAATACAGTACCCAGTAGCAGAGTGTAGGGGGGTGGTCAGACCCGTTTACAGTACCCAGTAGCAGAGTGTAGGGAGGTGGTCAGACCCGTTTACAGTACCCAGTAGCAGAGTGTAGGGAGGTGATCAGACCCGTTTACAGTACCCAGTAGCAGAGTGTAGGGAGGTGGTCAGACCCGTTTACAGTACCCAGTAGCAGAGTGTAGGGAGGTGATCAGACCCGTTTACAGTACCCAGTAGCAGAGTGTAGGGAGGTGATCAGACCCGTTTACAGTACCCAGTAGCAGAGTGTAGGGAGGTGATCAGACCCGTTTAGTAGCAGAGTGTAGGGAGGTGATCACCCAGTAGCCAGTAGCAGTGTAGGGAGGTGGTCAGACCCGTTTACAGTACCCAGTAGCAGAGTGTAGGGAGGTGGTCAGACCCGTTTACAGTACCCAGTAGCAGAGTGTAGGGAGGTGGTCAGACCCGTTTACAGTACCCAGTAGCAGAGTGTAGGGAAGTGGTCAGACCCGTTTACAGTACCCAGTAGCAGAGTGTAGGGAGGTGATCAGACCCGTTTACAGTACCCAGTAGCAGAGTGTAGGGAGGTGATCAGACCCGTTTACAGTACCCAGTAGCAGAGTGTAGGGAGGTGAGTAGCAGAGTGTAGGGAGGTGGTCAGACCCGTTTACAGACCCGTTTAGAGTACCCAGTAGCAGAGTGTTGGTCAGACCCGTTTACCCAGTAGCAGAGTGTAGGGAGGTGGTCAGACCCGTTTACAGTACCCAGTAGCAGAGTGTAGGGAGGTGGTCAGACCCGTTTACAGTACCCAGTAGCAGAGTGTAGGGAGGTGGTCAGACCCAGTAGCAGTTTACAGTACCCAGTAGCAGAGTGTAGGGAGGTGATCAGACCCGTTTACAGTACCCAGTAGCAGAGTGTAGGGAGGTGATCAGACCCGTTTACAGTACCCAGTAGCAGAGTGTAGGGAGGTGGTCAGACCCGTTTACAGTACCCAGTAGCAGAGTGTAGGGAGGTGGTCAGACCGTTTACAGTACCCAGTAGGGAGGTGGTCAGAGTGTAGAGTGTAGGGAGTGGTCAGACCCGTTTACAGTACCCAGTAGCAGAGTGTAGGGAGGTGGTCAGACCCGTTTACAGTACCCAGTAGCAGAGTGTAGGGAGGTGGTCAGACCCGTTTACAGTACCCAGTAGCAGAGTGTAGGGAGGTGGTCAGACCCGTTTACAGTACCCAGTAGCAGAGTGTAGGGAGGTGGTCAGACCCGTTTACAGTACCCAGTTTACAGGTGGTCACCCAGTAGCAGAGTGTAGGGAGGTGGTCAGACCCGTTTACAGTACCCAGTAGCAGAGTGTAGGGAGGTCAGACAGACCCAGTTTACAGTACCCAGTAGCAGAGTGTAGGGAGGTGGTCAGACCCGTTTACAGTACCCAGTAGCAGAGTGTAGGGAGGTGGTCAGACCCGTTTACAGTACCCAGTAGCAGAGTGTAGGGAGGTGATCAGACCCGTTTACAGTACCCAGTAGCAGAGTGTAGGGAGGTGGTCAGACCCTTCAGACCCTAACAGTGTTTTATATAGAGATCAGAGCCTAACAGTGTTTTATATAGAGATCAGACCCTAACAGTGTTTTATATAGAGATCAGACCCTAACAGTGTTTTATATAGAGATCAGACCCTAACAGTGTTTTATATAGAGATCAGACCATAGCTAGCAGACTCTCTCTCTCTCTCTCTCTCTGCGTCTCTTTCTCTCTCTCTGTCTCTCTCTCTCTCTCTGTCTCTCTCTCTGTCTCTCTCTCTCTCTGTGTCTCTCCCTGCGCATCTCTCTGCATCTCTCTCTCCCTCTATCTCTCTGCGCCTCTCTCTCTCTCTCTCTCTGCGTCTCTCTCTCTCTCCCTGCCTCTCTCTCTCTCTCTTTCACACACGCTCCTCATTTCATTTTAAGGGTACTCCGGGTGAAGTGGCCTCCACAGGGTCCCCTAAAGCTCAGCTCCATTACAGGCATGACAATAATAGCCATGCTGTCAGTAGGATCAGGGGAGTCATACTACTGCACGTGTTGCTTCCCTGTTGGCGGCTTAGCTTCAAATAGGACTCCCATTACATTGTCATCAACTGTAAGATATGATTATAGGCCACACACTACAGACTGACGTTTCCCAAATAGTTTCCAAAACGATGTTATAAAGCACCAACTACTGTTTCAGGGGTGGCAGGTAGCCTTGTGGTTAGAGCGTTGGGCCAGTAACCCGAAAGGTTACTGGATCGAGTCCCAGAGCTAACGTGGATGTCAATTAGTTGAATGCATTCAGTTGTACAACTGACTAGGTATCCCCCTTTCCCCTTCCTGGTTGTTTCTCAATTACTGTAGTACAGTATCACTGGACTGTGTTGGAGGGAACAGTATCATATATCCTATACATTCAGCATTTGTGGGATTGCCCAATGTTTCTCAAGATACTGAAAACTAAAAGCCTTAAATGCCTCCTATTTCCATATATGTAGCGAGTAAATATGTTAGCTCCGAAGATCAGGAGGCTTGGCGAGACTAGGAAACTTTATTGCGCACTCCGGATAAAGTGGTGGAAATTGTATACCGTTCAACAGTTCTGTTACTTCTGTAGACTCATATTGCAAGTATCATCAACAGTGACTGGTTATTATGGGATAATAAAGTATACGTTACCTGTGCCTGCTCGCTACTCTCCCCCCATTTGGACTGGATTGGCTCAGAGCGGGTTGGAGATTGTTCAGCGAGGGATTCGAAGACGCACGCCAAATGACTCCAGGTAACGTCAACGATAAAAACAGGTACACAAGCGACGATTCCATTTTGGGATTCAAAGATATATTAAGCAGTTTTTCAAAATAAGTCCGTCATCTCTCTGTCATCTGTCCCAAAACCATCAAAAAAAAAGTTACGCGGGGGGTTATGAAGCACGATAAATGAGTTGTGAAACAATGAAGGTAACACTACACATATATATATTTGTTTTAATATACGTTGTATTTGAAGAGTTTGATGTAGTTTTGGTGAAGAGAACCGTTACTTTCTCGTCAAGTCACTGCATTTCATAAAGTTCGCGGTTGTTGTGTACCGTTATCCTGAAACGTGAAGTGAAAAAATAATATTACGTCTTGGAGTATAAAGTGGTCGTCATCATTGTCATGCGAGGATGGTGCGCGTTTGATCCATCCTCACTCCTCTCCTCTCATGCTTAAGCTCCCTCTCTCTCTCACACACACACACTCAATCGCTCTCTCTCCCCTCGCTCTTTCCACTCACTCTTTTCTCTCTCTGTCGGTTTCTTCTCAGACTCCCCCTTACCTCTGTCCACTTTGCAGTTCCTCCCTAAAAATCAACCAATTTTTTTTTCAAATACGTTTCCAAGAACGTATCATTTAGTACATCTAGTTTTGGGGATGAATGGCTTAGAAGTTACCCAACCAGAAGATGCTGACAAGGGAAAATCCTATTTTGTCTGTAGGCTACAGGATGGACTACAGTTCAACAAGATACAGTAGTGATGATGACATAAGTAGTCATGATGCACTACTTATCTCAATGAAACATATATATTTTTTGTTGTTATCATTGAAACGCCAATAGATTGGCTACTACTATTGTTACCATGCTGCAGGCAGCACTATATTGGTACAATGAGGGAGAGAATATCTTAACTTGAAGTCCTCTTCAAAATGTTCTGTTTTCTGATTATATGAAAATTATAACCTATCTAGTATCTCTAGAACTGGAGTTCCATAAACCTTTGCATCATAGAATTAGTAAATTACAATTAGAATTAGAATGAGTCAATTAGAATTAGAATTAGTCAATTAGAATGAGTGAATTAGTAAATTACAATTAGAATTAGAATGACTAAATTAGAATTAGAATGAGTAAATTAAAATGAGTAAATTAGAATTAGTAAATTAGAATTAGAATTAGTAAATTAGATTTAGAATGAGTAAATTAGAATTTGAATTAGTGAATTACAAGAGAGTTCTAACTGCACAATGCCATGTAGTTTTCATACAGTGGCAACAGTATAGTGCAGAGAGCGTGTCTGGCATGGTTGGACTGTTTACCCTTCTTCTGCTCTCCACCCCTCCCTCCCTTTAACCACAACTAATCTAGATGCCCGACCGACCGCCCTCCTCCTCCTCCTCTGTTCTCTCTTCCTCGTTTGATCTGAGTAGTAGAGTTTTGGACTTGTGGGGGGACGGTAATCAAAGACCAGTTTTAATCTGTTCAGTTTAATGTCACATGTTCCTGTAGACTAACAAAAATATACTCTGGGGAATGTCCAGCTATGCAAAGTCTCCATCTCAAATGGCACCCTATTCCCTACATAGCGCACTACTTTTGACCAGGGACCGTAGGGTATAGGATGCCATTTGGGAAGCAGACAAACTCTTATTCGTGCCAAACTAACTACTCCCACTGAACGGAATTGGAATGCCCAACTGTAGAATGAGACTGTGCATTCTAACCAGAATTACTACTATGGATCGTTTTGCACGGGTGCGTACATTTCAGGATAATGAACGTCAAGCTAACTGCTCCTATTGACTGTCTAATGACAAAAGGTTGACCAGTCTGTCTGACAATGATTAGACTGGTGTTGAAGAAAGCATTGTATTTACAATCATTGTCTGAACGACTCCAGACTGCCAAGCATGGCAATAACTAAAAGTTATTAATAACTAAAAGTAGAGTCCTTTGGACCCTGGTCAAAAGTAGAGTCCTATGGGCCCTGGTCAAAAGTAGAGTCCTATGGGCCCTGGTCAAAAGTAGAGTCCTATGGGCCCTGGTCAAAAGTAGAGTCCTATGGGCCCTGGTCAAAAGTAGAGTCCTATGGGCCCTGGTCAAAAGTAGAGTCCTATGGGCCCTGGTCAAAAGTAGAGTCCAATGGGCCCAAGTCAAACATAGAGTCCTATGGGCCCAAGTCAAACATAGAGTCCTATGGGCCCTGGTCAAAAGTAGAGTCCTATGGGCCCTGGTTAAAAGTAGAGTCCTATGGGCCCTGGTCAAAAGTAGAGTCCTATGGGCCCTGGTTAAAAGTAGAGTCCTATGGGCCCTGGTTAAAAGTTGTCCTCTGGGCCCTGGTTAAAAGTAGAGTCCTATGGGCCCTGGTCAAATGTAGAGTCCTATGGGCCCTGGTCAAAAGTAGAGTCCTATGGGCCCTGGTTAAAAGTAGAGTCCTATGGGGCCTGGTCAAAAGTAGAGTCCTATGGGCCCTGGTTAAAAGTAGAGTCCTATGGGCCCTGGTTAAATGGTTAAAAGAGTCCTATGGGCCCTGGTCAAATGTAGAGTCCTATGGGCCCTGGTTAAAAGTAGAGTCCTATGGGCCCTGGTCAAAAGTAGAGTCCTATGGGCCCTGGTTAAAAGTAGAGTCCTTTGGGCCCTGGTCAAAAGTAGAGTCCTATGGGCCCAAGTCAAACATAGAGTCCTATGGGCCCAAGTCAAACATAGAGTCCTATGGGCCCTGGTTAAAAGTAGAGTCCTATGGGCCCTGGTTAAAAGTTGTCCTCTGGGCCCTGGTTAAAAGTAGAGTCCTATGGAACCAGGTCAAAAGTAGAGTCCTATGGGCCCAAGTCAAACATAGAGTCCTATGGGCCCAAGTCAAATGTAGTGTCCTATGGGCCCTGGTCAAAAGTAGAGTCCTATGGGCCCAGGTCAAATGTAGTGTCCTATGGGCCCTGGTCAAAAGTAGAGTCCTATGGGACCTGGTTAAAAGTAGAGTCCTATGGGCCCTGGTTAAATGTAGAGTCCTATGGGCCCTGGTCAAAAGTAGAGTCCTATGGGCCCTGGTTAAAATTAGAGTCCTATGGGCCCTGGTTAAAAGTTGTCCTCTGGGCCCTGGTTAAAAGTAGAGTCCTATGGGCCCTGGTCAAATGTAGAGTCCTATGGGCCCTGGTCAAAAGTAGAGTCCTATGGGCCCTGGTTAAAAGTGGGCCCCTGGTCAAATGTAGAGTCCTATGGGTCCTGGTCAAAAGTAGAGTCCTATGGGCCCTGGTTAAAAGTAGAGTCCTATGGGCCCTGGTCAAAAGTAGAGTCCTATGGGCCCTGGTTAAAAGTAGAGTCCTATGGGCCCAGGTCAAATGTAGAGTCCTATGGGCCCTGGTCAAAAGTAGAGTCCTATGGGACCTGGTTAAAAGTAGAGTCCTATGGGCCCTGGTTAAATGTAGAGTCCTATGGGCCCTGGTCAAAAGTAGAGTCCTATGGGCCCTTGTCAAAAGTAGAGTCCTATGGGCCCTGGTTAAAAGTAGTCCTCTGGGCCCTGGTTAAAAGTAGAGTCCTATGGGCCCTGGTTAAAAGTAGAGTCCTATGGGCTCTGGTTAAAAGTAGAGTCCTATGGGCCCTGGTTAAAAGTAGAGTCCTATGGGCCCTGGTTAAAAGTAGAGTCCTATGGGCCCTGGTTAAAATAGAGTCCTATGGGCCCTGGTTAAAAGTAGAATCCTATGGGCCCTGGTTAAAAGTAGAGTCCTATGGGCCCTGGTTAAAATTAGAGTCATATGGGCCCTGGTTAAAAGTAGAGTCCTATGGGCCCTGGTTAAAAGTAGAGTCCTATGGGCCCTGGTTAAATGTAGAGTCCTATGGGCCCTGGTCAAAAGTAGAGTCATATGGGCCCTGGTTAAAAGTAGAGTCCTATGGGCCCTGGTTAAAAGTAGAGTCCTATGGGCCCTGGTTAAATGTAGAGTCCTATGGGCCCTGGTCAAAAGTAGAGTCCTATGGGCCCTGGTTAAAAGTAGAGTCCTATGGGCCCTGGTTAAAAGTTGTCCTCTGGGCCCTGGTTAAAAGTAGAGTCCTATGGGCCCAGGTCAAATGTAGAGTCCTATGGGCCCTGGTCAAAAGTAGAGTCCTATGGGACCTGGTTAAAAGTAGAGTCCTATGGGCCCTGGTTAAATGTAGAGTCCTATGGGCCCTGGTCAAAAGTAGAGTCCTATGGGCCCTGGTCAAAAGTAGAGTCCTATGGGCCCTGGTTAAAAGTTGTCCTCTGGGCCCTGGTTAAAAGTAGAGTCCTATGGGGTCTGGTTAAAAGTAGAGTCCTATGGGCCCTGGTTAAAAGTAGAGTCCTATGGGCCCTGGTTAAAAGTAGAGTCCTATGGGCCCTGGTTAAAATAGAGTCCTATGGGCCCTGGTTAAAAGTAGAATCCTATGGGCCCTGGTTAAAAGTAGAGTCCTATGGGCCCTGGTTAAAAGTAGAGTCATATGGGCCCTGGTTAAAAGTAGAGTCCTATGGGCCCTGGTTAAAAGTATAGTCCTATGGGCCCTGGTTAAATGTAGAGTCCTATGGGCCCTGGTCAAAATTAGAGTCCTATGGGCCCTGGTTAAAAGTTGTCCTCTGGGCCCTGGTTAAAAGTAGAGTCCTATGGGCCCTGGTTAAAAGTAGAGTCCTATGGGCCCTGGTTAAAATAGAGTCCTATGGGCCCTGGTTAAAAGTAGAATCATATGGGCCATGGTTAAAAGTAGAGTCCTATGGGCCCTGGTTAAAAGTAGAGTCCTATGGGCCCTGGTTAAAAGTAGAATCCTATGGGCCCTGGTTAAAATATGTGCAAATTGTAGAAGTTTTAATTTTGGCAGCTATTTTAGATTTTGTTTTAGTTTTAGTCACAGACATGTTAGTCACAGGCAAGGTAGCCTAGCGGTTAGAGCTTTGGACTAGGAACCGGAAGGTTGCAACTTCAAACCCCCCAGCTGACAAGGTACAAATCTGTCATCCTGCCCCTGAACAGGCAGTTAACCTACTGTTCCTAGGCCGTCATTGAAAATAAGAATTTGTTCTTAACTGACTTGCCTAGTTAAATAAAGGGTAAAATAAAATGTTTTCTATTGAATAATGAATATTGAGACCACCTCTAACTTCCATCATGTGCACATTCAGATAGCCTTGTCCAACTAGGTCTACTATCCCTTAGCTGCTAACATTGATATTGTGGCAGATTGTAACCAATGCCAGCTATAATTAACGGCTATATAAAGCCTTGTCTACAGGTTAAAGTATTTACAGCTGAGATTTCTTTCACCGTCAAGTGGGGTAAATTACAGTGTTTTTTTTCACTAGAAGACAATGAGGATGAGCTTGCCAAACATGACAGGAATATTACTGTTGTTACGGTTGTCATTTTTTAATAGAAAAATTACAACCGCAACTCGTATCTCTGGACCACAGCGTGAGAGCGGTAACACAGACGAAGTAATTGCAGAAAAAATTGGGAAAAAATAGAGCTTCTGATGTGATCAAACTAAAAAATAGCCTACATGAAAGAAAGAGAGAGAGAGTAAACATTGTTTCTATTTACATTTACATTACATTTAAGTCATTTACAAGTCCGGTGTCCTGGCTTCACATCAGTTCGCAAGATTGACGAGTGCCCGAATGGCGCAGCGGTCTAAGGCATTGCATTGCAATGCTAGAGGCGTCCCTACAGACCTGGGTTTGATCCCGGGCTGTATCACAACCGACAGTTATCGGGAGTCCCATAGGGTGGCGTACAATTGACCCAGCGTCGTCTGGGTTAGGGGAGGTGTTTGGCTCAGCGTCGTCTGGGTTAGGGGAGGTGTTTGGCTCAGCGTCGTCTGGGTTAGGGGAGGTGTTTGGCACAGCGTCGTCTGGGTTAGGGGAGGTGTTTGGCTCAGCGTCGTCTGGGTTAGGGGAGGTGTTTGGCTCAGCGTCGTCCGGGTTAGAGGAGGTGTTTGGCTCAGCGTCGTCTGGGTTAGGGGAGGTGTTTGGCTCAGCATCGTCTGGGTTAGGGGAGGTGTTTGGCTCAGCGTCGTCTGGGTTAGGGGAGGTGTTTGGCTCAGCGTCGTCTGGGTTAGGGGAGGTGTTTGACCCAGCGTCGTCCGGGTTAGAGGAAGTGTTTGGCTCAGCGTCGTCCGGGTTAGGGGAGGTGTTTGGCTCAGCGTCGTCTGGGTTAGGGGAGGTGTTTGACCCAGCGTCGTCCGGGTTAGAGGAAGTGTTTGGCTCAGCGTCGTCCGGGTTAGAGGAGGTGTTTGGTTCAGCGTCGTCTGGGTTAGGGGAGGTGTTTGGCTCAGCGTCGTCCGGGTTAGAGGAAGTGTTTGTCCTGGGGGCTTTACTTGGCTCAGCGTCGTCTGGGTTAGGGGAGGTGTTTGGCTCAGCGTCGTCCGGGTTAGAGGAAGTGTTTGTCCTGGGGGCTTTACTTGGCTCAGCGTCGTCCGGGTTAGAGGAGGTGTTTGGTTCAGCGTCGTCTGGGTTAGAGGAAGTGTTTGTCCTGGGGGCTTTACTTGGCTCAGCGTCGTCCGGGTTAGGGGAGGTGTTTGGCTCAGCGTCGTCTGGGTTAGGGGAGGTGTATGGCTCAGCGTCGTCCGGGTTAGGGGAGGTGTTTGGCTCAGCGTCGTCTGGGTTAGGGGAGGTGTTTGGCTCAGCGTCGTCTGGGTTAGGGGAGGTGTTTTGCTCAGCGTCGTCCGGGTTAGAGGAAGTGTTTGTCCTGGGGGCTTTACTTGGCTCAGCGTCGTCCGGGTTAGAGGAGGTGTTTGGCTCAGCGTCGTCTGGGTTAGGGGAGGTGTTTGGCTCAGCGTCGTCCGGGTTAGAGGAGGTGTTTGGCTCAGCATCGTCTGGGTTAGGGGAGGTGTTTGGCTCAGCGTCGTCCGGGTTAGAGGAGGTGTTTGTCCTGGGGGCTTTACTTGGCTCAGCGTCGTCTGGGTTAGAGGAGGTGTTTGGCTCAGCGTCGTCTGGGTTAGGGGAGGTGTTTGGCTCAGCGTCGTCCGGGTTAGGGGAGGTGTTTGGCTCAGCGTCGTCCGGGTTAGGGGAGGTGTTTGGCTCAGCGTCGTCCGGGTTAGGGGAGGTGTTTGGCTCAGCGTCGTCCGGGTTAGGGGAGGTGTTTGGCTCAGCGTCGTCCGGGTTAGGGGAGGTGTTTGGCTCAGCGTCGTCTGGGTTAGGGGAGGTGTTTGGTTCAGCGTCGTCTGGGTTAGGGGAGGTCTTTGGCTCAGCGTCGTCCGGGTTAGAGGAAGTGTTTGGCTCAGCGTCGTCTGGGTTAGGGGAGGTGTTTGGTTCAGCGTCGTCTGGGTTAGGGGAGGTGTTTGGCTCAGCGTCGTCCGGGTTAGAGGAGGTGTTTGTCCTGGGGGCTTTACTTGGCTCAGCGTCGTCCGGGTTAGAGGAGGTGTTTGTCCTGGGGGCTTTACTTGGCTCATCGTCATCCGGGTTAGAGGAGGTGTTTGTCCTGGGGGCTTTACTTGGCTCAGCGTCGTCCGGGTTAGAGGAGGTGTTTGTCCTGGGGGCTTTACTTGGCGTTCTAGCGACTCCTTGTGGTCGTAAATTGAACGGTGTTTTCTTCTGACACATTGGTTGGCTTTTGGGTTAAGTGGGCGGGTGTTAAGAAGCGCGGGTTTGGCGGGTCATGTTTCGGAGGACGCATGACTTGACCTTCGCCTCTCCCGAGCCCGTTGGGGAGTTGCAGCGATGAGACAAGATCGAAAAGGAGTTAAAAAATATATATATATATATAATTTTAACATCATCCACAAAATCTTTTGTATGATCTCTTATACACTATTTTAGGCCCAACTTTTGGAACTTTGGCTTTCCTGGATATAGCCACAATATTATGATCACTGTATCCAATGGGTTCGGATACAGCTTTAGAACAACATACAGTAGAGTACAGTACTTGACCAATTAAATAAAGGTAAACATTTTGTTTTATTTTTATGTGATCAATACATGTGGATGATCTTTTTCCTGTAGTGTTTATAAACACCCTGGTAGTTTGATTAATAACCTGAACCAGATTACAGGCACTGGTTACAGTGAGACGCTTCCTGTTGAGTAGGTTGATTAATAACCTGAACCAGATTACAGGCACTGGTTACAGTGAGAAGCTTCCTGTTGAGTAGGTTGATTAATAACCTGAACCAGATTACAGGCACTGGTTACAGTGAAAAGCTTCCTGTTGAGTAGGTTGATTAATAACCTGAACCAGATTACAGGCACTGGTTACAGTGAGAAGCTTCTGAACCAGATTACAGTGGTGTGAGTAGGGTTGATTAATAACCTGAACCAGATTACAGGCACTGGTTACAGTGAGAAGCTTCCTGTTGAGTAGGTTGATTAATAACCTGAACAGTGAGAAGCTTCCTGTTGAGTAGGTTGATTAATAACCTGAACCAGATTACAGGCACTGGTTACAGTGAAAAGCTTCCTGTTGAGTAGGTTGATTAATAACCTGAACCAGATTACAGGCACTGGTTACAGTGAGAAGCTTCCTGTTGAGTAGGTTGATTAATAACCTGAACCAGATTACAGGCACTGGTTACAGTGAAAAGCTTCCTGTTGAGTAGGTTGATTAATAACCTGAACCAGATTACAGGCACTGGTTACAGTGAGAAGCTTCCTGTTGAGTAGGTTGATTAATAACCTGAACCAGATTACAGGCACTGGTTACAGTGAGAAGCTTCCTGTTGAGTAGGTTGATTAATAACCTGAACCAGATTACAGGCACTGGTTACAGTGAGAAGCTTCCTGTTGAGTAGGTTGATTAATAACCTGAACCAGATTACAGGCACTGGTTACAGTGAGAAGCTTCCTGTTGAGTAGGTTGATTAATAACCTGAACCAGATTACAGGCACTGGTTACAGTGAGAAGCTTCCTGTTGAGTAGGTTGATTAATAACCTGAACCAGATTACAGGCACTGAACCAGTTACAGTGAGAAGCTTCCTGTTGAGTAGGTTGATTAATAACCTGAACCAGATTACAGACACTGGTTACAGTGAGAAGCTTCCTGTTGAGTAGGTTGATTAATAACCTGAATCAGATTACAGGCACTGGTTACAGTGAAAAGCTTCCTGTTGAGTAGGTTGATTAATAACCTGAACCAGATTACAGACACTGGTTACAGTGAGAAGCTTCCTGTTGAGTAGGTTGATTAATAACCTGAATCAGATTACAGGCACTGGTTACAGTGAAAAGCTTTTCTCGAGCGGACAGCTTGATGAGAGGATTGTATTCAATTGCATTTTGCATACATGCGTAGGATTGGACAAAACAGATGAAAAGAACTTCATGTCAAATTAAATATTCATTAGTCTCCCGTGGAATTCTCGTCCCGTCACATTTTCATAGATTAAAATGAAAAGTAATTTGTAATAGTTATGATTTTTTTTTCTCCAGCGTATCTTGTCTCATTATCGTCATAGTTTTATTCAGGAAAAACAGGTTGTCGACGAGTATTTTACATGTATTATTATTATTATTATATTATTATTATTTATTTGTTATTTATTTGTTATTTGGTTATTTGTTGATGAAAAACACTGCTATGTAGGGAATAGGGTGCCATTTGGGGTCATAGCCTGGGTACTGTATGTATGTCAAATCAAATCAAAGTTTATTTGGCACGTGTGCCGAATACAACAGTGAAATGCTTACTTACAAGCACTAACCAACAGTGCAATTTTTAAGTAAAAAATAGTATTAGGTGGACAATAGATAAGTAAAGAAACAAAACAACAGTAAAAAGACAGGCTATATACAGTAGTGAGGCTATATACAGTAGTGAGGCTATATACAGTAGAGAGGCTATATACAGTAGAGAAGCTCTATACAGTAGAGAGGCTATATACAGTAGAGAGACTATATACAGTAGAGAGGCTATATACAGTAGAGAGGCTATGTACAGTAGTGAGGCTATATACAGCAGAGAGGCTATATACAGTAGAGAGGCTATGTACAGTAGAGAGGCTATATACAGTAGAGAGGCTAAATACAGTAGTGAGTCTATATACAATAGTGAGACTATATACAGTAGAGAGGCTATATACAGTAGAGAGGCTATAACAGTAGCGAGACTATAACAGTAGCGAGGCTATATACAGTAGCGAGACTATAACAGTAGCGAGACTATAACAGTAGAGAGGCTATATACAGTAGAGAGGCTATATACAGTAGAGAGGCTATATGCAGTAGAGAGGCTGTATACAGTAGAGAGGCTATATACAGTAGAGAGGCTATGTACAGTAGAGAGGCTATATGCAGTAGAGAGACTATATACAGTAGAGGCTATATACAGTAGAGAGGCTATATACAGTAGAGAGGCTGTATACAGTAGTCAGGCTATATACAGCAGAGAGGCTATGTACAGTAGAGAGGCTATATGCAGTAGAGAGGCTATATACAGTAGAGAGGCTATATACAGTAGTGAGACTATATGCAGGCACCAGTTAGTCAGGCTAATTGAGGTAGTATGTACGTGAATGCATTGTTAAAGTGACTATGCATATATGATAAACAGAGTGTAGCAGCCATGTAAAAGAGGGGTTGGAGGTGCGGGACAATGCAAATAGTCTGGGTAGCAATTTGATTGCCCGTTTAGGAGTATTATGGCTGTTCAGGAGTCTTAGACTCTGTTGAGAAGCCTTTTGGTCCGAGACTTGGCACTCCAGTATCGTTTGCCATGCGGTAGTAGAGAGAACAGTCTATGACTGGGGTGGTTAGGGTCTTTGACAGTTTTTAGGGCCTTCCTCTGACACCACCTGGGGTATGGGGTAGAGGTCCTGGATGGTAGTCAGCTTAGTCCCAGTGATGTACTGGGCTGTACGCACTACCCTCTGTAGTGCCTTGCAGTCAGAGGCCGAGCAATTGCCATTCCAGGCAGTGATGCAACCAGGATGCTCTTGATGCTGCAGCTATAGAACCTTTTGGGGATCTCAGGACCAATGCCAAATCTTTTTAGTTTCCTGAGGGGGAATGGGCATTGTCATGCCCTCTTCACAACTGTCTTTGTATTTTTGGACCATTATAGTTTGTTGGTGATGTGGACACCAAGGAACATGAAGCTCTCAACCTGCTCCACTACAGCCTCGTCGATGAGAATGGGGGCGTGCTCGGTCCTCCTTTTCCTGTAGTCCACAATCATATCCTTTGTCTTGATTACGTTGAGGGATAGGTTGTTATTCTGACACCACCCGGCCAGGTCTCTGACCTCCTTCCTATAGGCTGCCTCATCGTTGTCGGTGATCAGGCCTACCACTGTTGTGTCATCTGCAAACTTAATGATGGTGTTGGAGTCGTGCCTGGCCACACAGTCGTGCGTGAACAGGGTGTACAGGAGGGGACTGAGCACGCACCCCTGAGGGGCTCCAGTGTTGAGGATCAGCGTGGCTACGTGTGTTGCTACCTTCCCTCACCACCTGGGGGCGGCCTGTCAGGAAGTTTAGGATCCCGTTGCAGAGAGAGGTGTTTAGTCCCAGGATCCTTAGCTTGGTGATGAGTTTCGAGGGTACTATGGTGTTGAACGTTGAGCTGTCGTCAATGAACAACATTCTCACATAGGTGTTCCTTTTGTCCAGGTGGGAAAGGGCAGTGTGGAGTGCAATAGAGATTGCATAATCTGTAGATCTGTTTTGGCGGTATGGAAATTGGAGTGGGTCTAGGGTTTCTGGGATAATGGTGTTGATGTGAGCCATTACCAGCCTTTCAAAGCACTTCATGGATACGGACGTGAGTGCTACGGGTCTGTAGTCATTTAGGCAGGTTGCCTTCATGTTCTTGGGCACAGGGTCTATGGTGGTCTGCTTGAAACATGTTGGTATTACAGACTCAATCAGGGACATGTTGAACATGTCAGTGAAGACACTTGCCAGTTCGTCATCACATGCCCAGAGCGCATGGCCTGGTAATCCGTCTGGCCCCGCAGCTTTGTGAATGTTGACCTGTTTAAACATCTTACTGACGTCGGCTACGGAGAGCGTGATCACACAGTCATCCGGAACAGCTGATGCTCTCATGCATGCCTCAGTGATCAGTGGTCACTGGTCAGCTCGCGGCTGTGCTTCCCTTTGTAGTCTGTAATAGTTTGCAAGCCCTGCCACATAAGGCAGGCGTTGGAGCCGGTGTAGTATGATTCAATGTTAGTCCTGTATTGACGCTTTGCCTGTTTGATGGTTCGTCTGAGGACATAGCAGGATTTCTTATAAGCTTCCGGGTTGGAGTCCCGCACATTGAAAGTGGCAGCTCTACTCTTTAGCTCAGTGCGAATGTTGCCTGTAATCCGTGGCTTCTGGTTGGGGTATGTACGTACAGTCACTGTGGGGACGACATCATCGATTCATTACATTTTACATTTACATTTAAGTCATTTAGCAGACGCTCTTATCCAGAGCGACTTACAAATTGGTGCATTCACCTTATGACCTCCAGTGGAACAGTAGTGCATCTAAATCTTTTCAGGGGGAGGGGGGGTGAGAGGGATTACTTTATCCTATCCTAGGTATTCCTTAAAGAGGTGGGGTTTCAGGTGTCTCCGGAAGGTGGTGATTGACTCCGCTGTCCTGGTGTCGTGAGGGAGTTTGTTCCACCATTGGGGGCCAGAGCAGCGAACAGTTTTGACTGGGCTGAGCGGGAACTGTACTTCCTCAGTGGTAGGGAGGCGAGCAGGCCAGAGGTGGATGAACGCAGTGCCCTTGTTTGGGTGTAGGGCCTGATCAGAGCCTGGAGGTACTGAGGTGCCGTTCCCCTCACAGCTCCGTAGGCAAGCACCATGGTCTTGTAGCGGATGCGAGCTTCAACTGGAAGCCAGTGGAGGGAGCGGAGGAGCGGGGTGACGTGAGAGAACTTGGGAAGGTTGAACACCAGACGGGCTGCGGCGTTCTGGATGAGTTGTAGGGGTTTAATGGCACAGGCAGGGAGCCCAGCCAACAGCGAGTTGCAGTAATCCAGACGGGAGATGACAAGTGCCTGGATTAGGACCTGCGCCGCTTCCTGTGTGAGGCAGGGTCGTACTCTGCGGATGTTGTAGAGCATGAACCTACAGGAACAGGATTCACTTATTGATGAAGCCAGTGACTGATGTGATGTACTCCTCAATGCCATCGGAAGAATCCCGGAACATATTCCAGTCTTTGATAGCAAAACAGTCCTGTAGTTTAGCATCTGCTTCATCTGACCACTTTTTTTATTAACCGAATCACTGTTGCTTCCTGCTTTCATTTTTGCTTGTAAGCAGGAATCAGGAGGATAGAATTGTGGTCAAATGTATCAGATTGAGGGTGAGGGAGAGCTTTGTACTCGTCTCTGTGTGTGGAGTACAGGTGATCTAGGATTTTTTTCCCTTTGGTTGCGCATTTAACATGTTGATAGAAATGAGGTAAAGTGGCTTGCGAAAGTATTCACCCCCTTGGCATCTTTCCTATTTTGTTGCCTTACAACCTGGAATTAAAATATTATTTTTTTGGGGGGGGTGTTATCATTTGATTTACACAACATGCCTACCACTTTGAAGATGCAACATATTTTTTATTGTGAAACAAACAAGAAATAATAAGAAAAAAAAACAGAAATCTTGAGCGTGCATAACTATTCACCCACCCAAAGTCAATACTTTGTAGAGCCACCTTTTGCAGCAATTGCAGCTGCAAGTCTCTTGGGGTATGTCTCTATAAGCTTGGCACATCTAGCCACTGGGATTTATGCCCATTCTTCAAGGCAAAACTGTTCCAGCTCCTTCAAGTTGGATGGGATCCGCTGGTGTAAAGCAAGTCATACCACAGATTCTCAATTGGATTGAGGTCTGGGCTTTGACTAGGCCATTCCAAGACATTTAAATGTTTCCCCTTAAACCACTTGAGTGTTGCTTTAGCAGCATGCTTAGGGTCCTTGTCCTGCTGGGAGGTGGAACTCCTTCCCAGTCTCAAATCTCTGGAAGACAAACAGGTTTCCATCAAGAATTTCTCTGTATTTAGCATCATCAGTCATTCCTTCAATTCTGACCAGTTTCCCTGCCGACGAAGACATCCCCACATCATGATGCTGCCACCAGCAGGGGTGATGAGAGGTGTTGGGTTTGCCCCAGACATAGGGTTTCCTTAATGGCCAAAAAGCTACATTTTAGTCTCATCTGACCAGAGTACCTTTTTCCATATGTTTGGGGACTCTCCAACATGCCTTTTGACAAACACCAAGCTTGTTTGTTTATTTTTTGTCTTAAGCAATGGCTTTTTTCTGGCCACTCTTCTGTAATGCCCAGCTCTGTGGAGTGTACGGCTTAAAGTGGTCCTATGGACTCCAATCTCTGCTGTGGAGCTTTGCAGCTCCTTCAAAGTTATCTTTGATCTCTTTGTTGCCTCTCTGATTAATGCCCTCCTTGCCTGGTCCATGAGTTTTGGTGGGCGGCCCTCGCTCCTTTGTTGCGGTGCCATATTCTTTCAATTTTTTATAATGGATTTAATGGTGCGCCGTGGGATGTTCAAAGTTTTGGATAGTTTTATAATACCCAACCCTGATCTGTACGTCTCCACAACCTGCCTTTCAGAACAGGTTTATATATACTGAGATCATGTGACAGATCATGTGACACTTTACACAGCTGACTGTCTTAGTGCCAGCATCCATCTGTGGTGGTAAATAAACAGCCAAGAAAAATATAGATGAAAACTCTTTAGGCAAGTAGTGTGGTCTGAAGCTTCTCATAAGATCTCTACTTCAGGCGAGCAAAATCTAGAGACTTCCTTAGATTTCGTGCACCAGCTGTTGTTTACACATATGCACAGATCCCCCATCATCCCCTCATCCTTCTTTTTACCAGAGTGTGCTGTTCTATCTACCCGGTTCAGTGTGTATCCCGCTAGCTGAATATCCATGTCATCATTCAGCCACGATTCCGTGAAACATAAGATGTTACAGTTTTTGATGTCCCGTTGGTAGGATATTCGTGATCGTACCTCGTCTAATTTATTGTCCAATGATGTCCCGTTGGTAGGATATTCGTGATCGTACCTCGTCTAATTTATTGTCCAATGATTGTATTTTGGCAAGTAATACTGACGGTAACGGCAGCTTTCCCACTTGGCGGATCCTTACGAGGCATCCCGCTCTGTGTCCTCTGTACCTGCAGCTCTTCCTCTTGCCAATGACGGGGTCTTGTCGGGTGTTCGAAGTACATCCTGTGTGTTTAATCCGAGGTGAGTGATCTCTGTCCTGATATCTAGAAGGTCTTTGTCTAATCCGAGGTGAGTGATCTCTGTCCTAATATCCAGAAGCTCTTTGTCTAATCCGAGGTGAGTGATCGCTGTCCTGATATCCAGGAGCTCTTTCTCTAATCCGAGGTGAGTGATCGCTGTCCTCATATCCAGAAGCTCTTTGTCTAATCCGAGGTGAGTGATCGCTGTCCTAATATCCAGAAGCTCTTTGTCTAATCCGAGGTGAGTGATCGCTGTCCTGATATCCAGAAGCTCTTTGTCTAATCCGAGGTGAGTGATCGCTGTCCTAATATCCAGAAGCTCTTTGTCTAATCCGAGGTGAGTGATCGCTGTCCTGATATCCAGAAGCTCTTTGTCTAATCCGAGGTGAGTGATCGCTGTCCTAATATCCAGAAGCTCTTTGTCTAATCCGAGGTGAGTGATCGCTGTCCTCATATCCAGAAGCTCTTTGTCTAATCCGAGGTGAGTGATCGCTGTCCAGATATCCAGAAGCTCTTTGTCTAATCCGAGGTGAGTGATCGCTGTCCTGACATCCAGAAGCTCTTTGTCTAATCTGAGGTGAGTGATCACTGTCCTGATATCCAGAAGCTCTGTCTAATCCGAGGTGAGTGATCGCTGTCCTGATATCAAGAAGCTCTTTGTCTAATCCGAGGTGAGTGATCGCTGTCCTAATATCCAGAAGCTCTTTGTCTAATCCGAGGTGAGTGATCGCTGTCCTTATATCCAGAAGCTCTTTGTCTAATCCGAGGTGAGTGATCGCTGTCCTAATATCCAGAAGTTATTTTTTTGCCGTAAAATACGTTGGCAGAAACATTATGTACAAGATAAATGACAAATAACGCTGGAAAAACCCCCACATAATAGCACAATTGGTTGGGCGTCCGTAAAACTGCTGCCATTTCATCCTGCGCCATTTTAACACATGGTTCAGTTTATGAAGGGGGTCTCAGGAGGTCTGGGTACTGTATATACGGTTCAGTCTATGATGGGGGTCTCAGGAGGTCTGTGTACATGTTTCCTCCTTCAGTTCCTCCTGTTCCCCGGGGTAGTGTGACCCCAGATTATATGATATGGGGCATGTTCTTCACACACACCACACACATACACACAGATTGACCACCCAACGCCCAGGGTATAACCAGGGGTGGAAAGAAATGAAATGTCCAAAATATCCTAATCAAGGACAAGTACTGTTACTATAATGACATTTTACTCAGTAGAAGTCCTGTTACTATAATGACATTTTACTCAGTAGAAGTCCTGTTACTATAATGACATTTTACTCAGTAGAAGTCCTGTTACTATAATGACATTTTACTCAGTAGAAGTCCTGTTACTATAATGACATTTTACTCAGTAGAAGTCCTGTTACTATAATGACATTTTACTCAGTAGAAGTCCTGTTACTTTAATGACATTTTACTCAGTAGAAGTCCTGTTACTATAATGACATTTTACTCAGTAGAAGTCCTGTTACTATAATGACATTTTACTCAGTAGAAGTCCTGTTACTATAATGACATTTTACTCAGTAGAAGTCCTGTTACTATAATGACATTTTACTCAGTAGAAGTCCTGTTACTTTAATGACATTTTACTCAGTAGAAGTCCTGTTACTATAATGACATTTTACTCAGTAGAAGTCCTGTTACTTTAATGACATTTTACTCAGTAGAAGTCCTGTTACTATAATGACATTTTACTCAGTAGAAGTCCTGTTACTATAATGACATTTTACTCAGTAGAAGTCCTGTTACTTTAATGACATTTTACTCAGTAGAAGTCCTGTTACTATAATGACATTTTACTCAGTAGAAGTCCTGTTACTATAATGACATTTTACTCAGTAGAAGTCCTGTTACTATAATGACATTTTACTCAGTAGAAGTCCTGTTACTTTAATGACATTTTACTCAGTAGAAGTCCTGTTACTTTAATGACATTTTACTCAGTAGAAGTCCTGTTACTATAATGACATTTTACTCAGTAGAAGTCCTGTTACTATAATGACATTTTACTCAGTAGAAGTCCTGTTACTTTAATGACATTTTACTCAGTAGAAGTCCTGTTACTATAATGACATTTTACTCAGTAGAAGTCCTGTTACTATAATGACATTTTACTCAGTAGAAGTCCTGTTACTATAATGACATTTTACTCAGTAGAAGTCCTGTTACTTTAATGACATTTTACTCAGTAGAAGTCCTGTTACTTTAATGACATTTTACTCAGTAGAAGTCCTGTTACTATAATGACATTTTACTCAGTAGAAGTCCTGTTACTATAATGACATTTTACTCAGTAGAAGTCCTGTTACTTTAATGACATTTTACTCAGTAGAAGTCCTGTTACTTTAATGACATTTTACTCAGTAGAAGTCCTGTTACTATAATGACATTTTACTCAGTAGAAGTCCTGTTACTATAATGACATTTTACTCAGTAGAAGTCCTGTTACTATAATGACATTTTACTCAGTAGAAGTCCTGTTACTTTAATGACATTTTACTCAGTAGAAGTCCTGTTACTATAATGACATTTTACTCAGTAGAAGTCCTGTTACTTTAATGACATTTTACTCAGTAGAAGTCCTGTTACTATAATGACATTTTACTCAGTAGAAGTCCTGAAAACTACTTTTAAAGTAAAAGAAGTCATTTAATAATGACATTTTAAGCTAAAGTTGTTACTTTAATGACCAAAAATATAAACCTGTTACCCTCTAATGACATTTTACTCCCTAGAAGTCCTGTTACTATAATGACATTTTACTTTAGAAGTCCTGTTACTTTAATGACATTTTACTCTTTAGAAGTCCTGTTACTATAATGACATCTTTACATCACTTATTCATGACCTTTACTCCCTCCCTCATTCACTCCCTTTTACATCAAGTCCTGTTACTATAATGACATTTTACTCAGTAGAAGTCCTGTCCCTCATTCATGACATTTTACATCAGTAGAAGTCTTTACTATAATGACATTTTACTCCCTAGAAGTCCTGTTACTTTCATGACATTTTACTCAGTAGAAGTCCTGTTACTTTGACATTTTACTCAGTAGAAGTCCCTGTTACTATAATGACATTTTACTCAGTAGATTCCTCCCTACTTTAATGACATTTTACTCCCTCAAGTCCTGTTACTATAATGACATTTTACTCAGTCATTCAGTCCTGTTACTATAATGACATTTTCCTCATTCAAGTCCTGTTACTATCACTCCCATTTTACTCAGTAGATTCCTGTTACTTTAATGACATTTTACTCAGTCCTCCCTCATTCACTCCCTCTCCTGTTACATAATGACATTTTACTCTCCC
The DNA here is from genome assembly GCF_034236695.1 of Oncorhynchus nerka. Classification (NCBI taxonomy): domain Eukaryota; kingdom Metazoa; phylum Chordata; class Actinopteri; order Salmoniformes; family Salmonidae; genus Oncorhynchus; species Oncorhynchus nerka. Next base: position 7,687,249 of record NC_088419.1, on the reverse strand, counting down.
TCCTGTTACTATAATGACATTTTCCTCACTCATTACTATAATGACTCCCTCTTTGACATTTTACTCCCTCTCTCCCTCCCTCATTCACTCCCATTTTACTCAGTAGAAGTCCTGTTACTCACTAATTCACATTTTACATCACTCCCTCCTGTTACTCATTTTACTCTCCCTCATTCATGACATTTTACATCACTCCTCTTTTTAATCACTTTTATTCAGTAGAAGTCCTGTTACATAATCCCATTTTACTCACTCATTCCTCCCTCTTTAATGACATTTTACTCATTAGAAGTCCTGTTACTATAATTCCATCTTTACTCATTCAAGTCCTCTTACTATAATCCCTTTTACTCACTATTCAGTCCTCTTTACTATAATGACATTTTACTCAGTAGAAGTCCTCTTACTCATAATGACATTTTACTCATTCCTCCTGTTACTTTAATGACATTTTACCTCAGTAGAAGTCCCTCTTACTATAATGACATTTCCCTCACTAGAAACTCCCTCTTTTGACTTTTACTCATAGAAGTCCTGTTACTTTAATGACATTTTACAGTCAAGTCCTGTCTCTCCCTGACATTTTACTCAGTAGAAGTCCTGTTTTCCTCACTCATTCACTCCCTAGATCCTCCTCTCTCCCTCACTCATCCCTCTTTTCCTCACTAGATCCTGTCACTTTAATGACATTTTACTCAGTCCCTCTACTCCCTCACTCATTCAGTCCCTCTTTACTATACTCCCTCTTTACTCAGTCATTCCTCCCTCTTTACATCACTTTTCTCCCTCACTCACAAAAGTCCTCTTTCCCTCACTCATTTTACTCCCTCTTTACATCACTCCCTTACTATAATGACATTTTACTCCCTCTTTACTATAATGACATTTTACTCCCTCATTCCTCCTCTTAATGACATTTTCTCCCTCACTCATTCAAAACTCTTTAAAAGTCAAAAGAAGCTCATTTAATAAGATTCAGCTCCCTTTAGCACATAAACCAAAAATATAAACCTCACTCACAAACTCCCTCTTTTCCCTCACTCATTCACTCCCTCTTTACATCACTCCCTCTCTCCCTCACTCACAAATTCCCTCTTTCACATTCATTCACTCCCTCTTTACTCTCCTCTTTCCCTCACTCACAAACTCCCTCTTTCCCTCCCTCATTCACTCTCACACTCACTCACTTACTCACCCATACAATCCAAATGGTGAGTGCCAAGGCCTCAGGACTCTAAAGGACTTGATATCAAATTAGCTCTGGAGGCGACAACAGAACATCATTCAAATACTGTACAAATGAATGAGCAAACCCTCTAAAAAGAGATTTGGCTGTAGATGTTGCATTAGATTAATAATCTATATATCTAATATCAAATTCATTCTTTATGTAGTTATGTATCCATCACAAAGAAACAAAGGAACTCTGTTCTCCCTCATTCACTTCTCTTTAGAACTTCCTGTTCCCTTTCTCATTCAGCTGATTTTCAAAGTGAATCAAGTCTATCCCGGCTCACTGTGCAATGAAGAGCAGTGTAACAATGCTAAAAGGAAGCTCACAGGTCATTCACTCCCTCTTTTCCTCACTCATTCACTCCCTCTTTACATCACTCCCTCTCTCCCTCCCTCATTCACTCCCTCTTTACATCACTCCCTCTCTCCCTCACTCATTCACTCCCTCTTTACATCACTCCCTCTCTCCCTCCCTCATTCACTCCCTCTTTACATCACTCCCTCTTTACATCACTCATTCACTCCCTCTTTACATCACTCCTCTTTACATCACTCATTCACTCCCTCTTTTCATCACTCATTCACTCCCTCTTTACATCACTCCCTCTCTCCCTCACTCATTCACTCCCTCTTTACATCACTCCCTCTCTCCCTCACTCATTCACTCCCTCTTTACATCACTCCCTCTCTCCCTCACTCATTCACTCCCTCTTTACATCACTCCCTCTCTCCCTCACTCATTCACTCCCTCTTTACATCACTCCCTCTCTCCCTCACTCATTCACTCCCTCTTTACATCACTCCCTCTCTCCCTCACTCACAAACTCCCTCTTTTCCTCACTCATTCACTCCCTCTTTACATCACTCCCTCTCTCCCTCACTCACAAACTCCCTCTTTTCCTCACTCATTCACTCCCTCTTTACATCACTCCCTCTCTCCCTCACTCACAAACTCCCTCTTTTCCTCACTCATTCACTCCCTCTTTACATCACTCCCTCTCTCCCTCACTCATTCACTCCCTCTTTACATCACTCCCTCTCTCCCTCACTCATTCACTCCCTCTTTACATCACTCCCTCTCTCCCTCACTCACAAACTCCCTCTTTCCCTCACTCATTCACTCCCTCTTTACATCACTCCCTCTCTCCCTCACTCATTCACTCCCTCTTTACATCACTCCCTCTCTCCCTCCCTCATTCACTCCCTCTTTACATCACTCCCTCTCTCCCTCACTCATTCACTCCCTCTTTACATCACTCCCTCTCTCCCTCCCTCATTCACTCCCTCTTTACATCACTCCCTCTCTCCCTCACTCACAAACTCCCTATTTTCCTCACTCATTCACTCCCTCTTTACATCACTCCCTCTCTCCCTCACTCACAAACTCCCTCTTTACATCACTCCCTCTCTCCCTCACTCACAAACTCCCTCTTTCCCTCACTCACTCACTCTCACACTCACTCACTTACTCACCCATACAATGACAAATGGTGAGTGCCAAGGCACACAGGACTCACCTAAAGGACTTGATATCAAATTAGCTCTGGAGGCGACAACAGAACATCATGGAAATACTGTACAAATGAATGAGCAAACCCTCCTAAAAAAGAGATTTGGCTGTAGATGTTGCATTAGATTAATAATCTATATATCTAATATCAAATGTACATTCGGTTATGTAGTTATGTATCCATCAGCAAAGAAACAAAGGAACTCTGTTCTAGAAACTTCACTTCTCTCAGAACTTCCTGTTCGGGTTTCGGCAGGAGCTGATTTTCAAAGTGAATCAAGTCTATCCCGGCTCACTGTGCAATGAAGAGCAGTGTAACAATGCTAAAAGGAAGCTCACAGGTCGACAGTGGTAGGGGCCCTGTGTTCACTTTGAGGGACCAGCTGCTTAATGTATGGAAAGGAATGATACAAATCCATCTTGTCTGGCACACAGGCAAGGTACTCGTCCAGCTCCCTTATACCTTTTCATCCTTTTGGTCATCCGTGATGAGGAGAAATCTTCTTCGTCAGATTTGATGCTCTGTCTCGTCCTCGTCAGTGTGTCAAGATGATGCTTTGGGTAGATCAAACCTGTAGAGTGGCAAATACGCAACTTACCCATTGAATATTTGTGCAAATTCTGCTTTATGTGGCAACTTAGTTCCTCATATCACTGACACTACAATTACCCAAACACAGACTTTCCATACTTGTTATTCTCAGATACCGAGACTGAAGTGAGTTTGTCAGATGTTCTCATACCTAAAAAGCTAATGTTGAGAGTCCATGTCTTTGTCTCCATGTCTTTCTGTACCTATTGTGTATTACTCACACAGTTATATGCACAATTAGACTTACAGAGTCTCTGTGTAAATTAGGATCAAGATGGTCTAAATGCCAAACAAAGTACAAATCCTAGGTCTAAACACTGTATGTCATGGCCAGGCAAGCTAACGTTAGCTAGTACACTTAGCTAGACATTACCCTGCTGTTGTTAGCTAGCCCAGATAACTTACATTGCTAGCTAGCTAGCCACCACCACACATAGTGACATCGAAGTGCTAGCTGTAATAGCGATCATCATCAGGTGGTGGTTAGCCATGTAGCTAACTAGCTAATTTAGCTGAAAGGATAGCTTGCTAAGGGTAGCATGCTGGACAACTAGGCTAACGCTAATGTACATAAGTTAGACTATTCGAAAGCTAGCTATACTAGCTGCTAAAGCCATCCATAGCTAAATGTTTGATCATTAATAGCTGGCTAGTTATCGCTCCTGTACTCCCTGTTCATCTACGACTGCGTGGCCATGCACGCCTCCAACCCAATCATCAAGTTTGCAGACAACACAACAGTAGTGGACTTGATTACCAACAACAATGAGACCACCTACAGGGAGGAGGTGAGGTTACTCGGAGTGGGGTGTCAGGAAAAGAAACTCTCACTCAAGGTCAACAAAACAAAGGAGATTATCGTGGACTTCAGGAAACAGCAGAGGGAGCACAACCCTATCTACATCGACGGGACAGTAGTGGAGAAGGTGGAAAGTTTTAAGTTCCTGGACGTACACATCACAGACAAACTGAAATGGTCCACCCACACAGACAGTGTGGTGAAGAAGGCGCAACAGCTCCTCTTCAACCTCAGGAGGCTGAAGAAATGTGGCTTGTCACCTAAAGCCCTCAGAAATGTTTACAGATGCACAATTGAGAGCATGAAAAATGGGACAGAGAGACTGAAAAACAGCATCTATCTCAAGGCCATCAGACTGTTAAACAGTCATCACTAGCACAAAGAGGCTGCTGCCTACATACAGACTTGAAATCAATCTTAGGGATCGCGAACCGCTAGCGGAACACATTTCGACAACATCCGGTGACATTGGAGCGCACCGAATTGAAATGACAAAATCGTAATATTAAACATTCATGAACATACAAATGTCTTACATCATTTAAAATATGAATTTATTGTTAATCCAACTGCGTTTTCAGATTTCCAAAAGGCTTTACGGTGAAAACATACCATGCGATTATGTGAGGACAGCACCCCATATAAAAATACTTTTTTAATCAAATCTAATGTATTTATATAGCCCTTCTTACATCAGCTGATATATCAAAGTGCTGTACAGAAACCCAGCCTAAACCCCCAAACAGCAAGCAATGCAGGTGTAGAACCACGGTGGATAGGAAAAACTCCCAAGAAAGGCCAAAACCTAGGAAGAAACCTAGAGAGGAACCAGGCTATGAGTGGTGCCCAGTCCTCTTCTGGCTGTGCCAGGTGGAGATTATAACAGAACATGGTCGAGATGTTCAAATGTTCATAAATGACCAGCAGGGTCAAATAATAGGAATCACAGTGAACAAGTCAGGGTTCCATAGCTGCAGGCAGAACAGTTGAAACTGGAGCAGCAGCACGGCCAGGTGGACTGGGGACAACAAGGAGTCATCATGCCAGGTAGTCCTGAGGCATGGTCCTAGGGCTCAAGTCCTCCGAGAGAGAGAAGAAAGAAAGAAAGAAAGAAAGAAAGAAAGAAAGAAAGAAAGAAAGAAAGAAAGAAAGAAAGAAAGAAAGAAAGAAAGAGAAAGAAAGAGAGAGCACACTTAAATTCACACAGGACACCAGATAAGACAGGAGAAATACTCCAGATATAACAGACTGACCCTAGCCCCCCGACACATAAACTACTGCAGTATAAATACTGGAGGCTGAGACAGGAGGGGTCAGGAGACACTGTGGCCCCATCCGATGATACCCCCGGACAGGGCCAAACAGGCAGGATATAACCCCACCCACTTTGCCAAAGCACAGCCCCCACACCACTAGAGGGATATCTTCAACCACCAACTTACCATCCTGAAACAAGGCCGAGTATTGCCCACAAAAATCTCCGCCACGGCACAAACCAAGGGGGGGGTGCCAACCCAGACAGGAAGACCACGTCAGTGACTCAACCCACTCAAGTGACGCACCCCTCCTAGGGACGGCATGGAAGAGCATCAGTAAGCCAGTGACTCAGCCCCTGTAATATAGTTAGAGGGAGAGAATCCCAGTGGAGAGAGTGGGAGGGCTGTTCGTTGCTCCAGTGCCTTTCCGTTCACCTTCACACTCCTGGGCCAGACAACATAGGACCTACTGAAGAAATGAGTCTTCAATAAAGACTTAAAGGTTGAGACCGAGTCTGCGTCTCTCACATGGGTAGGCAGACCATTCCATAAAAATGGAGGTCTATAGGAGAAAGCCCTGCCTCCAGCTGTTTGCTTAGAAATTCTAGGGACAATTAGGAGGCCTGCGTCTTGTGACCGTAGCGTACGTGTAGGTATGTACGGCAGGACCAAATCAGAAAGATAAGTAGGAGCAAGCCCATGTAATGCTTTGTAGGTTAGCAGTAAAATCTTGAAATCAGCCCTTGCCTTAACAGGAAGCCAGTGTAGAGAGGCTAGCACTGGAATAATATGATCACATTTTTTGGTTCTAGTCATGATTCTAGCAGCCGTATTTAGCACTAACTGAAGTTTATTTAGTGCTTTATCCAAGTAGCCGGAAAGTAGAGCATTGCAGTAGTCTAACCTAGAAGTAACAAAAGCATGGATTAATTTTTCTGCATCATTTTTGGACAGAAACATTCTGATTTTTGCAATGTTACGTAAATGGAAAAAAACTGTCCTTGAAACAGTCTTGATATGTTCGTCAAAAGAGAGATCAGGGCCCAGAGTAACGCCGAGGTCATTCAAAGTTGTATTTGAGACAACTGTACAACCATCAAGATTAAGATTAAGATCAACATAAGATCTCTTTGTTTCTTGGGACCTAGAACAAGCATCTCTGTTTTGAGTTTAAAAATAGAAAGTTTGCAGCCATCCACTTCCTTATGTCTGAAACACAGGCTTCCAGCGAGGGCAATTTTGGGGCTTCACCATGTTTCATTGAAATGTACAGCTGTGTGTCATCCGCATAGCAGTGAAAGTTAACATTATGTTTTTGAATGACATCCCCAAGAGGTAAAATGTATAGTGAAAACAATAGTGGTCCTAAAACAGAACCTTGAGGAACACCGACATTTACAGTTGATTTGGACCAGCACCGGCTTCACAAAATCACAAATAGCGATAAAATAAATCACTTACCTTTGAAGATCTTCCTCTGTTTGCAATCCCAAGGGTCCCAGCTACACAATGAATGTTTGTTTTGTTCAATAAAGTCCTTCTTTATATCCAGAAAAGTCCATTTAGTTGGCACCATTGATTTCAGTAATCCACTCCTTCAACATGCATACAAAAATATCTAAAAAGCTACTGGTAAACTTCGTCCAAACAAGTCAAATAATGTTTCTAATCAATCCTCAGGTTCCCTAATATGTAAATAAATATAATATATTATATATATATATAATATCATATTTCAGACGGAAAGAACGGTGTTCAATAGAAAAGGAAAATAGCGAAGAGCGCGCCCTCCTTCACGCTCGCCAAAAGTCTACCTGCCCTGATGAGAACACCTTGGATAAACTACAACTACTTGATCGCTTTTCAAGAAACAACCCTTTCTAAAGACTGTTGACATCTAGTGGAAGCCATAGGAACTGCAATCTGGGCCCCTTTTTTTATATATCCCATAGGCTAGCATTGAAAAGGCCTGTGACCTAAAAAAAAAAATCATTTCCAGATGGATTTTCCTCTGGTTTTCGCCTGCCGTATCAATTCTGTTATACTCACAGATATTATTTTAACAGTTTTAGAAACTTCAGAGTGTTTTCTATCCAATTATACCAATTATATGCATATCCTGGTTTCTGCGCCTGAGTAACAGGCAGTTTACTTTGGGCATGTCATCCGGAAATTCAGGATGCTGCACCCTCGCCTTAAGAAGATGTATTAAACAGTGTGTGTGTGTGTGTGTGTGTGTGTGTGTGTGTGTGTGTGTGTGTGTGTGTGTGTGTGTGTGTGTGTGTGTGTGTACGTCGTGTGCGTGTGTCTGTGCGTACCTCGTGTGCGTATGTCTGTGTCTGTGCGTACGTTGTGTGTGTGCGTGTGTCTGTGCATACGCCCTGTGTCTGTGCGTACGTTGTGTGTGTGCGTGTGTCTGTGCATACGCCCTGTGTCTGTGCGTACGTTGTGTGTGTGCGTGTGTCTGTGCGTACGCCGTGTGTCTGTGTGTCTGTGTCTGTGCGTGTGTCTGTGTCTGTGTGTGTGTCTGTGTGTACGTTGTGTGCGTGTGTCTGTGTCTGTGCGTGTGTCTGTGCGTACGCCGTGTGTCTGTGCGTGTGTCTGTGCGTGTGTCTGTGCGTGTGTCTGTGTCTGTGTCTGTGTCTGTGCGTGTGTCTGTGCGTTTGTCTGTGCGTGTGTCTGTGCGTGTGTCTGTGTCTGTGTCTGTGCGTACGTCGTGTGTCTGTGTCTGTGTCTGTGCGTACGTTGTGTGTCTGTGCGTACGCCGTGTGTCTGTGCGTACGCCGTGTGCGTGTGTCTGTGTCTGTGTCTGTGTCTGTGCGTACGCCGTGTGCATACGTCGTGTGTCTGTGTCTGTGTCTGTGTCTGTGCGTACGCCGTGTGCGTACGTCGTGTGTCTGTGTCTGTGTCTGTGTCTGTGAGTACGCCGTGTGTCTGTGTTTGTGTCTGTGTGTACTTTGTGTGTCTGTGTCTGTGTCTGTGCGTACGCCGTGTGTCTGTGTCTGTGTCTGTGCGTACGTCGTGTGTCTGTGTCTGTGTCTGTGCGTACGTCGTGTGTCTGTGTCTGTGTCTGTGCGTACGCGGTGTGTCTGTGTCTGTGCGTACGTCGTGTGTCTGTGTATGTGCGTACGTCGTGTGTCTGTGTCTGTGCGTACGCGGTGTGTCTGTGTCTGTGCGTACGTCGTGTGTATGTGTCTGTGTCTGTGCGTACGCCGTGTGTCTGTGCGTACGTCGTGTGTATGTGTCTGTGTCTGTGCGTACGTCGTGTGTATGTGTCTGTGTCTGTGCGTACGCCGTGTGTCTGTGCGTACGCCGTGTGTCTGTGCGTACGTCATGTGTCTGTGCGTACGTCGTGTGTCTGTGTCTGCGTCTGTGCGTACATCGTGTGTCTGTGCGTGTGTCTGTGCGTACGCCGTGTGTCTGTGTCTGTGTCTGTGCGTACGTCGTGTGTCTGTGCGTGTGTCTGTGCGTACGCCGTGTGTCTGTGTCTGTGCGTAAGTCGTGTGTCTGTGCGTACGTCATGTGTCTGTGCGTACGTCGTGTGTCTGTGTCTGCGTCTGTGCGTACATCGTGTGTCTGTGCGTGTGTCTGTGCGTACGCCGTGTGTCTGTGTCTGTGCGTACGTCGTGTGTCTGTGCGTACGTCATGTGTCTGTGTCTGCGTCTGTGCGTACATCGTGTGTCTGTGCGTGTGTCTGTGCGTACGCCGTGTGTCTGTGTCTGTGTCTGTGTCTGTGCGTACGTCGTGTGTCTGTGTCTGTGTCTGTGCGTACATCGTGTGTCTGTGCGTGTGTCTGTGCGTACGCCGTGTGTCTGTGTCTGTGCGTACATCGTGTGTCTGTGTCTGTGTCTGTGCGTACGTCGTGTGTCTGTGTCTGTGTCTGTGTCTGTGCGTACGTCGTGTGTCTGTGTCTGTGTCTGTGCGTACGTCGTGTGTCTTTGTCTGTGTGTACGTCGTGTGTCTGTGTCTGTGTGTACGTCGTGTCTGTGTCTGTGCGTACGTCGTGTGTCTGTGTCTGTGCGTACGTCGTGTGTCTGTGTCTGTGCGTACGTCGTGTGTCTGTGTCTGTGTCCGTGCGTACGTCGTGTGTCTGTGTCTGTGCGTACGTCGTGTGTCTGTGTCTGTGCGTACGTCGTGTGTCTGTGTGTACGTCGTGTGTCTGTGTCTGTGTCTGTGCGTACGTCGTGTGTCTGTGTCTGTGCGTACGTCGTGTGTCTGTGTCTGTGTGTACGTCGTGTGTCTGTGTCTGTGTCTGTGTGTGTGTCTGTGTCTGTGTCTGTGTCTGTGTGTACGTCGTGTGTCTGTGTCTGTGTGTACGTCGTGTGTCTGTGTCTGTGTCTGTGCGTACGTCGTGTGTCTGTGTCTGTGTCTGTGTCTGTGTGTACGTCGTGTGTCTGTGTCTGTGCGTACGCCGTGTGTCTGTGTCTGTGCATACGTCGTGTGTCTGTGTCTGTGTCTGTGTCTGTGCGTACGTCGTGTCTGTGTCTGTGTCTGTGCGTACGTCGTGTGTCTGTGCGTCGTGTGTTTTCTCTCAGGGTTTTTCATTACTCAGACTCAGTTTCATGAATCAAATGGAATACAGGAGTGAAAGCAGAATGACCCCCACTAACTCCACTCTACTCACATTCCTTAAGTTAACATAAATATACTTAATCAAGTCGGTAAGGACAAGCTTCTTACTCCCCTGCAGAAGAGAGCACAGTGCATTAACCTCCGTCTCTGGAACTGAGAAGCAGATCTGGGTTCAAATCTTAGAAGAAAGAATTCTTTCAAATCGTATTTGAACCCAGGTCTGTCTGAGAATCGGTCGTAGCGTTCAGATCATTCTGGCTCCCTGTTTGGGCAATTATTTCAAATCGTATTTGAACCCAGGTCTGTCTGAGAATCGGTCGTAGCGTTCAGATCATCCTGGCTCCCTGTTTTTGGGCAATGAAGGATTCGATTTGATGATATTGTGACGTGGAGAAGCGTCACTTTTAAGTCTTCGTTCGTGTGATAATCCGTGTGTGGGGTTTCTACTCCTTACTGCACTTTTAAAACTCATAAAAACTCGTTATTAAGACACATATTTACATGGCGTTAAAGCGTTTAACTCCACGGTACAACCCCGCGTCGTGTAGTTCAGTAAACTTCTAGAATAAACACAGTGAATTACTTTTTCTCAAGCAATAATGTCACGTATTGAGGGCTCTACCCTACCAGAGGTTTATTGTCCTGCTTAGTGTCACGTATTGAGGGCTCTACCCTACCAGAGGGTTATTGTTCTGCTTAGTGTCACGTATTGAGGGCTCTAGCTACCAGAGGTTTATTGTCCTGCTTAGTGTGAACAGAACTTCTGCACTCAACAATCCGGTCGCATTTCGCTTCGCTCCACACATTTTTCATTTCATTTCATTACAGTACAACGGCTTGATTTGTCTGATCGTAGCTAGCTACATAGCTAGCTACATAGCCGTCTTTGTATCAAAGATAATTGTGTAGTCTAGAGCGATTTCCTAGGTTAGCTAGCCAGCTATTGTCGTTCTTTTAACGCAACGTAACGTAATCAACACTGATAGCTAGCCAGCTAGCCCCGAATAGCAGCACAGTAGAAACTATTACACTCAACGGAACGACTTGATTAGTGTAGTGTCAACAACGCAGCCAATGCCAGCTAGCCTACATAGTCAACAACGCAGCCTCTGCCAGCTAGCCTACTTCAGCAGTACTGTATCATTTTAATCATTTTAGTCAATAAGATTCTTGCTACGTAAGCTTAACTTTCTGAACACTCGAGACGTGTAGTCCACTTGTCATTCCAATCTCCTTTGCATTAGCGTAGCCTCTTGTGTAGCCTGTCAACTATGTGTCTGTCTATCCCTGTTCTCTCCTCTCTGCACAGACCATACAAACGCTCCACACCGCGTGGCCGCGGCCACCCTAATCTGGTGGTCCCAGCGCGCACGACCCACGTGGAGTTCCAGGTCTCCAGTAGCCTCTGGAACTGCCGATCTGCGGCCAACAAGACAGAGTTCATCTCAGCCTATGCCTCCCTCCAGTCCCTCGACTTCTTGGCACTGACGGAAACATGGATCACCACAGACAACACTGCTACTCCTACTGCTCTCTCTTCGTCTGCCCACGTGTTCTCGCACACCCCGAGAGCTTCTGGTCAGCGGGGTGGTGGCACCGGGATCCTCATCTCTCCCAAGTGGTCATTCTCTCTTTCTCCCCTTACCCATCTGTCTATCGCCTCCTTTGAATTCCATGCTGTCACAGTTACCAGCCCTTTCAAGCTTAACATCCTTATCATTTATCGCCCTCCAGGTTCCCTCGGAGAGTTCATCAATGAGCTTGATGCCTTGATAAGCTCCTTTCCTGAGGACGGCTCACCTCTCACAGTTCTGGGCGACTTTAACCTCCCCACGTCTACCTTTGACTCATTCCTCTCTGCCTCCTTCTTTCCACTCCTCTCCTCTTTTGACCTCACCCTCTCACCTTCCCCCTACTCACAAGGCAGGAAATACGCTCGACCTCATCTTTACTAGATGCTGTTCTTCCACTAACCTCATTGCAACTCCCCTCCAAGTCTCCGACCACTACCTTGTATCCTTTTCCCTCTCGCTCTCATCCAACACTTCCCACACTGCCCCTACTCGGATGGTATCGCGCCGTCACAACCTTCGCTCTCTCTCCCCCGCTACTCTCTCCTCTTCCATCCTATCATCTCTTCCCTCTGCTCAAACCTTCTCCAACCTATCTCCTGATTCTGCCTCCTCAACCCTCCTCTCCTCCCTTTCTGCATCCTTTGACTCTCTATGTCCCCTATCCTCCAGGCCGGCTCGGTCCTCCCCTCCCGCTCCGTGGCTCGACGACTCATTGCGAGCTCACAGAACAGGGCTCCGGGCAGCCGAGCGGAAATGGAGGAAAACTCGCCTCCCTGCGGACCTGACATCCTTTCACTCCCTCCTCTCTACATTTTCCTCTTCTCTCTCTGCTGCTAAAGCCACTTTCTACCACTCTAAATTCCAAGCATCTGCCTCTAACCCTAGGAAGCTCTTTGCAACCTTCTCCTCCCTCCTGAATCCTCCTCCCCCCCCCCTCCTCCCTCTCTGCAGATGACTTCGTCAACCATTTTGAAAAGAAGGTCGACGACATCCGATCCTCGTTTGCTAAGTCAAACGACACCGCTGGTTCTGCTCACACTGCCCTACCCTGTGCTCTGACCTCTTTCTCCCCTCTCTCTCCAGATGAAATCTCGCGTCTTGTGACGGCCGGCCGCCCAACAACCTGCCCGCTTGACCCTATCCCCTCCTCTCTTCTCCAGACCATTTCCGGAGACCTTCTCCCTTACCTCACCTCGCTCATCAACTCATCCCTGACCGCTGGCTACGTCCCTTCCGTCTTCAAGAGAGCGAGAGTTGCACCCCTTCTGAAAAAAACTACACTCGATCCCTCCGATGTCAACAACTACAGACCAGTATCCCTTCTTTCTTTTCTCTCCAAAACTCTTGAACGTGCCGTCCTTGGCCAGCTCTCCCGCTATCTCTCTCAGAATGGCCTTCTTGATCCAAATCAGTCAGGTTTCAAGACTAGTCATTCAACTGAGACTGCTCTTCTCTGTATCACAGAGGCGCTCCGCACTGCTAAAGCTAACTCTCTCTCCTCTGCTCTCATCCTTCTAGACCTATCGGCTGCCTTCGATACTGTGAACCATCAGATCCTCCTCTCCACCCTCTCCGAGTTGGGCATCTCTGGCGCGGCCCACGCTTGGATTGCGTCCTACCTGACAGGTCGCTCCTACCAGGTGAAGTGGCGAGAATCCGTCTCCACACCACGTGCTCTCACCACTGGTGTCCCCCAGGGCTCTGTTCTAGGCCCTCTCCTATTCTCGCTATACACCAAGTCACTTGGCTCTGTCATAACCTCACATGGTCTCTCCTATCATTGCTATGCAGACAACACACAATTAATCTTCTCCTTTCCCCCTTCTGATGACCAGGTGGCGAATCGCATCTCTGCATGTCTGGCAGACATATCAGTGTGGATGACGGATCACCACCTCAAGCTGAACCTCGGCAAGACGGAGCTGCTCTTCCTCCCGGGGAAGGACTGCCCGTTCCATGATCTCGCCATCACGGTTGACAACTCCATTGTGTCCTCCTCCCAGAGCGCTAAGAACCTTGGCGTGATCCTGGACAACACCCTGTCGTTCTCAACTAACATCAAGGCGGTGGCCCGTTCCTGTAGGTTCATGCTCTACAACATCCGCAGAGTACGACCCTGCCTCACACAGGAAGCGGCGCAGGTCCTAATCCAGGCACTTGTCATCTCCCATCTGGATTACTGCAACTCGCTGTTGGCTGGGCTCCCTGCCTGTGCCATTAAACCCCTACAACTCATCCAGAACGCCGCAGCCCGTCTGGTGTTCAACCTTCCCAAGTCCTCTCACGTCACCCCGCTCCTCCGCTCTCTCCACTGGCTTCCAGTTGAAGCTCGCATCCGCTACAAGACCATGGTGCTTGCCTACGGAGCTGTGAGGGGAACGGCACCTCAGTACCTCCAGGCTCTGATCAGGCCCTACACCCAAACAAGGGCACTGCGTTCATCCACCTATGGCCTGCTCGCCTCCCTACTACTGAGGAAGTACAGTTCCTGCTCAGCCCAGTCAAAACTGTTCGCTGCTCTGGCCCCCCAATGGTGGAACAAACTCCCTCACGACGCCAGGACAGCGGAGTCAATCACCACCTTCCGGAGACACCTGAAACCCCACCTCTTTAAGGAATACCTAGGATAGGATAAAGTAATCCCTCTCACCCCCTTAAAAGATTTAGATGCACTACTGTTCCACTGGATGTCATAAGGTGAATGCACCAATTTGTAAGTCGCTCTGGATAAGAGCGTCTGCTAAATGACTTAAATGTAATGTAAATGTCACGTATTGAGGGCTCTACCTACCAGAGGTTTATTGTCCTGCTTAATGTCACGTATTGAGGGCTCTACCCTACCAGAGGTTTATTATCCTTCTTAATGCCACGTATTGAGGGCTCTACCCTACCAGAGGTTTATTGTCCTGCTTAGTGTAATGTATGTACATCATAGTGCATATTCACCTCTAACCCTTTTTAAATACCAACATTGCTAAGATGACTTTAAGATAGGCCTTAATTGCACCAACGTCTCACTCTAAAAAGTGCATGAATAAGTGATGAAACTGTGCTGAACACTTTGTGACCCGTTCTGGTAAGACAGAGATGATGGGTGGGGTGCAGGGGAAGCTATTTCTCCATCATTATCCCAAGACTCTTATCATCAAGGATGTTTACAGAGAGAGTAGTGTAGTCGTTGGCAACATTCACCATGGGAGGATGAGGATGGACGACTCTATGTTATCCTGTCACACACACACACCAGACACACACACACACCCAGTGGTTGGCAACATTCACCCTGGGAGGATGAGGATGGACGACTCTATGTTATCCTGTCACAGACACACACCAGACACACACACACACACAGTGGTTGGCAACATTCACCCTGGGAGGATGAGGAAGGACGACTCTATGTTATCCTGTCACACACACACACCAGACACACACACACACCCAGTGGTTGGCAACATTCACCCTGGGAGGATGAGGATGGACGACTCTATGTTATCCTGCCCCACACACACCCAGTGGTTGGCAACATTCACCCTGGGAGGATGAGGATGGACGACTCTATGTTATCCTGTCACACACACACACCAGACACACACACACACCCAGTGGTTGGCAACATTCACCCTGGGAGGATGAGGATGGACGACTCTATGTTATCCTGCCACACACACACCCAGTGGTTGGCAACATTCACCCTGGGAGGATGAGGATGGACGACTCTATGTTATCCTGTCACACACACACACCAGACACACACACACACCCAGTGGTTGGCAACATTCACCCTGGGAGGATGAGGATGGACGACTCTATGTTATCCTGCCCCACACACACACCAGACACACACACACACCCAGTGGTTGGCAACATTCACCCTGGGAGGATGAGGATGGACGACTCTATGTTATCCTGTCACACACACACACCCAGTGGTTGGCAACATTCACCCTGGGAGGATGAGGATGGACGACTCTATGTTATCCTGTCACACACACACACCAGACACACACACACACCCAGTGGTTGGCAACATTCACCCTGGGAGGATGAGGATGGACGACTCTATGTTATCCTGTCACACACACACACCAGACACACACACACACCCAGTGGTTGGCAACATTCACCCTGGGAGGATGAGGATGGACGACTCTATGTTATCCTGTCACACACACACACCCAGTGGTTGGCAACATTCACCCTGGGAGGATGAGGATGGACGACTATGTTATCCTGTCACACACACACACCAGACACACACACACACCCAGTGGTTGGCAACATTCACCCTGGGAGGATGAGGATGGACGACTCTATGTTATCCTGCCACACACACACCCAGTGGTTGGCAACATTCACCCTGGGAGGATGAGGATGGACGACTCTATGTTATCCTGTCACAGACACACACCAGACACACACACACACCCAGTGGTTGGCAACATTCACCCTGGGAGGATGAGGATGGACGACTCTATGTTATCCTGTCACACACACACACCAGACACACACACACACCCAGTGGTTGGCAACATTCACCCTGGGAGGATGAGGGACAAAGCTATATTATCCTGTCACAGACACACACCAGACACACACACACACCCAGTGGTTGGCAACATTCACCATGGGAGGATGAGGATGGACGACTCTATGTTATCCTGTCACACACACACATTTATAGCATCTGTATATCATCACATTCTGAGAGATTTAGTGAAACTCGTTATATTTCACCGTGGCCTTAATAAACACAAATCATGCTTCTATTTTAACACTTGTATTGTCCTACAACGCTGAATGATTGGTAGCCCTATAGACAACGTCTTGTGTAGGCTCCGTAGAGAGAGAGAGAGAGAGAGAGAGAGAGAGAGAGAGAGAGAGAGAGAGAGAGAGAGACAGAGAGACAGAGAGAGAGAGAGAGAGAGAGAGAGAGAGAGAGAGAGAGAGAGAGAACTGATTTACTTAGTGCTCGCAAGCTATGAGGAGCTTAGCAAGAAACTTCTCCAACATGTTACTGTACCTACCTCACAGCCGGGGCTCCACACCCGCTGACGACGTCTGGCGTTATACAGGGAGGAGTATTGGTATTACTACATGACTCAAATCAAAAATCAAATCAAATCAAATTTATTTGTCACATACACATGGTTATCAGATGTTAATGCGAGTGTAGCGAAATGCTTGTGCTTCTAGTTCCGACAATGCAGTAATAACCAACAAGTAATCTAACTAACAATTCTAAAACTACTGTCTTATACACAGTGTAAGGGGATAAAGAATATGTACATAAGGATATATGAATGAGTGATGGTACAGAGCAGCATACAGTAGATGGTATCGAGTACAGTATATACATATGAGATGAGTATGTAGACAAAGTAAACAAAGTGGCATAGTTAAAGTGGCTAGTGATACATGTATTACATAAGGATGCAGTCGATGATGTAGAGTACAGTATATACGTATGCATATGAGATGAATAATGTAGGGTAAGTAACATTATATAAGGTAGCATTGTTTAAAGTGGCTAGTGATATATTTACATCATTTCCCATCAATTCCCATTATTAAAGTGGCTGGAGTTGGGTCAGTGTCAATGACAGTGTGTTGGCAGCAGCCACTCAATGTTAGTGGTGGCTGTTTAACAGTCTGATGGCCTTAAGATAGAAGCTGTTTTTCAGTCTCTCGGTCCCAGCTTTGATGCACCTGTACTGACCTCGCCTTCTGGATGATAGCGGGGTGAACAGGCAGTGGTTTGGGTGGTTGATGTCCTTGATGATCTTCATGGCCTTCCTGTAACATCGGGTGGTGTAGGTGTCCTGGAGGGCAGGTAGTTTGCCCCCGGTGATGCGTTGTGCAGACCTCACTACCCTCTGGAGAGCCTTACGGTTGAGGGCGGAGCAGTTGCCGTACCAGGCGGTGATACAGCCCGCCAGGATGCTCTCGATTGTGCATCTGTAGAAGTTTGTGAGTGCTTTTGGTGACAAGCCGAATTTCTTCAGCCTCCTGAGGTTGAAGAGGCGCTGCTGCGCCTTCTTCACGACGCTGTCAGTGTGAGTGGACCAATTCAGTTTGTCTGTGATGTGTATGCCGAGGAATTTAAAACTTGCTACCCTCTCCACTACTGTTCCATCGATGTGGATAGGGGGGTGTTCCCTCTGCTGTTTCCTGAAGTCCACAATCATCTCCTTAGTTTTGTTGACGTTGAGTGTGAGGTTATTTTCCTGACACCACACTCCGAGGGCCCTCACCTCCTCCCTGTAGGCCGTCTCGTCGTTGTTGGTAATCAAGCCTACCACTGTTGTGTCGTCCGCAAACTTGATGATTGAGTTGGAGGCGTGCGTGGCCACGCAGTCGTGGGTGAACAGGGAGTACAGGAGAGGCTCAGAACGCACCCCCTTGTGGGGCCCCGTGTTGAGGATCAGCGGGGAGGAGATGTTGTTGCCTACCCTCACCACCTGGGGGCGGCCCGTCAGGAAGTCCAGTACCCAGTTGCACAGGGCGGGGTCGAGACCCAGGGTCTCGAGCTTGATGACGAGCTTGGAGGGTACTATGGTGTTGAATGCCGAGCTGTAGTCGATGAACAGCATTCTCACATAGGTATTCCTCTTGTCCAGGTGGGTTAGGGCAGTGTGCAGTGTGGTTGAGATTGCATCGTCTGTGGACCTATTTGGGCGGTAAGCAAATTGGAGTGGGTCTAGGGTGTCAGGTAGGGTGGAGGTGATATGGTCCTTGACTAGTCTCTCAAAGCACTTCATGATGACGGAAGTGAGTGCTACGGGGCGGTAGTCGTTTAGCTCAGTTACCTTAGCTTTCTTGGGAACAGGAACAATGGTGGCCCTCTTGAAGCATGTGGGAACAGCAGACTGGTATAGGGATTGATTGAATATGTCCGTAAACACACCGGCCAGCTGGTCTGCGCATGCTCTGAGGCGCGGCTGGGGATGCCGTCTGGGCCTGCAGCCTTGCGAGGGTTAACACGTTTAAATGTCTTACTCACCTCGGCTGCAGTGAAGGAGAGACCGCATGTTTTCGTTGCAGGCCGTGTCAGTGGCACTGTATTGTCCTCAAAGCGGGCAAAAAGTTATTTAGTCTGCCTGGGAGCAAGACATCCTGGTCCGTGACTGGGCTGGGTTTCTTCTTGTAGTCCGTGATTGACTGTAGACCCTGCCACATGCCTCTTGTGTCTGAGCCGTTGAATTGAGATTCTACTTTGTCTCTGTACTGACGCTTAGCTTGTTTAATAGCCTTGCAGAGGGAATAGCTGCACTGTTTGTATTCGGTCATGTTGCCAGACACCTTGCCCTGATTAAAAGCAGTGGTTCGCGCTTTCAGTTTCACGCGAATGCTGCCATCAATCCACGGTTTCTGGTTAGGGAATGTTTTTATCGTTGCTATGGGAACGACATCTTCAACGCACGTTCTAATGAACTCGCACACCGAATCAGCGTATTCGTCAATATTTTTATCTGACGCAATACGAAACATGTCCCAGTCCACGTGATGGAAGCAGTCTTGGAGTGTGGAGTCAGCTTGGTCTGACCAGCGTTGGACAGACCTCAGCGTGGGAGCCTCTTGTTTAAGTTTCTGCCTGTAGGGAGGGATCAACAAAATGGAGTCGTGGTCAGCTTTTCCGAAAGGGGAGCGGGGCAGGGCCTTATATGCGTCGCGGAAGTTAGAGTAACAATGATCCAAGGTTTTACCACCCCTGGTTGCGCAATCGATATGCTGATCAAATTTAGGGAGTCTTGTTTTCAGATTAGCTTTGTTAAAATCCCCAGCTACAATGAACGCAGCCTCCGGATAAATGGTTTCCAGTTTGCAAAGAGTTAAATAAAGTTCGTTCAGAGCCATCAATGTGTCTGCTTGGGGGGGGATATATACGGCTGTGATTATAATCGAAGAGAATTCTCTTGGAAGATAATGCGGTCTACATTTGATTGTGAGGAATTCTAAATCAGGTGAACAGAAGGATTTGAGTTCCTGTATGTTTCCTTCATCACACCATGTCTCGTTAGTCATGAGGCATACGCCCCCGCCGCTCTTCTTACCAGAAAGATGTTTGTTTCTGTCGGCGCGATGCGTGGAGAAACCCGTTGGCTGCACCGCATCGGATAGCGTCTTCCCAGTAAGCCATGTTTCCGTGAAGCAGAGAACGTTGCAGTCTCTGATGTCCCTCTGGAATGCTACCCTTGCTCGGATTTCATCAACCTTGTTGTCAAGAGACTGGACATTGGCAAGAAGTATGCTGGGGAGTGGTGCGCGATGTGCCCTTGTCCGGAGTCTGACCAGAAGACCGCTACGTTTCCCTCTTTTTCGGAGTCGTTTCCTTGGGTCGCTGCATGCGATCCATTCCGTTGTCCTGTTTGTAAGGCAGAACACAGGATCCGCGTCGCGGAAAACATATTCTTGGTCGTACTGATGGTGAGTTGACGCTGATCTTATATTCAGTAGTTCTTCTCGACTGTATGTAATGAAACCTAAGATGACCTGGGGTACTAATGTAAGAAATAACACGTAAAAAAAAAAAAAAAACTGCATAGTTTCCTAGGAACGCGAAGCGAGGCGGCCATCTCTGTCGGCGCCAGTGATCGTTGAGCTTAATACTCCGTATTAAGCTCCGTTCTAGGATAGGTAGGAGAGGTCTCTTAAGGAGATCACCTTCTCGTGTTTTGGGTGTGTCGTCAGCTTCCGCATGGCGTGTCACTGTATTGTGTTGTAGAGGGCGGTGTGGACCCCCGGCTGTGAGGTAGGTACTGTCTGTTCCTGGTTTCAACGAGCACCTAAAATGACACTGACCACGAGCCTGGGTCTTTGATCAGGTGCTTGATCTTCCCACGGGAGATTATAAAGGCACACACTGGCCGCGGTAAGCGACAAAGGGCGGCAAAAGGCACAAGTTTTGAAAGTGGCTCGGTTCGTGGTGCTCGCTCCCTTGGAAGATGAAATTAGCTGAAGTCTTGAGCGGCCTCTGGGCACGGTTGACCAATGAGCAGAGTTCATCTTGTCAACCAATCAAACTATGTTTTAATGACAACATTCGAGATGACAACAACCCGGGGACCGCTGGTCACATGGTCTGAGAGTTTTCCTGCGGTTCAATTGCCCAGATTTCATGGTTTTATTTAAGGGCTGTGTACGGTAACTTAACACTAGTTCAAAACACCACTCCTTTGCCGCATCAAACCAAAAAATAATACGTCACTTCCTGTTTGGAAGAGCGAGGATAAAGTCTGAATCCAACGCGCCTCGTTGGACTTTTGATTATTGTTCTGCTCTTACAGTGCCGCTCAGGTGAGGCCTTTTTGTTTCATGCAGCGCGCCAGAGCAGTTCTTGTCGGGAGAAATTAATATATGTATATTCTATTCATATACGCTAATTCTATTCAAATAAAGATTGCTTCCCTTCCACGCCCACAACGGAAGCACAATCATGGCCTCGGATTTTGCAGGTGGACGCATTAGAACAGACCCGGGGTCTGTTTCTCTGGCGGCAGACATGCTGAAAGGCTTAGTGTTGTTTCTTCGAAACCAGCAACTCAACCAATCAATCAACCTCTGCCTGTGAATAACAACAACCGGTTTTACACGATTTCTGCATTTATGAGTGTTCCACAGAGCTATAATGTTTACCAGCTGGGCTGCTCTCTCTCTCTCTCTCTCTCTCTCTCTCTCTCTCCCTCTGTCCCTCTGTCCCTCTGTCTCTCTCTCTCTCTCTCTCTCTCTCAATTCAATTCAAAGGGCTCTCTCTCTCTTTCTCTCTCTCTGTCTCTCTCTCTGTGTCTCTCTCTGTTTCTCTAGGCAGTCCCAGTCAGTTTGTGGCTGCTGGTTTGGCACTGTTCTCCTATGGGGAAAAAGCAAAAACCAACCAAGTACTCTTTGTTATCTGTTTTGAACAGAAAAGTTTTTTTTTGTGCATTAGGCACATTTTTAACATAGCTGGTGTTTTAAGCTTTTCATCGTGAAGTTGTTGTTAGAAAAACACAAAACGTGAAACTTGAGGAATAGTTTTACTACAAAGTTACTGCTAGTGCTGCTAGTGCTGCTAGTGCTGCTAGTGCTGCTAGTGCTGCTTAGTGCTGCTAGTGCTGCTTAGTGCTGCTAGTGCTGCTAGTGCTGCTAGTGCTGCTAGTGCTGCGACAGATTGTTTGGGTTGAAGGGTATTTTTCCAGGGATAACGGTACTGTACTGAGTACTGAGTGTATGAAAGTACATTTTAGATGATAGACAGGATTTAGATAGGACAGTGAGGCGATAGCTGTGTACTGTACTATAAACACAAAGTTGTTATTTTGTTTTATTTGTCAGGGTAGATGATATATTCATGGTTTAGATACTATAAGTTAGGATTTATTCTCTAAAGTGAGGTGATTGCCGTTGAGTTGACAGCTTCAGGGAGCCCTAGATGGGTCCTCGGAGTCCTTCAGCGAGGTGCTCTGGGGCTGACTAACCTCATGCTTCAGTGCGCTCAACATATTGCCTAACCGACTGCAAACGCGCTTCCCAAATGGCACCCTATTCTCTATTTTAGTGCACTACTTTAGCCCAGGACCCCATAGACCTCTGGTCAACCGTAGTGCACTAAATAGGGAATAGGGTGCCGTTTGTGCCGCACATTTCTGACTTACTGACCTGCTTCAACTGACTCCTCTCTCACGTCTCCAGGACTCACGCAGGGCCGTGTAAAAGAGATTTAATGGGAGTAGGAGTTAAGAAAGCAAAAGGAAGCCTGTTGAAGAAAGCCCTCCTTTGTGTGTGTGTGTGTGTGTGTGTGTGTGTGTGTGTGTGTGTGTGTGTGTGTGTGTGTGTGTGTGTGTGTGTGTGTGTGTGTGTGTGTGTGTGTGTGTGTGTGTGTGTGAACATCCAGTAGCTATACTTCCTCCCTCCCTGCCGTAACGTTCCCCCACCCCCTTCCATGTACCTTTACCCTCCAGCATGGGTTCTAATAGAAACCCATACAAACCAAACACCCTACGCTTCTGCCTGACTTTGGAAACCTATTTGGAATTTTGAGTTAAAAATATATATTAAAGGGCCTCTGTGTGACGGTGGTGGATTGATTCCCTCTGGCTCCTCTGAGATCTCTAGGAAATGAGCCCTTGGAGGGCTCTTGTGATAAAACCAATACATCCACCTGAATACATTGGCTGAGTCCCAAATGGGACCCTAGTCTCTACATAGTGCACTACTGTTGATCAGAGTCCTATGAGCACTATGAGTTTTATGAGTCATATGGGCACTATGAGGTCTTTGAGCACTATGAGTCCCAGGAGCACTATGGGCACTATGAGCTCTATGAGTCCTATGAGAACTATGCGTCATATGATCACTATGAGTCCTGTGAACTATGAGCCCTATGAGCACTATGAGTCCTGTGAGGCCTATGATCACTGTGAGTCCTATGAGCATTATGAGTCCTATGAGCATTATGAGTCCTATGAGTATTATGAGTTCTATGAGCATTATGAGTCCTATGAGCATTATGAGTCCTGTGAGTATTATGAGTCCTATGACCATTATGAGCCCTATGAGCATTATGAGTCCTATGACCATTATGAGTCCTGTGAGTCCTATGATCACTGTGAGCACTGTGAGTCCTATGAGCATTATGAGCCCTATGAGCATTATGAGTCCTGTGCATCCTATGATCACTGTGAGTCCTATGAGCACTATGAGTCCTATGAGCACTATGAGTTCTGTGCGTCCTATGAGTCGTATGAGCTCTATGAGTCCTATGAGTCATATGAGCACTATAAGCACTACGAGCCCTATGAGCACTATGAGCACTACGAGTCCTATGAGTCCTATGAGCACTATAGGTTCTGTGTGTCCTATGAGCACTATGAGTCCTATGAGCTCTATGAGTCCTATGAGTCATATGAGCACTATAAGTACTACGAGTCCTGTGAGCACTATGAGTTCTGTGCGTCCTATGAGCACTGTGAGTCCTATGAGCATTATAAGCCCTATGAGCACTATGAGCATTATGAGCCCTATGAGCATTATGAGTCCTATGAGCATTATGAGTCCTATGGGCATTATGAGTCCTATGACCATTATGAGTCCTATGACCATTATGAGTCCTGTGAGCATTATGAATCCTGTGCGTCCTATGATCACTGTGAGTCCTATGAGCACTATGAGTCCTATGAGCACTATGAGTCCTGTGAGTGCTATGGGCACTGTGAGTCCTATGAGCATAATGAGACCTATGAGCATTATGTGTCCTGTGCGTCCTATGATCACTGTGGGTCCTATGAGCACTATGAGTCCTATGAGCACTATGAGTCCTATGAGCTCTAAGCCCACACAGTCCACACAGCCCACACAGTCCACACAGCCCACACAGTCCACACAGACCAGGGGTACAAAAAACAACATTCATCCGCCGTCTGGCTGAGCTTAGCACTTCAACCGGGGAACCACTCCTGTCCTGACAGACAGACTGACGTCCCACAGGATATAGAGGTGTGTGTGTGTGTGTGTGTGTGTGTGTGTGTGTGTGTGTGTGTGTGTGTGTGTGTGTGTGTGTGTGTGTGTGTGTGTGTGTGTGTGTGCGTGTGCGTGTACAGGATAGAGAGAGAAATAACTGATATTATGGAAAATAGAACTGTTTCTGAACAGTGAACAGTGCGGAAAGAAATGGAGCTTATATCATGGAAGGAAAGCAGGAAATAGTACCCCAGCCAATCAGCTGACTGGCTGGCTGAATAGTATAATTGCATTCTAAAGGACTAGTGTTCTTGTATGAGTGTTTCAACCAAGGCTGATTTTATCTCAGGGGGAAATGGAACTGTATAAAGCACTGTAATCATCTGATGAAAATTGTATTTTAAATATGTTTATACAGTGCAGTGCAGTACAGTACAGTGCAGTACAGTGCAGTACAGTACAGTGCAGTACAGTGCAGTATAGTACAGTACAGTGCAGTGCAGTACAGTGCAGTACAGTGCAGTACAGTGCAGTGCAGTGCAGTACAGTACAGTGCAGTACAGTGCAGTACAGTACAGTGCAGTACAGTGCAGTACAGTACAGTGCAGTGCAGTGCAGTACAGTGCAGTACAGTGCAGTACAGTGCAGTGCAGTGCAGTACAGTACAGTGCAGTACAGTGCAGTACAGTACAGTGCAGTACAGTGCAGTACAGTACAGTACAGTGCAGTGCAGTACAGTGCAGTACAGTGCAGTACAGTACAGTGCAGTACAGTGCAGTACAGTACAGTGCAGTGCAGTACAGTGCAGTACAGTACAGTGCAGTACAGTACAGTGCAGTGCAGTACAGTACAGTGCAGTACAGTGCAGTGCAGTACAGTACAGTGCAGTACAGTACAGTGCAGTACAGTGCAGTACAGTACAGTGCAGTACAGTGCAGTACAGTACAGTGCAGTACAGTGCAGTACAGTACAGTACAGTGCAGTACAGTACAGTACAGTACAGTGCAGTACAGTGCAGTGCAGTACAGGATGGCAGCGTACTGAAGGAATGTTAAAGGGCACTTACTCCCTTGACTGTTTGGAGATTACAAAAAGCTGATCGTATTTAAGACAGTCTTCTACATCAAATGTATGTATACAGTACATCATGAAACTAGACTGTATTGTTACAGTAGGTGACAGTAGGTTACTGTAGGCTACAGTAGGTTACAGTAGGTTGGTTTATAAGGAGACAGGAAGTGAACAAAACCTTAAAATTAAAAACAATCTCTCTCTCTCTCTCTCTCTCTCTCTCACTCTCTCTCTCACTCTCTCTCTCTCTCTCTCTCTCTCACTCTCTCTCTCTCTCACTCTCTCTCTCTCTCTCTCCCTCTTAAATCAAATCAAGATAAGAAATAAATCTCTCTCTCTCGAGGAAGAAGAAGAAGTTTAAGCTGCCTATCACTCATTGGTTTTTGTGACCAGTGGACAGCCAGTGAATTATGTGGATCCCAGCCTATAGAATAACAGCTGTATAGTGTGGATCCCAGCCTATAGAATAACAGCTGCATAGTGTGGATCCCAGCCTATAGAATAACAGCTGTATAGTGTGGATCCCAGCCTATAGAATAACAGTGTGGATCCCAGCCTATAGAATAACAGTGTGGATCCCAGCCTATAGAATAACAGCTGCATAGTGTGGATCCCAGCCTATAGAATAACAGCTGCATAGTGTGGATCCCAGCCTATAGAATAACAGCTGTATAGTGTGGATCCCAGCCTATAGAATAACAGCTGTATAGTGTGGATCCCAGCCTATAGAATAACAGCTGCATAGTGTGGATCCCAGCCTATAGAATAACAGCTGCATAGTGTGGATCCCAGCCTATAGAATAACAGCTGTATAGTGTGGATCCCAGCCTATAGAATAACAGTGTGGATCCCAGCCTATAGAATAACAGTGTGGATCCCAGCCTATAGAATAAGAGCTGCATTATGTGGATCCCAGCCTATAGAATAACAGCTGTATAGTGTGGATACCAGCCTATAGAATAACCTATAGAATAACAGCTGTATAGTGTGGATCCCAGCCTATAGAATAACAGCTGTATAGTTTGGATCCCAGCCTATAGAATAACAGCTGTATAGTTTGGATCCCAGCCTATAGAATAACAGCTGCATAGTGTGGATCCCAGCCTATAGAATAACAGCTGTATAGTGTGGATCCCAGCCTATAGAATAACAGCTGCATAGTGTGGATCCCAGCCTATAGAATAACAGCTGCATAGTGTGGATCCCAGCCTATAGAATAACAGCTGCATAGTGTGGATCCCAGCCTATAGAATAACAGCTGCATTATGTGGATCCCAGCCTATAGAATAACAGCTGTATAGTGTGGATCCCAGCCTATAGAATAACCTATAGAATAACAGCTGTATAGTGTGGATCCCAGCCTATAGAATAACAGCTGCATAGTGTGGATCCCAGCCTATAGAATAACCTATAGAATAACAGCTGCATAGTGAGGATCCCATCCTATAGACTAACAGCTGCATAGTGTGGATCCCAGCCTATAGAATAACAGCTGCATAGTGTGGATCCCAGCCTATAGAATAACAGCTGTATAGTGTGGATCCCAGCCTATAGAATAACAGTGTGGATCCCAGCCTATAGAATAACAGTGTGGATCCCAGCCTATAGAATAAGAGCTGCATTATGTGGATCCCAGCCTATAGAATAACAGCTGTATAGTGTGGATCCCAGCCTATAGAATAACCTATAGAATAACAGCTGTATAGTGTGGATCCCAGCCTATAGAATAACAGCTGTATAGTTTGGATCCCAGCCTATAGAATAACAGCTGTATAGTTTGGATCCCAGCCTATAGAATAACAGCTGCATAGTGTGGATCCCAGCCTATAGAATAACAGCTGTATAGTGTGGATCCCAGCCTATAGAATAACAGCTGCATAGTGTGGATCCCAGCCTATAGAATAACAGCTGCATAGTGTGGATCCCAGCCTATAGAATAACAGCTGCATAGTGTGGATCCCAGCCTATAGAATAACAGCTGCATTATGTGGATCCCAGCCTATAGAATAACAGCTGTATAGTGTGGATCCCAGCCTATAGAATAACCTATAGAATAACAGCTGTATAGTGTGGATCCCAGCCTATAGAATAACAGCTGCATAGTGTGGATCCCAGCCTATAGAATAACCTATAGAATAACAGCTGTATAGTGTGGATCCTAGCCTATAGAATAACAGCTGTATAGTGTGGATCCCAGCCTATAGAATAACAGCTGTATAGTGTGGATCCCAGCCTATAGAATAACAGCTGCATAGTGTGGATCCCAGCCTATAGAATAACAGCTGTATAGTGTGGATCCCAGCCTATAGAATAACAGCTGTATAGTTTGGATCCCAGCCTATAGAATAACAGCTGCATAGTGAGGATCCCAGCCTATAGACTAACAGCTGCATAGTGTGGATCCCAGCCTATAGAATAACAGCTGCATTATGTAGATCCCAGCCTATAGAATAACAGCTGCATAGTGTGGATCCCAGCCTATAGAATAACAGCTGCATAGTGTAGATCCCAGCCTATAGAATAACAGCTGTATAGTGTGGATCCTAGCCTATAGAATAACAGCTACATAGTGTGGATCCCAGCCTATAGAATAACAGCTGCATAGTGTGGATCCCAGCCTATAGAATAACAGCTGCAGAGTGTGGATCCCAGCCTATAGAATAAAAGTTTGAGGGAGTTCCTCTGTTCTATACTCCTCTGTGGTATTTGGGCTCCATACTGTCAAAAACCAGTTTCATTTGAAAAGACCACGAGTGGGACTTTAAATTCTCAATCTAATTTGTGCTGATTCAAAAAAAAATGTCCATAGGCCTAAAAGACAAATATTCAAACTCGGTGACCGCCTGCAGGGAGAAACTTTGTAGCGGGGCAGGGGAAAAAAGAGGGAGAAGCATCGGGGATAGTCGCATTAGAAGTTGTGGGAGATGAGGAAATGTTGGACGGGCAAGGAGGCATTTCTGAGTCAAATAGGAATTGTTAATTCGACGTTGTCTGCATCTGGGTCTTACCTTCACACCTGATAGTAATAATAAATACACAATGAGTAACAATAACTTGGCTATATACGCGGGGTACCATTACTGAGTCGATGTGCTGGTACAAAACGCCGGACACAGGCGTAAAACACCCTACCCAAGAACAAACTGGTACAAAACGCCGGACACAGGCGTAAAACACCCTACCCAAGAACAAACTGGTACAAAACGCCGAACACAGGCGTAAAACACTCTACCCAAGAACAAACTGGTACAAAACGCCGGACAGCGAAAAACCCAACAATAAACCGGAACACCTCTTGACATAACAGCAAACAAGCACAAACACAGGAGGGCTAATAGAACCTAAATTACCCCAACCCAAAAACCCCAACAAGGAACAGGTGAAACCAATTAGACACAACCAACAGAAAAGGGGAAAAGGGATCGGTGACAGCTAGTAGACCGGCGACAACGCCCGCCGAGCACCACCCGAACAGGAAGGGGAGCCACCCGAACAGGAAGGGGAGCCACCCGAACAGGAAGGGGAGCCACCCGAACAGGAAGAGGAGCCACCCGAACAGGAAGGGGAGCCACCCAAACGGGAAGGGGAGCCATCCGAACGGGAAGGGGAGCCACCCGAACGGGAAGAGGAGCCACCCGAACGGGAAGGGGAGCCACGTGACACTAGGAATAAAGTGACATGTAATAAACAGTAGCAGCTGCGTAAGTGATGAGTCACAAAAGGGTCAATGTGTGCAAAAGGCATGAGGAGGTAGGAGAATAATTACAATTTTGCAGATTAACACTGGAGTGATAAATGATCAGATGGTCATGTACAGGTAGAGATATTGGTGTGCAAAAGAGCAGAAAAGTAAATAAATAAAAACAGTATGGAGAATGAGGTAGGTAAAAATGGGTGGGGTATTTACCGATAGACTATGTACAGCTGCAGCGATCGGTTAGCTGCTCAGATAGCAGATGTTTGAAGTTGGTGAGGGAGATAAAAGTCTCCAACTTCAGCGATTTTTGCAATTCGTTCCAGTCACAGGCATCTGCGAACTGGAACAAAAGGCGGCCAAATGAGGTGTTGGCTTTAGGGATGATCAGTGAGATGCACCTGCTGGAGCGCGTGCTACGGATGGGTGTTGCCATCGTGACCAGTGAACTGAGATAAGGCGGAGCTTTACCTAGCATGGACTTGTAGATGACCTGGAGCCAGTGGATCTGGCGACGAATATGTAGCGAGGGCCAGCCGACTAGAGCATACAAGTCGCAATGGTGGGTAATATAAGGTGCTTTAGTGACAAAACGGATGGCACTGTGATAAACTGCATCCAGTTTGCTGAGTAGAGTGTTGGAAGCAATTTTGTAGATGACATCGCCGAAGTCGAGGATCGGTAGGATAGTCAGTTTTACTAGGGTAAGTTTGGCGGCGTGAGTGAAGGAGGCTTTGTTGCGGAATAGAAAGCCGACTCTTGATTTGATTTTCGTTTGGAGATGTTTGATATGAGTCTGGAAGGAGAGTTTACAATCTAGCCAGACACCTAGGTACTTGATGTCCACATATTCAAGGTCGGAACCATCCAGGGTGGTGATGCTGGTCAGGCGTGCGGGTGCAGGCAGCGAACGGTTGAAAAGCATGCATTTGGTTTTACTAGCGTTTAAGAGCAGTTGGAGGCCACGGAAGGAGTGCTGTATGGCATTGAAGCTCGTTTGGAGGTTAGATAGCACAGTGTCCATGGACGGGCCGGAAGTATATAGAATGGTGTCGTCTGTGTAGAGGTGGATCAGGGAATCGCCCGCAGCAAGAGCAACATCATTGATATACACAGAGAAAAGAGTCGGCCCGAGAATTTAACCCTGTGGCACCCCCATAGAGACTGCCAGAGGACCGGACAGCATGCCCTCCGATTTGACACACTGAACTCTGTCTGCAAAGTAATTGGTGAACCAGGCAAGGCAGTCATCCGAAAAACCGAGGCTACTGAGTCTGCCGATAAGAATATGGTGATTGACAGAGTCGAAAGCCTTGGCAAGGTCGATGAAGACGGCTGCACAGTACTGTCTTTTATCGATGGCGGTTATGATATCGTTTAGTACCTTGAGCGTGGCTGAGGTGCACCCGTGACCGGCTGAGTTGCACACCTTCTGAAAAAACCTACACTCGATCCCTCCGATGTCAACAACTACAGACCAGTATCCCTTCTTTCTTTTCTCTCCAAAACTCTTGAACGTGCCGTCCTTGGCCAGCTCTCCCGCTATCTCTCTCAGAATGACCTTCTTGATCCAAATCAGTCAGGTTTCAAGACTAGTCATTCAACTGAGACTGCTCTTCTCTGTATCACGGAGGCGCTCCGCACTGCTAAAGCTAACTCTCTCTCCTCTGCTCTCATCCTTCTAGACCTATCGGCTGCCTTCGATACTGTGAACCATCAGATCCTCCTCTCCACCCTCTCCGAGTTGGGCATCTCCGGCGCAGCCCACGCTGGATTGCGTCCTACCTGACAGGTCGCTCCTACCAGGTGGCGTGGCGAGAATCCGTCTCCACACCACGTGCTCTCACCACTGGTGTCCCCCAGGGCTCTGTTCTAGGCCCTCTCCTATTCTCGCTATACACCAAGTCACTTGGCTCTGTCATAACCTCACATGGTCTCTCCTATCATTGCTATGCAGACGACACACATTAATCTTCTCCTTTCCCCTTCTGATGACCAGGTGGCGAATCGCATCTCTGCATGGCTGGCAGACATATCAGTGTGGATGACGGATCACCACCTCAAGCTGAACCTCGGCAAGACGGAGTTGCTCTTCCTCCCGGGAAGGACTGCCCGTTCCATGATCTCGCCATCACGGTTGACAACTCCATTGTGTCCTCCTCCCAGAGCGCTAAGAACCTTGGCGTGATCCTGGACAACACCCTGTCGTTCTCAACTAACATCAAGGCGGTGGCCCGTTCCTGTAGGTTCATGCTCTACAACATCCGCAGAGTACGACCCTGCCTCACACAGGAAGCGGCGCAGGTCCTAATCCAGGCACTTGTCATCTCCCGTCTGGATTACTGCAACTCGCTGTTGGCTGGGCTCCCTGCCTGTGCCATTAAACCCTACAACTCATCCAGAACGCCGCAGCCCATCTGGTGTTCAACCTTCCCAAGTTCTCTCACGTCACCCCGCTCCTCCGCTCTCTCCACTGGCTTCCAGTTGAAGCTCGCATCCGCTACAAGACCATGGTGCTTGCCTACGGAGCTGTGAGGGGAACGGCACCTCAGTACCTCCAGGCTCTGATCAGGCCCTACACCCAAACAAGGGCACTGCGTTCATCCACCTCTGGCCTGCTCGCCTCCCTACCACTGAGGAAGTACAGTTCCCGCTCAGCCCAGTCAAAACTGTTCGCTGCTCTGGCCCCCCAATGGTGGAACAAACTCCCTCACGACGCCAGGACAGCGGAGTCAATCACCACCTTCCGGAGACACCTGAAACCCCACCTCTTTAAGGAATACCTAGGATAGGATAAAGTAATCCCTCTCACCCCCCCTTTAAAGATTTAGATGCACTACTGTTCCACTGGATGTCATAAGGTGAATGCACCAATTTGTAAGTCGCTCTGGATAAGAGCGTCTGCTAAATGACTTAAATGTAAATGTAAAATCAAGAGCCCACATCCTTGAGAGCAGTGGGGGCCCAAATCAGCGGCTCTGTGTTATTCTCCTCAGTGTGGGAGTAGATGTTCAACTTATCTGGAAGTGAGGCATTGGTTTGAAGTTCCTGCCACGTCTCACGTCCAAGCTGTTGAATTGCGACTGTACTGTCCCTGTACTGTCGTTTCGACTCTTTGATCACCTTACAGAGGTCATGGCTGGTCTGTTTGTACGCATCCATGTTCCCGGTCATCTTGCCGTGGTTAAATGCAGTGATTCACGCATTCAGTTTCGCGCAAATGCTGCCGTCTATCCACGTTTATTGGGGTTTGGATATGTTCTGATCGTCACCGTAGGAACAACATCCTCTATGCACTTGCTAATGAACCCAGTGACCGAGTCAGTGTAATCGTCAATGTTATTCACAGAGGCGACCCGAAACATACCCCACTCCACACGATCAAAACAGTCCTGTAACTTATATTCCGATTGGTCATTCCTCTGATGGACAGTCCTTACCATGGGTGCTTCCTGTTTTAAATTTCTGCACCAATAGGCTGGGAGCAGCAGGATGGGAGCTTGATCTGATTTGTCAAAGGGAGGACGGGGGAATCAGCTTGAGAGGGAATGTACACGGCTGTAACAATAGCAGCCAAAACATTTCTCGGAAGGTGATGGGGTCGGCATTTGATGGTGAGGTATTCCAGATCGGGAGAACAAAAAGACTTGAGTTCCTGTATGACAATCACACCATGAGTTATTAATCATGAAACATTCCCCTCCGCCTTTATTTTTCCCGGGGAGTTCTTTCTTCCTGTCCACGCGATGGATTGAGAACCCGGTGGATTGGATGGATGGAAACAAAATCGAGGAAGAGAGCCAAGTTTCCGAAAAAATATAATGTTGCAGTCCCTTTGGTCTCTCTGAAAGAAGATCCTCGCCCTGAGCTTGTCTACCTTATTGTCCAGAGATTGTACATTAGCAAGTAATATACTTGGACGCGGTGGGTAGTTTTCCCTCCTTCTGAGCCTGACTAGGATGCCGGCTCTCCGTCCTCACCTCCGGCAGCGACATTTTGGTAGTCCAAACAAAGTGTCAGGTCCGGGTAATGTCCGATTTTTGGTGAGTGACCACCGATTTAATATTTAGGAGTTCTTGTCGGTTGTAGGAGATGATACCAGAAATGTTCTGAGCAAATAAAGTAAGACAAAAAAATATATTTTAAAAACTGCAAAGTTGACTAGGAGCTAGAAACAGGGCGATCATATATTTTGCTGCCATCATGGAACATCTAGTAACATCTAGTAACATTGTGTATTATCTAGTAAAATCTAGTAACATCTAGTAACATTGTGTATTATCTGGTAACATCTAGTAACATTTAGTAACATCTTGGGATGTGAGATGGAGATGATTGATTTGTACTCTTATTGAGAATGTCCATTGACTATTGTGACTTAAGAGAGGTAATGGGAGATGGATACGTCCCAAATGGCACCCTATTCCTTATATAATGCACTACTTTTGACCAGAACCCTATGGGAAAAGTAGTGCACTACTTTTGACCAGAACCCTATGTGAAAAGTAGTGCACTACTTTTGTCCAGAACCCTATGGGAAAAGTAGTCCTCTACTTTTGTCCAGAACCCTATGGGAAAAGTAGTGCACTACTTTTGACCAGAACCCTATGGGAAAAGTAGTGCACTACTTTTGACCAGAACCCTATGGGAAAAGTAGTGCACTACTTTTGACCACAACCCTATGGGAAAAGTAGTCCTCTACTTTTGTCCACAACCCTATGGGAAAAGTAGTGCTCCACAAAGGGAATAGGGTACCATTTGAGGCGCAGAGTGTTGTGATGGAAGTCGGATTTGTGGTCAAGCATTTCTTCAGTAGTGCCTCAGTATTTGGAAGCCAAGGCTGTGCTTTGAAATCCCTGATTGTAGAACGGCAGGGTATTGGTTGATAGAAACAAGGACAAGGTCACGTCATAGGACCTACTGCTGTGGTATCAGTGGAATCATTCGTTTCAGTGACAGTGATGTTAACTGACACACACGTGCAAGCATGAATGCACAAACATGAAAACACACGCAAACACACACCAAACACACACACACACAGGGATAGGAATGAGCACCAGTAGCTCCCCCCCCCTCACTACGAGCTATGAGGATTTGATTTAGGATGGTGAAAACTAGTCTTACTGGGATCTGACACATAACGAAAAAGACATTACAGACAAAACTGCTTTACAAAAATACTTTACAATTTACATAATGTACATTTAAAAACATTTACATTCCAAACTTGCTGTATAAAAAAAATGACAACTAAAGACACATAAAAATATACAATATAACCAAAGAATAAAAGTGTGTGTGTGTGTGTGTGTGTGTGTGTGTGTGTGTGTGTGTGTGTGTGTGTGTGTGTGTGTGTGTGTGTGTGTGTGTGTGTGTGTGTTTTTTTTAATATATACAAAAAACAAAAAAACGAGAATTGATACAGAAAATGTCTCCTCTACATTGAGCCGAAGGGGGACTGACATGATGTTGACATTAGCCCTAGATTAGATAAAACTAGAGCCTGCAGGACTTGTTTGGTCAACTGTGGTGTTAAAAATGCTGAGCATCTCTTTATCACAAACAGATACCCCCATCTTTACAGCAATTTGACCGCGTCCGTAATGGGCCCGCGGTCAAACGACCACCCCTCATCACTGTCAAACGCTCCTCTAAAACACTTCAGCAAACAGGCTTTTCTAATCGATTATCCTGGAAGGATATTGACCTCATCCCATCAGTAGTGGATGCCTGGATGTTCTTTAAAAGTGCTTTCCTCACCATCTTAAATAAGCACACCACATACAAAAAATGTAGAACCAGGAACAGATATAGCCCTTGCTTCACTCCAGACTTGACTGCCCTTGACCAGCACAAAAAAATCCTGTGGCGTTCTGCATTAGCATCGAATAGCCCCCGCGATATGCAACTTTTCAGGGAAGTCAGGAATCACAATACAATACACAGTTAGGAAAGCTAAGACTAGTTTTTCAAACAGAATTTTGCAAAACTCCAAAACTTTTTGGGACACCGTAAAGTCCATGGAGAATAAGAGCACCTCCTCCCAGCTGCCCACTGCACTGAGGCTAGGAAACCCCCCCCCACCACCACTTCTCCTTCACCCAAATCCAGATAGCTGATGTTCTGAAAGAGCTGCAAAATCTGGATCCCTACAAATCCGCTGGGCTAGACAATCTTGACTCTCTCTTTCTAAAATGATCCGCTGAAATTGCAACCCCTATTACTAGCCTGTTCAACCTCTCATATCTTCTGAGATCCCAAAAGATTGGAAATCTGTCACGGTCATCCCCCTCTTCAAAGGAGGAGACACTCTAGACCCAAATTGTTATAGACCTATATTCATCCTGACCTGCCTTTCTAAGGTCTTCGAAAGCCAAGTTAACATAACAGATCACCAACCATTTTGAATCCCACCGTACCTTCTCCGCTTTGCAATCTGGTTTCCGAGCTGGTCATGGGTGCACCTCAGCCACTCTCAAGGTCCTAAACAATATCAAATAAAAGACAGTACTGTGCAGCCGTTTTCATCACCTGGCCAACGCCTTCAACTCTGTCAATCACCGCATTCTTATCGACAGACTAAATGGCCTTGGTTTCTCAAATGACTGCCTCGCCTGGTTCAACAACTACTTCTCAAATAGAGTTCAGTGTGTCAAAACGGAGGGCCTGTTGTCCGGACCTCTGGCAGTCTCTATGGGGGTGCCACAGGGTCAGATTCTCGGACCGACTCTTTTCTCTGTATACATCAATGATGTCGCTCTTGTTGCCGGTGATTCTCTGATCCACCTCTACGCAGGCGACACCATTCTGTATACATCTGGCCCTTCCTTGGACACTGTGTTAAAACTTCT
>NC_088419.1:7569159-7646659 GCF_034236695.1 Oncorhynchus nerka | reverse complement strand
ACACACTGTCCAGGACCCCACCAAACAGGGCTTCACTACCTCTTTAAAAGTGAAACTGACTGCATTTTAACTACTTTGCAGATATCAAACAAACAGATAAATCATAATATCAGTCAAAAATATAAAATTCCCAGTTCATGCTTCAAAACCAACTTTATAAGAGGTTTAAAAAAAAAAAAAAATGAAAAGGTTATATTTGACTCAAAATTCCATGATGGCGTTGTTGGCGAAATAGATGGATGCAGTGACCATACATTTCTGGGTCGTCCAAAAACTATTGCTGTCCAGTTGTAAATCACAGCCGTCCTGGTACATTGTTTGCTGCCTCCACCCACACTCTGTTTCAGTTTCAATGACATTCTAGGAATTTATGAAAACTTGAAAATGACCATATCTAAGCGCTCACTTGTTTTACAAAATATAGTGTCATATTCTTCCTGCTGGGTTTTATATGAACAGATTTTAATATGATTTCATGTTGCTAAAACGCTGTCAGTTCTACTTTAACTTACTCGTGTTGTTAGCCTTCAATATTTTCATATCAAGGAGGCCGAGAGGCTCTCTGAACCCAAGGAGACAGAGAGGCTCTCTGAACCCAAGGAGGCCGAGAGGCTCTCTGAACCCAAGGAGACAGAGAGGCTCTCTGAACCCAAGGAGACAGAGAGGCTCTCTGAACCCAAGGAGGCCGAGAGGCTCTCTGAACCCAAGGAGACAGAGAGGCTCTCTGAACCCAAGGAGGCCGAGAGGCTCTCTGAACCCAAGGAGGCCGAGAGGCTCTCTGAACCCAAGGAGGCCGAGAGGCTCTCTGAACCCAAGGAGGCCGAGAGGCTCTCTGAACCCAAGGAGACAGAGAGGCTCTCTTAACCCAAGGAGACAGAGAGGCTCTCTGAAACCAAGGAGGCCGAGAGGCTCTCTGAACCCAAGGAGGCCGAGAGGCTCTCTGAACCCAAGGAGGCCGAGAGGCTCTCTGAACCCAAGGAGGCAGAGAGGCTCTCTGAACCCAAGGAGGCAGAGAGGCTCTCTGAACCCAAGGAGGCCGAGAGGCTCTCTGAACCCAAGGAGGCCGAGAGGCTCTCTGAACCCAAGGAGGCCGAGAGGCTCTCTGAACCCAAGGAGGCAGAGAGGCTCTCTGAACCCAAGAGGCCGAGAGGCTCTCTGAACCCAAGGAGGCCGAGAGGCTCTCTGAACCCAAGGAGGCCGAGAGGCTCTCTGAACCCAAGGAGACCGAGAGGCTCTCTGAACCCAAGGAGGCCGAGAGGCTCTCTGAACCCAAGGAGACAGAGAGGCTCTCTGAACCCAAGGAGGCCGAGAGGCTCTCTGAACCCAAGGAGACTGAGAGGCTCTCTGAACCCAAGGAGACCGAGAGGCTCTCTGAACCCAAGGAGAAAGAGAGGCTCTCTGAACCCAAGGAGACAGAGAGGCTCTCTGAACCCAAGGAGACCGAGAGGCTCTCTGAACCCAAGGAGGCCGAGAGGCTCTCTGAACCCAAGGAGACCGAGAGGCTCTCTGAACCCAAGGAGACCGAGAGGCTCTCTGAACCCAAGGAGGCCGAGAGGCTCTCTGAAACCAAGGAGACCGAGAGGCTCTCTGAACCCAAGGAGACAGAGAGGCTCTCTGAACCCAAGGAGGCCGAGAGGCTCTCTGAACCCAAGGAGGCCGAGAGGCTCTCTGAACCCAAGGAGACCGAGAGGCTCTCTGAACCCAAGGAGACCGAGAGGCTCTCTGAACCCAAGGAGACCGAGAGGCTCTCTGAACCCAAGGAGGCCAAGAGGCTCTCTGAACCTGTCATATCAAGGAGCGCGAGAGGCTCTCTGAACCCAAGGAGACAGAGAGGCTCTCTGAACCCAAGGAGGCCGAGAGGCTCTCTGAACCTGTCATATCAAGGAGCGCGAGAGGCTCTCTGAACCCAAGGAGACAGAGAGGCTCTCTGAAACCAAGGAGGCCGAGAGGCTCTCTGAACCTGTCATATCAAGGAGCGCAAGAGGCTCTCTGAACCCAAGGAGACAGAGAGGCTCTCTGAAACCAAGGAGGCCGAGAGGCTCTTTGAACCCAAGGAGACCGAGAGGCTCTCTGAACCTGTCATATCAAGGAGCGCGAGAGGCTCTCTGAACCCAAGGAGACCGAGAGGCTCTCTGAACCCAAGGAGACCTAGAGGCTCTCTGAACCTGTCATATCAAGGAGACTGAGAGGCTCTCTGAACCCAAGGAGACTGAGAGGCTCTCTGAACCCAAGGAGACTGAGAGGCTCTCTGAACCCAAGGAGGCCGAGAGGCTCTCTGAACCTGTCATATCAAGGAGGCCGAGAGGCTCTCTGAACCCAAGGAGGCCGAGAGGCTCTCTGAACCCAAGGAGGCCGAGAGGCTCTCTGAACCTGTCATATCAAGGAGACCGAGAGGCTCTCTGAACCCAAGGAGGCCCGAGAGGCTCTCTGAACCCAAGGAGACCGAGAGGCTCTCTGAACCCAAGGAGACCGAGAGGCTCTCTGAACCCAAGGAGACCAAGAGGCTCTCTGAACCCAAGGAGGCCGAGAGGCTCTCTGAACCCAAGGAGACTGAGAGGCTCTCTGAACCCAAGGAGACCGAGAGGCTCTCTGAACCCAAGGAGACAGAGAGGCTCTCTGAACCCAAGGAGACAGAGAGGCTCTCTGAACCCAAGGAGACCGAGAGGCTCTCTGAACCCAAGGAGGCCGAGAGGCTCTCTGAACCCAAGGAGACCGAGAGGCTCTCTGAACCCAAGGAGACCGAGAGGCTCTCTGAACCCAAGGAGGCCGAGAGGCTCTCTGAAACCAAGGAGACCGAGAGGCTCTCTGAACCCAAGGAGACCGAGAGGCTCTCTGAACCCAAGGAGGCCGAGAGGCTCTCTGAACCCAAGGAGGCCGAGAGGCTCTCTGAACCCAAGGAGAACCGAGAGGCTCTCTGAATCCAAGGAGACCGAGAGGCTCTCTGAACCCAAGGAGACCGAGAGGCTCTCTGAACCCAAGGAGGCCGAGAGGCTCTCTGAACCTGTCATATCAAGGAGCGCGAGAGGCTCTCTGAACCCAAGGAGACAGAGAGGCTCTCTGAACCCAAGGAGGCCGAGAGGCTCTCTGAACCTGTCATATCAAGGAGCGCGAGAGGCTCTCTGAACCCAAGGAGACAGAGAGGCTCTCTGAAACCAAGGAGGCCGAGAGGCTCTCTGAACCTGTCATATCAAGGAGCGCGAGAGGCTCTCTGAACCCAAGGAGACAGAGAGGCTCTCTGAAACCAAGGAGGCCGAGAGGCTCTTTGAACCCAAGGAGACCGAGAGGCTCTCTGAACCTGTCATATCAAGGAGCGCGAGAGGCTCTCTGAACCCAAGGAGACCGAGAGGCTCTCTGAACCCAAGGAGACCTAGAGGCTCTCTGAACCTGTCATATCAAGGAGACTGAGAGGCTCTCTGAACCCAAGGAGACTGAGAGGCTCTCTGAACCCAAGGAGACTGAGAGGCTCTCTGAACCCAAGGAGACCGAGAGGCTCTCTGAACCTGTCATATCAAGGAGGCCGAGAGGCTCTCTGAACCCAAGGAGGCCGAGAGGCTCTCTGAACCCAAGGAGGCCGAGAGGCTCTCTGAACCTGTCATATCAAGGAGACCGAGAAGCTCTCTGAACCCAAGGAGACCGAGAGGCTCTCTGAACCCAAGGAGACCGAGAGGCTCTCTGAACCCAAGGAGACCAAGAGGCTCTCTGAACCCAAGGAGGCCGAGAGGCTCTCTGAACTCTGACAGATTTTTACCTTGTCAGCTCGGGGATTTGATACAGCAACCTTTCGGGTTACTAGTCCAACGCTCTAATCACTAGGCTACCTGCCGCCCCCACATGCACCCACACACACACAAAAGCACACACACACAAGCACGCACACACTGCCATGGCAGTAATTCAATTGGTGGCATTCCTGGTAAGAAATCTATCTATCAGGACACCATGCAGGCAGGCTCGCGTCGTCCAGTGTCTCCCCTGGGTGTCTTTAGTCAAACATTAGGCCTCAGGGGCATTAACCTGTCATCCAACCCCCTCTAACCCACAGCAAGTCTCCAAGGGGTGATTTAGACCTGGGGATATGGCTGGCCTGGGTGGTTGGCGGTCTGGTGTACAGAGGAGAGGTGCTAGGGGACCAGACCTAAGGGGTGATTTAGACCTGGGGGTATGGCTGGCTTGGGTGGTTGGCGGTCTGGTGTACAGAGGAGAGGTGCTAGGGGACCAGAC
This sequence comes from Oncorhynchus nerka, assembly GCF_034236695.1. Classification (NCBI taxonomy): domain Eukaryota; kingdom Metazoa; phylum Chordata; class Actinopteri; order Salmoniformes; family Salmonidae; genus Oncorhynchus; species Oncorhynchus nerka. Next base: position 7,642,438 of record NC_088419.1, on the reverse strand, counting down.
CTATGGGGTGATTTAGACCTGGGGGGTATGGAGGGCTGGCTGGGGGGGAGGCTGGAGGGTCTATGAGGGATTGAGGATAAGGTTCGGCGGAGAGGTTTAGGAGCTGAGGGGGTCTGGTGTACAGGGTGGGGGGGGGGGGTACAGAGAAGCCTGGACCTGTGGAAAATTTAGACCCGAGAGCTGGGGGGCAGGGGGGGCTGGGGGTCGGTTGGAGGCCAGACATGTTCGATCCACAGGATGTCCTTCCTGGATCTTTTAACGACAGCATGTAGGTTTCAACCATTTCAGCTTAAAACACTAAAGGGAGGAACGAGATCTTTCACGGAGCCGACTGATCAAAGTCTCAGAGAAGGTCTGGTGTTGTTTTACGCAGGCGAGGTGGCCAACCAAAGAGCACGGTCGTGCATCTCAAATGGCGTGCTATTCCCTACGTAGTACACTACTCTTGACCAGGGGTCCCTAGACTCTGCTCTAAAGTAGTGCACTCTGTAGTGGATGGGGGTGCCATTTGAGATACTGACCGGAGATCAGAGAGGAGCTATTCACTTTTCCTCCAAAACACATTGGGCCTCTTTCCTGGTGAATGACCAAGAACTAATGGGGAATATTCAGTTAGGCTTGAAGGTCCATTAGGGATGTTTTAGGGGATGCAAACCCAAATGGAACACTGTTCCCTATATAGTGCACTACTTTAGAAGACCCTTACGGCTCTGGGTGAATGTAGTCCACTATGTACAGAAGGGAAAAGGCTGCCATTTGGGTTGCAGACATTGAATGGTCAGGGTCATCATTGTTAACGAGAGGGTGATCGGGGTGATATGTGGTTAAAGAGAGGGTAATATATTTTATTTTCAGTCAAGGCACTGCTCATGTTTTTTAATGTTTCTTTGTTCTTTAAATCTTTGTTATCATTCATATATGGTATTTGGCAAATGGACTCATTTTATTTAGATAATTTTACCCCAACATCAACGCATCGTACATCGTACTCATGTAGCAACATGATCTAGAGCAACAAGACTGACACCTAACCATAGCCCTGTTAGAGAGCACATTAACACTACTGACACCTACCCATACCATAGTTAGAGAGCACATTCACACTACTGACACCTACCCATAGCCCTGTTAGAGAGCACATTAACACTACTGACACCTACCCATACCACAGTTAGAGAGCACATTAACACTACTGACACCACAGTTAGAGTACATTCACACTACTGACACCTACCCATACCACAGTTAGAGAGCACATTAACACTACTGACACCTACCCATACCACAGTTAGAGAGCACATTAACACTACTGACACCTACCCATACCACAGTTAGAGAGCACATTAACACTACTGACACCTACCCATACCACAGTTAGAGAGCACATTAACACTACTGACACCTACCCATACCACAGTTAGAGAGCACATTAACACTACTGACACCTACCCATAGCCCTGTTAGAGAGCACATTAACACTACTGACACCTACCCATACCACAGTTAGAGAGCACATTAACACTACTGACACCACAGTTAGAGTACATTCACACTACTGACACCTACCCATAGCCCAGTTAGAGAGCACATTAACACTACTGACACCTACCCATACCACAGTTAGAGAGCACATTAACACTACTGACACCACAGTTAGAGCACATTAACACTACTGACACCTACCCATAGCCCAGTTAGAGAGCACATTCACACTACTGACACCTACCCATACCACAGTTAGAGAGCACATTAACACTACTGACACCACAGTTAGAGCACATTAACACTACTGACACCTACCCATAGCCCAGTTAGAGAGTACAATAACACTACTGACACCTACCCATAGCCCTGTTAGAGAGCACATTAACACTACTGACACTTACCCATACCACAGTTAGAGAGCACATTCACACTACTGACACCTACCCTGTAAGATAAGATACTACATTAGTAGGTAACTTTTCAAAAACCCCAGATGTAATCAGCGGTTTCAGGCGTTATGGTTGTAAATCAGGTTGTGATTCTAACGTCCTGAGCGTATGATATTAGCTATGTTATGAAACCGTTATTAGTTGTCATATTGACCACTCGATCGGATGCTTTTTTTCAATTCATACTTTATGGTTAGAATCAGTGGTGGGAAAATGTTCCCAATTGTCATACTTGAGTACAAGTAAAGATACCTTAAAATAGTTGTCATACTTGAGTAAAAGTAAAGATACCTTGAAATAGTTGTCATACTTGAGTACAAGTAAAGATACCTTAAAATAGTTGTCATACTTGAGTACAAGTAAAGATACCTTAAAATAGTTGTCATACTTGAGTAAAAGTAAAGATATCTTGACATAGAAAAGTAAAAGTCACCCAGTAAAATACTACTTGAGTAAAAGTCTACAAGTATTTGTTTTAAAATATACTTAAGTATCGAAAGTAAAAGTGATTGCTGAAATATACTTAAGTACCATAAGTAAAAGTATAAATCGTTTCAAATTCCTTCTACTAAGCAAACCAGATCGCAGTAGGGATGACCTCTGTTTAGTGAGTCCTCCAGATCAGAGGCAGTAGGGACGACCAGGGATGTTCTCTGTTTAGTGAGTCCTCCAGATCAGAGGCAGTAGGGACGACCAGGGATGTTCTCTGTTTAGTGAGTCCTCCAGATCAGAGGCAGTAGGGACGAACAGGGATGTTCTCTGTTTAGTGAGTCCTCCAGATCAGAGGCAGTAGGGACGACCAGGGATGTTCTCTGTTTAGTGAGTCCTCCAGATCAGAGGCAGTAGGGATGACCAGGGATGTTCTCTGTTTAGTGAGTCTTCCAGATCAGAGGCAGTAGGGATGACCAGGGATGTTCTCTGTTTAGTGAGTCCTCCAGATCAGAGGCAGTAAGGATGACCAGGGATGTTCTCTTGATAAGTGCATGAATTGGACCATTTTCTTGTCCTGCCAACCTTTCAAAATGTAACAAGTACTTTTGGTTGTCAGCGAAAACGTATGGAGTAAAAAGTACATTATTTTCTTCAGGAATGTAGTGAAGTAAAAGTAGTCAAAAATATAAACAGTAAAGTACAAATACCCCCAAAAAACGACTTATATTAAGTAGTACTTTAAAGTAGTTTTACTTAAGTACTTTACATCATTGGTCAGAATGGAGGGAAAAATACATATTATACATAAACTTGTTATTGGAGCAGAGAATTTTCGGTTAGATTTTTGTGTGGTTTGATTGGCTGATCAAAATGAGCATACTGACATTGTCACGGTCGTGTGGAGAGACGGACCAAGGCTGTCACGCTCGTCATAATAATGACTGGACCAAGGCGCAGTGTGGGTAGACTTCCACATATTTTAATTAATAGAAACTCACCAAAACATAAACAATAAACAATAAACGCACCAACGAAACGTGAAGCTACTGGTGGTCTGTAGACAAGATCCCACAAATCACAATGGGGAAAATGGCTACCTAAATATGATCCCCAATCACAGACAACGATAAACAGCTGCCTCTGATTGGGAACCAGACCAGGTCAACATAAACCATTAATCACCTAGATGACCCACCCTAGTCACTATCGTAATGCTGATCTGTGTATAATGTGTGCTGGTATGTGCTGATCTGTGTATAATGTGTGCTGGTATGTGCTGATCTGTGTATAATGGCCATCGGTATTCAGACTTGACTAAACTTAACTCCTTAATTCCAATGTTTTGCAAGAGTTTCTCATCACCGTCAATGAATGATTTAAGCTGAAATCAATACCTGAGTTCCACATGCTTATCTCAACTTTGATCATGCCCAGAATTAATGAAAATATTTTTTTGTTTTGTTATGTTTTCATGTGTTACAGACTTCTGTCTCTCACTCAGTGGGCTAAAACCAGGGAGCCTCTGTTTCCAACAATAACTTGGCAGTCACAAAGAGAGTTGCCTTGAAGGAGAACTGGTTCTTTTGAGGCCGTTTAAAGAGCTATAGGACTCCCAATTATCTAACGCCTGTCTAGACTTTCCTTCCTGTATCTGTGTGACTTCTGCGAGAATGAGAAAGAATCAGAAAGCCGGGGTCTGTCCCGCTGATTCCCTGAGTTTCAGGATGTGTCTTCTTCCTGTATTGGAGACTATTACACTATTCATAGGAAAGGAAATAGACAGAAGTCATCCACCGACGAGAGAAGGAAGACCGTCTCTCTCTCTCTCTCTCTCTCTCTCTCTCTCTTCTCCTTTTGTTCTCTTCTTCCTCTGAGCGTTGGGCCTCAGCTTGAGCAGTGACGAAAGGACAGATCGCTGCATCTGAGGTTCTGGCCTTTCTATGGTGTTTTTCCTAGCCACCATGCATCTATACCTGCATCGCTTGCTGTTTGGGTCTTTAGGCTGGGTTTTCTGTACAGCACTTTGTGACATCAGCTGATGAAAGAAGGGCTTTATAAATACATTTGATTGATTGATTGATTTACTGCTGTTGGGGTGTCCTGTTACTGCATATGTAGAAAAAGACCGGGGTATAGGGAAGGGGGTGGGGAAGGGGTCAAAGGGCAAAGGGCAAGGGGCAAGGGATGGGGTACATTTGATCAATGTCTGTCTTTGAACTTCGCATTGTCGATGCTAGTGTGATTAATCAAGTTTCCTTGTTTAAGTGAATAAAGCATTACTACCACTACTACCGCTACCATAACCACCACCATCACTACTACTGCTATTACTGCTACTACTATTACTATTACCGTTAGTACTAGAGGTCGGCTGATTAATCGGGCCGATTTCAAGTTTTCATAACAATTGGATATCAGTAAAAAAAAAATCAATGACGGCCTAGGAACGGTGGGTTAACTGCCTCGTTCAGGGGCAGAACGACAGATTTTCACCTTGTCAGCTCGGGGGATCCAATCTTGCAACCTTACAGTTAACTAGCCAAATGCTATAACCACTTGCCTCTCGTTGCACTCCACAAGGAGACTTCCTGTTACGCAAATGCAGTAAGCCAAGGTAAGTTGCTAGCTAGCATTAAACTTCTTATAAAAAACAATCAATCAATCAATCAATCATAATCACTAGTTAACTACACATGGTTGATGATATTACTAGTTTATCTAGCGTGTCCTGTGTTGCATATAATCTGACTAAGCATACAAGCATACAAGCATACAAGTATCTGACTGAGCGGTGGTAGGCAGCAGCAGGCTCGTAAGCATTCATTCAAACAGCATTTTCATGCTTTTTGTCAGAAGTTCTTCGTTGTGCGTCAAGCATTGCACTGTTTATGACTTCAAGCCAATCAACTCCCGAGATGAGGCTGGTAACCGAAGTGAAATGGCTAGCGAGTTAGCGGGGTGCACGCTAATAGCGTTTCAAACGTCACTCGCTCTAAGATTTGAAGTGGGAGTTCCCCTTGCTCTGCATGGGTAACTCTGCTTCGAGGGTGGCTATTGTCGTTGTGTTCCTGGTTCGAGCCCAGGTAGCGGCGAGGAGAGGGACGGAAACTATACTGTTACACTGGCAATACTATAGTGCCTATAAGAACATCCAATAGTCAAAGGTTAATTAAATACAAATGGTATACAGGGAAATAGTCCTATAATTCCACAACCTAAAACTTTTTACCTGAGAATATTGAAAACTCATGTTAAAAGGAGCCACCAGCTTTCATATGTTCTCGTGTTCTGAGCAAGGAACTTAAACATTAGCTTTATTACATGGCACATATTGCACTTTTACTTTCTTCTCCAACACTTTGTTTTTGCATTATTTAAACCAAATTGAACATGTTTCATTATTTATTTGAGGCTAAATTGATTTTATTGATGTATTATATTAAGTTAAAATAAGTGTTCATTCAGTATTGTTGTAATTGTCATTATTACAAATACATTTTTTTTAAATGGCCGATTAATCAGTATCTGCTTTTTTGGCCCTCCAATAATCGTTATCGGTATCGGCGTTGATCGGTCAATCGGTCAACCTCTAGCTAGTACTACTAACATTACTACTACTATTACTATTACTACTACCACTACTACCACTGTTACTGCTACCACTAATACTACTAATATACTACTAATACTACTACTATTACTACTACTACTACTACTACTATTACTACTACTATTGCTATTACTATTATTACTACTACTACTACTACTACTAATGCTAATTCTACTACCACCACTACCACTACTAATAATTTTAGTACTACAACCAATACTATTCCTACTACTATTACTACTAATACTACTATTATTACTACTACTACTACTACTAATACTACTACTACTACTACTACTGCTAATTCTACTACCACCACTACCACTACTAATAATTATAGTACTACAACCAATACTATTACTACTACTATTACTACTACTAGTATTACTACTACTACTGCAAATTATACTACCACCACTACCACTACTAATACTTATATTACTAGAAGGTGTCTCTCTGGGGTGGTGTGTCTGTAGGGTGGTGTCTCTGTAGGGTGGTGTGTCTGTAGGGTGGTGTCTCTGTGTAGGGTGGTATGTCTCTGTAGGGTGGTGTCTCTGTAGGGTGGTGTGTCTGTAGGGTGGTGTCTCTGTGTAGGGTGGTATGTCTCTGTAGGGTGGTATGTCTCTGTAGGGTGGTATGTCTCTGTAGGGTGGTGTCTCTGTAGGGTGGTGTGTCTGTAGGGTGGTGTCTCTGTGTAGGGTGGTATGTCTCTGTAGGGTGGTGTCTCTGTAGGGTGGTGTCTCTGGGGTGGTGTGTATCTGGGGTGGTGTGTCTCTGGGGTGGTGTGTCTCTGAGGTGGTGTATCTCTGGAGTGGTGTGTCTCTGGGGTGGTGTGTCTCTGGGGTGGTGTGTCTCTGGGGTGGTGTGTCTCTGAGGTGGTGTGTCTCTGGGGTTGTGTGTCTCTGTAGGGTGGTGTGTCTCTGTAGGGTGATGTCTTTCTGTAGGGGGGTGTGTCTCTGAGGTGGTGTGTCTGTAGGGTGGTGTGTCTGTAGGGTGGTGTGTCTGTGTAGGGTGGTATGTCTCTGTAGGGTGGTGTCTCTGTAGGGTGGTGTCTCTGGGGTGGTGTGTATCTGGGGTGGTGTGTCTCTGTAGGGTAGTGTGTCTCTGGGGTGGTGTTTCTCTGGGGTGGTGTATCTCTGGCGTGGTGGTGTTTTTCTGCAGGGTGGTGTATCTCTGTAGGGTGGTGTGTCTCTGTAGGGTAGTGTGTCTCTGGGGTGGTGTGTGTCTGGGGTGGTGTGTCTCTGGGGTGGTATGTCTCTGTAGGGTGGTGTATCTCTGGGGTGGTGTGTCTCTGTAGGGTGGTGTGTCTCTGTAGGGTAGTGTGTCTCTGGGGTGGTGTGTGTCTGGGGTGTTGTGTCTCTGGGGTGGTGTGTGTCTGGGGTTGTGTGTCTCTGGGGTGGTGTGTCTCTGTAGGGTGGTGTCTCTGTAGGGTGGTGTGTCTCTGGGGTGGTGTTTCTCTGTAGGGTGGTGTGTCTCTGGGGTGGTGTCTCTCTGTAGGGTGGTGTCTCTCTGGGGTGGTGTTACACTGTAGGGTGGTGTCTCTCTGGGGTGGTGTTTCTCTTTAGGGTGGTGTCTCTCTGGGGTGGTGTCTCTGGTGTGGTGTGTCTCTCTGGGGTGGTGTCTCTCTGGGGTGGCGTTTCTCTTTAGGGTGGTGTATCTCTGTAGGGTGGTGTGTCTCTGGGGTGGTGTCTCTCTGTAGGGTGGTGTATCTCTGTAGGGTGGTGTTTCTCTGTAGGGTGGTGTCTCTCTGTAGGGTGGTGTATCTCTGTAGGGTGGTGTCTCTCTGTAGGGTGGTGTCTCTCTGGGGTGGTGTCTCTCTGGGGTGGTGTCTCTCTGGGGTGGTGTTTCTCTTTAGGGTGGTGTTTCTCTTTAGGGTGGTGTCTCTCTGGGGTGGTGTCTCTCTGGGGTGGTGTGTCTCTGTGGGGTGGTGTGTCTCTGGGGTGGTGTGTCTCTGTAGGGTGGTGTCTCTGTGGGGTGGTGTGTCTCTGTAGGGTGGTGTCTCTGTGGGGTGGTGTGTCTGCTAGTCCTCTACTGCTAAATTCACTGCTTTCCTATTTTACACACCAGCAGGTCAGACACACCAGTACCTGCTGCTGTTAGTCTGTATCCCTGCTGGTGTTAGTCTGTATCCCTGCTGGTGTTAGTCTGTATCCCTGCTGCTGTTAGTCTGTATCCCTGCTGGTGTTCGTCTGTATCCCTGCTGCTGTTAGTCTGTATCCCTGCCTCTTTTAGTCTGTATCACTGCTGGTGTTAGTCTGTATCCCTGCTGGTGTTAGTCTGTATCCCTGCCTCTTTTAGTCTGTATCCCTGCTGCTGTTAGTCTGTATCCCTGCTGCTGTTAGTCTGTATCCCTGCTGCTGTTAGTCTGTATCCCTGCTGGTGTTAGTCTGTATCCCTGCTGGTGTTAGTCTGTATCCATGTTGCTGTTAGTCTGTATCCCTGCTGCTGTTAGTCTGTATCCCTGCTGGTGTTAGTCTGTATCACTGCTGGTGTTAGTCTGTATCCCTGCTGGTGTTAGTCTGTATCCCTGCTGGTGTTAGTCTGTATCCCTGCCTCTTTTAGTCTGTATCACTGCTGGTGTTAGTCTGTATCCCTGCTGGTGTTAGTCTGTATCCCTGCCTCTTTTAGTCTGTATCCCTGCTGGTGTTAGTCTGTATCCCTGCTGGTGTTAGTCTGTATCCCTGCTGCTGTTAGTCTGTATACCTGCTGGTGTTAGTCTGTATCACTGCTGGTGTTAGTCTGTATCCCTGCTGGTGTTAGTCTGTATCCCTGCTGGTGTTAGTCTGTATCACTGCTGGTGTTAGTCTGTATCCCTGCTGGTGTTAGTCTGTATCCCTGCTGGTGTTAGTCTGTATCACTGCTGGTGTTAGTCTGTATCCCTGCTGCTGTTAGTCTGTATCCCTGCTGCTGTTAGCCTGTATCCCTGCTGCTGTTAGTCTGTATCCCTGCTGGTGTTAGTCTGTATCCCTGCTGCTGTTAGTCTGTATCCCTGCTGGTGTTAGTCTGTATCCCTGCTGCTGTTAGCCTGTATCCCTGCTGCTGTTAGTCTGTATCCCTGCTGGTGTTAGTCTGTATCCCTGCTGCTGTTAGTCTGTATCCCTGCTGGTGTTAGTCTGTATCCCTGCTGGTGTTAGTCTGTATCCCTGCTGGTGTTAGTCTGTATCCCTGCTGGTGTTAGTCTGTATCCCTGCTGGTGTTAGTCTGTATCACTGCTGGTGTTAGTCTGTATCCCTGCTGGTGTTAGTCTGTATCCCTGCTGGTGTTAGTCTGTATCACTGCTGGTGTTAGTCTCCAAAAAAATCCATATACTTTGTATAAAACCCTGATGAAGGCTACAGGCCGAAACATGTTGGCTTTAAAGTGGAACATTTTTTCAACATTAAATCATATCAACATCTGTTCAATGAAGAATATGACACTTAAAAAAAATATATATATGACAAGCGAGCACTTAGATATGGTCATTTCAAATGTTCATAAATGAATAGAATATTTGTGTATGACGTACATCAAGGCATTTGTGAAAATATTATGTAAATATATACAGGGAAAGCGGCCATGTGTTTGGACAACTACTAGAAACTGCAGTAAATAAAACCTAATAAAAACATCTGTCTTGTCCAGGACCGGAGTCTACGCAGACCGGTGCGCTATAGCCAATCAGAGCTACAGTAGAACCTTTATACAAACAAGCCATTTGTCACACAGGCCTGTCATCATTCACTTTGAACTGGACTGTGCGACTTTAGATCGTTTGAACACCTTCACCAAAAGCCACCTTGAATGGATGTCTGCAAATACTGTATATAAATGTCAAGGGAGTCTTCTTGCAGTTGTGAACTTTGCAGTCCTATTGATCAAACAACCATATGAACAGGTAGACTCTCTCTCCCTCAGTTGATTATACACGTCAACAAAAAACAAGATAAACAACTAACGCTAGCCTTGAGCAAGATAGGCTAAAAAAAATCTAACGAAGGAACATTAGATAAACAACCTCTCAAACTTGTTCAGCTAGTTGGCTGAAGTAATAGTAACCAATAACGAATTGTAGCCTACTCGCCCTTCTGCAGCTTGCCTGCTAATGCTAATGCTAATGCTAATGCTTGTCCCAACCAAGCACCCTAAGCTAACTGGCTAACGTTGGCTAGCTTTTTAGCTACTTCCAGACACAAATGAGAGAACACCTCACTCTGACCATTTTGCTCACCGTAGCAGAGCTGGTTAGGCTGTTTACATATTATCTAGAACGTTCTTGACTCAGTATTACATTTTTGTGTCTACATTTACTGACACCGGTCATATTCAGCGGGTGTTGCACGTTCGTATATATTCATCCGTTGTTCTGTGCTCTGGCACACTCAGACGAGAGTGCTATGAAATCAGACTAGACAGCCAGAGTGAATTTGCGAACGCAAGAGATATGCTAACTGGATAACAGTTGTTCCAAGTTCATCATAGCTAACTAGCATAGCGATTCACGTGTCTTGCTAGCTAACCAAATGACGCTTGGCATCTCTAGTTGTGTAGCCACTGGAAAAACGATGTGAGGGGAAAAAGTAATTCACTCAACCACTCCTCCATTGACATGACATTCTCCTAGCAGCTAGCTAGCTATCTAGCTAACGTTAGACCTTGTGTTTTGAGCTTGCTACATAAGCAGATACGCTAACCTATTAGCCATGCTATGACTGACTTGTGACCATCGCTAGGTTGATTGTATTGACATTCCCAGCCTTAGTTACAGTCATCCGTTTGTCCAAAATATTGAGTCGTTGAAACTGAAACAGTTGCATCCCGAATGGAGGCAGCCAAGTACCAGGCCAGCTGGGAGTACCAGGCCAGCTGGGAGTACCAGGCCAGCTGGGAGTACCAGGCCAGCTGGGAGTACCAGGCCAGCTGGGAGTACCAGGCCAGCTGGGAGTACCAGGCCAGCTGGGAGTACCAGGCCAGCTGGGAGTACCAGGCCAGCTGGGAGTACCAGGCCAGCTGGGATTTACAAGAAATGTATTGGTCAATTATTTTAAATCATGGATTGAACTACATCCATCTATTCTGACAACAAAGCCTTACTGTACGTTATGAAATTTTGAGTCAAATAAGAACCTATTTTTAAAACCTCATATGAAGTTGGTTTTGTAGCATAAACTGGGAATTTGATCTTTTGAACTGATACTATCATTGGGCGTTTGTTTTATTTCTACAGAAGTAGTTAACACACTGTCAGTTCCACTTTAACCATAAAGAAGCATTTGTATCAACGTTCATTGTCCTCCAAGACTGACTGACTGTCCTTGTTAAATGTTTTTTATGTCTTTATTGTAAAGATGTGTAATTTAACTGTATAAATGTAGAGAGGTAATGGTGTCACAGAATGATGTGTAGAGAGGTAATGATGTCACAGAATGATGTGTAGAGAGGTAATGATGTCACAGAATGATGTGTAGAGAGGTAATGGTGTCACCGAATGATGTGTAGAGAGGTAATGATGTCACAGAATGATGTGTAGAGAGGTAATGATGTCACAAAATGATGTTTAGAGAGGTAATGATGTCACAGAATGGTGTGTAGAGAGGTAATGATGTCACAGAATGGTGTGTAGAGGGGTAAAGATGTCACAGAATGTCACAGTAATGGTGTCACAGAATGATGTGTAGAGAGGTAAGGGTGTCACAGAATGGTGTGTAGAGAGGTAATGATGTCACAGAATGATGTGTAGAGAGGTAATGATGTCACAGAATGATGTGTAAAGAGGTAATGATGTCATAGAATGATGTGTAGAGAGGTAAGGGTGTCACAGAATGATGTGTAGAGAGGTAATGATGTCACAGAATGGTGTGTAGAGAGGTAATGATGTCACAGAATGATGTGTAGAGAGGTAATGATGTCACAGAATGATGTGTAGAGAGGTAATGATGTCACAGAATGATGTGTAGAGAGGTAATGACATAACAACCCATTATATAGTAACAACACATTATACCATAACAACCCATCATACCATAATAACCCATCATACCATAAGAACCCATCATACCATAACAACCCATCATATAGTAACAACCCATCATACCATAACAACCTATTATATAGTAACAACCCATGATACCATAACAACCGATCATACCATAACAACCTATTATATAGTAACAACCCATCATACCATAACAACCCACCATACCATAACAACCCATTATATAGTAACAACCCATGATACCATAACAACCGATCATACCATAACAACCGATCATACCATAACAACCCATCATACCATAACAACCCATCATATAGTAACAACCCATGATACCATAACAACCGATCATACCATAACAACCCATCATACCATAACAACATTTACATTTACATTTTACATTTAAGTCATTTAGCAGACGCTCTTATCCAGAGCGACTTACAAATTGGTGCATTCACCTTATGACCTCCAGTGGAACAGTAGTGCATCTAAATCTTTTCAGGGGGAGGGGGGGTGAGAGGGATTACTTTATCCTATCCTAGGTATTCCTTAAAGAGGTGGGGTTTCAGGTGTCTCCGGAAGGTGGTGATTGACTCCGCTGTCCTGGCGTCGTGAGGGAGTTTGTTCCACCATTGGGGGGCCAGAGCAGCGAACAGTTTTGACTGGGCTGAGCGGGAACTGTACTTCCTCAGTGGTAGGGAGGCGAGCAGGCCAGAGGTGGATGAACGCAGTGCCCTTGTTTGGGTGTAGGGCCTGATCAGAGCCTGGAGGTACTGAGGTGCCGTTCCCATCATCACAGCTCCGTAGGCAAGCACCATGGTCTTGTAGCGGATGCGAGCTTCAACTGGAAGCCAGTGGAGGGAGCGGAGGAGCGGGGTGACGTGATAGAACACTTGGGAAGGTTGAACACCAGACGGGCTGCGGCGTTCTGGATGAGTTGTAACAACCCATTAATGGCACAGGCAGGGAGCCCAGCCAACAGCGAGTTGCAGTAATCCAGACGGGAGATGACAAGTGCCTGGATTAGGACCTAACGCCCCATCCTGTACCATGAACAGGGTCATACTCAACGGATGTTGTAGAGCATGAACCTACAGGAACGGGCCACCGCCTTGATGTTAGTTGAGAAACGACAGGGTGTTGTCCAGGATCACGCCAATAGTAACAACCCATTCTTAGCGCTCTGGGAGGAGGACACAATGGAGTTGTCAACCGTGATGGCGAGATCATGGAACGGGCAGTCCTTCCCGGGAGGAAGAGCAGCTCCGTCTTGCCGAGGTTCAGCTTGAGGTGGTGATCCGTCATCCACACGGATATGTCTGCCAGACATGCAGAGATGCGATCATCGCCACCTGGTCATCAGAAGGGGGAAAGGAGAAGATTAATTGTGTGTCGTCTGCATAGCAATGATAGGAGAGACCATGTGAGGTTATGACAGAGCCAAGTGACTTGGTGTATAGCGAGAATAGGAGAGGGCCTTAGAACAGAGCCCTGGGGGACACCAGTGGTGAGAGCACGTGGTGTGGAGACCCATCATTCTAACAACCACGCCACCTGGTAGGAGCGACCTGTCAGGTAGGACGCCATCAATCATCATACCGTGGGCCGCGCCGGAGATGCCCAACTCGGAGAGGGTGGAGAGGAGGATCTGATGGTTCACAGTATCGAAGGCAGCCGATAGGTCTAGAAGGATGAGAGCAGAGGAGAGAGAGTTAGCTTTAACAGTGCGGAGCGCCTCCGTGATACAGAGAAGAGCAGTCTCAGTTGAATGACTAGTCTTGAAACCTGACTGATTTGGATCAAGAAGGTCATTCTGAGAGAGATAGCGGGAGAACTGGCCAAGGACGGCACGTTCAAGAGTTTTGGAGAGAAAAGAAAGAAGGGATACTGGTCTGTAGTTGTTGACATCGGAGGGATAACGAGTGTAGGTTTTTTCAGAAGGGGTGCAACTCCGCTCTCTTGAAGACGGAAGGGACGTAGCCAGCGGTCAGGGATGAGTTGATGAACGAGGTGATACCATAACAAGGAGGTCTCCGGAAATGGTCTGGAGAAGAGAGGAGGGATAGGGTCAAACGGGCAGGTTGTAGGGCATAACAACCCGTCACAAGACGCATCAGATTTCATCTGGAGAGAGAGGGGAGAAAGAGGTCAGAGCACAGGGTAGGGCAGTGTGAGCAGAACCAGCGGTGTCGTTTGACTTAGCAAACGAGGATCGGATGTATAGTAACAACCCATCATACCATAACACCTTCTTTTCAAAATGGTTGAACCCATCATAAGTCATCTGCAGAGAGGGGAGGAGGGGGTAACAGGGGAGGAGGATTCAGGAGGGAGGAGAAGGTTGCAAAGAGCTTCCTAGGGTTAGAGGCAGATGCTTGGAATTTAGAGTGGTAGAAAGTGGCTTTAGCAGCAGAGAGAGAAGAGGAAAATGTAGAGAGGAGGGAGTGAAAGGATGTCAGGTCCGCAGGGAGGCGAGTTTTCCTCCATTTCCGCTCGGCTGCCCGGAGCCCATCATATAGTAACAACCCATCATATAGTAACAACCCATTATATAGTAACAACCCATCATACCATAACAATCCATTATATAGTAACAACCCATCATATAGTAACAACCCATCATACCATAACAACCCATCATATAGTAACAACCCATCATATAGTAACAACCCATCATATAGTAACAACCCATCATATAGTAACAACCCATTATATAGTAACAACCCATCATACCATAACAACCCATCATACCATAACAACCCATCATACCATAACAACCCATTATATAGTAACAACCCATCATACCATAACAACCCATCATACCATAACAACCCATTATATAGTAACAACCCATCATACCATAACAACCCATCATACCATAACAACCCATTATATAGTAACAACCCATCATACCATAACAACCCATTATATAGTAACAACCCATCATACCATAACAACCCATCATACCATAACAACCCATCATACCATAACAACCCATTATATAGTAACAACCCATCATACCATAACAACCCATCATACCATAACAACCCATCATACCATAACAACCCATCATACCATAACAACCCATCATACCATAACAACCCATCATATAGTAACAACCCATCATACCATAACAACCCATTATATAGTAACAACCCATCATACCATAACAACCCATCATACCATAACAACCCATTATATAGTAACAACCCATCATACCATAACAACCCATCATACCATAAGAACCCATCATACCATAACAACCCATCATATAGTAACAACCCATCATACCATAACAACCTATTATATAGTAACAACCCATCATACCATAACAACCCATCATACCATAACAACCCATTATATAGTAACAACCCATCATACCATAACAACCCACCATACCATAACAACCCATTATATAGTAACAACCCATCATACCATAACAACCCATCATACCATAACAACCCATTATATAGTAACAACCCATCATACCATAACAACCCATCATACCATAACAACCCATCATATAGTAACAACCCATCATACCATAACAACCCATCATACCATAACAACCCATCATACCATAACAACCCATCATACCATAACAACCCATCATATAGTAACAACCCATGATACCATAACAACCGATCATACCATAACAACCCATCATACCATAACAACCCATCATACCATAAGAACCCATCATACCATAACAACCCATCATATAGTAACAACCCATCATACCATAACAATCCATTATATAGTAACAACCCATCATACCATAACAACCCATCATACCATAACAACCCATTATATAGTAACAACCCATCATACCATAACAACCCATCATACCATAACAACCCATTATATAGTAACAACCCATCATACCATAACAACCCATCATACCATAACAACCCATTATATAGTAACAACCCATCATACCATAACAACCCATCATACCATAACAACCCATCATACCATAACAACCCATCATACCATAACAACCCATCATATAGTAACAACCCATCATACCATAACAACCCATTATATAGTAACAACCCATCATACCATAACAACCCATCATACCATAACAACCCATTATATAGTAACAACCCATCATACCATAACAACCCATCATACCATAACAACCCATTATATAGTAACAACCCATCATACCATAACAACTGATCATACCATAACAACCCATTATATAGTAACAACCCATCATACCATAACAACCTATTATATAGTAACAACCCATCATATAGTAACAACCTATTATATAGTAACAACCCATCATACCATAACAACCCATCATACCATAACAACCCATTATATAGTAACAACCCATCATACCATAACAACCCATTATATAGTAACAACCCATCATACCATAACAACCCATCATACCATAACAACCCATTATATAGTAACAACCCATCATACCATAACAACCCATCATACCATAACAACCCATTATATAGTAACAACCCATCATACCATAACAACCCATCATACCATAACAACCCACATATATAACAACCCATTATATAGTAACAACCCATCATAATAACAACCCATCATACCCATTATATAGTAACAACCCACCATACCATAATAACCCATTATATAGTAACAACCCATCATACCATAACGACCCATCATACCATAACAACCCATCATACCATAACAACCCATCATATAGTAACAACCCATCATATAGTAACAACCCATCATACCATAACAACCCATCATACCATAACAACCCATCATACCATAACAACCCATCATATAGTAACAACCCATCATACCATAACAACCTATTATATAGTAACAACCCATCATACCATAACAACCCATTATATAGTAACAACCAATCATACCATAACAACCCATCATACCATAACAACCCATCATATAGTAACAACCCATCATACCATAACAACCTATTATATAGTAACAACCCATCATACCATAACAACCCATCATACCATAACAACCCATTATATAGTAACAACCCATCATACCATAA
The DNA here is from genome assembly GCF_034236695.1 of Oncorhynchus nerka. NCBI lineage: Eukaryota > Metazoa > Chordata > Actinopteri > Salmoniformes > Salmonidae > Oncorhynchus > Oncorhynchus nerka. The sequence goes on along the minus strand of NC_088419.1, from coordinate 7,625,462 downwards.
CAACCCATCATACCATAACAACCCATCATACCATAACAACCCATTATATAGTAACAACCCATCATACCATAACAACCGATCATACCATAACAACCCATCATATAGTAACAACCCATCATACCATAACAACCCATCATACCATAACAACCCATCATACCATAACAACCCATCATACCATAACAACCCATCATACCATAACAACCCATCATACCATAACAACCCATATATAGTAACAACCCATCATACCATAACAACCCATCATACCCCATATACAACCCATCATATAACAACCCATAGTAACAACCCATCATACCATAACAACCCATCATACCATAACAACCCATTATATAGTAACAACCCATCATACCATAACAACCGATCATACCATAACAACCCATTATATAGTAACAACCCATCATACCATAACAACCCATTATAACAACCCATCATAACAACCCATCATACCATAACAACCCATCATACCATAACAACCCATTATATAGTAACAACCCATCATACCATAACAACCCATCATACCATAACAACCCATCATACCATAACAACCCATCATATAGTAACAACCCATCATACCATAACAACCCATCATATAGTAACAACCCATCATACCATAACAACCCATCATATAGTAACAACCCATCATACCATAACAACCCATTATATAGTAACAACCCATCATATAGTAACAACCCATCATATAGTAACAACCCATCATACAACCCATTATATAGTAACAACCCATCATAACAACATAACAACCCATCATACCATAACAACCCATTATATTGTAACAACCCATTATATAGTAACCCATCATACCATAACAACCGATATACCATAACCAAACAACCATTATATAGTAACAACCCATCATACCATAACAACAACCCATTATACCATAACAACCCATCATACCATAACAACCCATATATAGTAACAACCCATCATACCATAACAACCCATCATACCATAACAACCCATCATACCATAACAACCCATCATACCATAACAACCCATCATACCATAACAACCCATCATACCATAACAACCCATCATACCATAACATCATACCATAACAACCCATCATACCATAACAACCCATCATACCATAACAACCCATCATACCATAACAACCCATCATACCATAACAACCCATCATATAGTCAACAACCCCCATCATACCATAACAACCCATCATACCATAACAACCCATTATATAGTAACAACCCATCATACCATAACAACCCATCATACCAACCCATATACAAACAACCCATCATACCATAACAACCCATCATACCATAACAACCCATAACAACCCATTATATAGTAACAACCCATCATACCATAACATATCATACCATAACAACCCATAACATTATATAGTAACAACCCATCATACCATAACAACAACCATCATACCATAACAACCCATTATATAGTAACAACCCATCATACCATAACAACCCATCATACCATATCATACCATAACAACCCATCATACCATAACAACCCATTATATAGTAACAACCCATCATACCATAACAACCCATCATACCATAACAACCCATCATACCATAACAACCCATTATATAGTAACAACCCATCATACCATAACAACCCATCATACCATAACAACCCATCATACCATAACAACCCATCATACCATAACAACCCATCATACCATAACAACCCATTATATAGTAACAACCCATCATATAGTAACAACCCATTATATAGTAACAACCCATCATACCATAACAACCCATCATACCATAACAACCCATTATATAGTAACAACCCATCATACCATAACAACCCATCATACCATAACAACCCATTATATAGTAACAACCCATCATACCATAACAACCCATCATACCATAACAACCCATTATATAGTAACAACCCATCATATCATAACAACCATACCATAACAACCCATCATACCATAACAACCCATCATATAGTAACAACCCATCATACCATAACAACCCATCATATAGTAACAACCCATCATACCATAACAACCCATCATACCATAAACAACCCATCATATATAACAACCCATCATACCATAACAACCCATTATATAGTAACAACCCATCATACCATAACAACCCATCATAACAACCCATCATAACAACCCATATACCATAACAACCCATCATTATATAGTAACAACCCATCATATATAACAACCCATCAACAACCCATCATACCATAACAACCTATTATATAGTAACAACCCATCATACCATAACAACCCATCATACCATAACAACCCATCATACCATAACAACCCATCATACCATAACAACCCATCATACCATAACAACCCATTATATAGTAACAACCCATCATACCATAACAACCCATTATATAGTAACAACCCATCATACCATAACAACCCATCATACCATAACAACCCATTATATAGTAACAACCCATCATACCATAACAACCCATCATACCATAACAACCCATCATATAGTAACAACCCATCATACCATAACAACCCATCATACCATAACAACCCATCATACCATAACAACCCATCATATAACAACCCATTATATAGTAACAACCCATCATACCATAACAACCCATCATACCATAACAACCCATCATACCATAACAACCCATCATACAACCCATATACAACCCATCATATAGTAACATCATACCCATCATACCATAACAACCCATAACCCATCATACCATAACAACCTATTATATAGTAACAACCCATCATACCATAACAACCCATCATATAGTAACAACCCATCATACCATAACAACCCATCATATAGTAACAACCCATCATATAGTAACAACCCATCATACCATAACAACCCATCATACCACCATAACAACCCATACCATAACAACCATAACAACCCATCATACCATAACAACCCATTATATAGTAACAACCCATCATACCATAACAACCCATCATACAACATAACAACCCCATTATATAGTAACAACCCATCATACCATAACAACCCATCATACAACCCATAACATAACCCCATCATACCATAACAACCCATTATATAGTAACAACCCATCATACCATAACAACCCATCATACCATAACAACCCATCATAGTAACAACCCATCATACCATAACAACCCATCATACCATAACAACCCATTATATAGTAACAACCCATCATACCATAACAACCCATATACCATAACAACCCATTATATAGTAACAACCCATCATACCATAACAACCCATATATAACAACCCATATCATACCATAACAACCCATCATATATAACAACCCATCATACCATAACAACCCATCATACCATAACAACCCATCATATAGTACAACCCATCATACCATAACAACCCATCATACCATAACAACCCATTATATAGTAACAACCCATCATACCATAACAACCCATCATATAGTAACAACCCAACCATCCATAACAACCCATAACATAAACAACCCATTATATAGTAACAACCCATCATATAATAACAACCCATCATATAGTAACAACCCATCATACCATAACAACCCATCATACCATCAACCATAACAACCTCATATAGTAACAACCCATCATACCATAACAACCCATCATATAGTAACAACCCATCATACCATAACAACCCATCATATAACAACCCAACAACCCATCATACCATAACAACCCATCATACCATAACAACCCAATACCATAACAACCCATTATATAGTAACAACCCATCATACCATAAACAACCCATCATACCATAACAACCCATCATACCATCATATAGTAACAACCCATCATATAGTAACAACCCATCATACCATAACAACCATTATATAGTAACAACCCATCATACCATAACAACCCATCATACCATAACAACCCATTATATAGTAACAACCCATCATACCATAACAACCCATCATAACAACCCATAACACCCATATATAGTAACAATATATTATATAGTAACAACCCATCATACCATAACAACCCATCATACCATAACAACCCATCATACCATAACAACCCATTATATAGTAACAACCCATTATATAGTAACAACCCATCATACCATAACAACCCATCATACCATAACAACCCATCATATAGTAACAACCCATCATACCATAACAACCCATCATACCATAACAACCCATCATACCATAGTAACAACCCATCATACCATAACAACCCATCATACCATAACAACCCACCATACCATATAGTAACAACCCATCATATAGTAACAACCCATACATAACAACATAACAACCCATCATACCATAACAACCCATCATATAACCATAACCCATCATACCATAACAACCCATCATACCATAACAACCCATCATACCATAACAACCCATCATACCATAACAACCCATCATACCATAACAACCCATCATATAGTAACAACCCATCATACCATAACAACCCATCATATAGTAACAACCCATCATACCATAACAACCCATTATATAGTAACAACCCATCATACCATAACAACCCATTATATAGTAACAACCCATCATACCATAACAACCCATCATACCATAACAACCCATTATATAGTAACAACCCATCATACCATAACAACCCATTATATAGTAACAACCCATCATACCATAACAACCCATCATACCATAACAACCCATTATATAGTAACAACCCATCATACCATAACAACCCATTATATAGTAACAACCCATCATACCATAACAACCCATTATATAGTAACAACCCATCATACCATAACAACCCATCATACCATAACAACCCATATAGTATATAGTAACAACCCATACATAACAACATAACAACCCATCATACCATAACAACCCATCATACCATAACAACCCATTATATAGTAACAACCCATCATACCATAACAACCCATCATATATAAACAACCCATCATACCATAACAACCCATCATACCATAACAACCCATATACCATAACAACCCATCATACCATAACAACCCATATTATATAGTAACAACCCATCATACCATAACAACCCATTATATAGTAACAACCCATCATACCATAACAACCCATTATATAGTAACAACCCATCATAACAACCCATATACCATAACAACCCATTATATAGTAACAACCCATCATAACAACCCATAACAAACCCATCATACCATAACAACCCATATATAGTAACAACCCATACCATATATAGTAACAACCCATCATACCATAACAACCCATCATACCATAACATCATACCATAACAACCCATCATATAGTAACAACCCATCATACCATAACAACCCATCATATAACAACCCATTATATAGTAACAACCCATCATACCATAACAACCCATCATACCATAACAACCCATCATACCATATATAGTAACAACCCATCATACCATAACAACCCATCATACCATAACAACCCATCATACCATAACAACCCATTATATAGTAACAACCCATCATACCATAACAACCCATCATAACAACATATACAACCCATCATACCATAACCATAACAACCCATCATACCATAACCATAATAACCCATTATATAGTAACAACCCATTATATAGTAACAACCCATCATATAGTAACAACCCATCATACCATAACAACCCATTATATAGTAACAACCCATCATACCATAACAACCCATCATACCATAACAACCCATTATATAGTAACCAATACCATAACAACCCATTATATAGTAACAACCCATTATATATAACAACCCATCATACCATAACAACCCATCATACCATAACAACCCATCATATAGTAACAACCCATCATAACAACCCATCATATATAACAACCCATCATACCATAACAACCCATCATACCATAACAACCCATTATATAGTAACAACCCATCATACCATAACAACCCATCATACCATAACAACCCATATAACAACAACCCATCATACCATAACAACCCATCATATATAACAACCCATCATACCATAACAACCCATCATATAGTAACAACCCATCATACCATAACAACCCATTATATATAGTAACAACCCATCATACCATAACACAACCATCATACCATAACAACCCATCATACCATAACAACCCATCATACCATAACAACCCATCATATAGTAACAACCCATCATACCATAACAACCCATTATATAGTAACAACCCATCATACCATAACAACCCATCATATATAACAACCCATCATATAACCCATTATATAGTAACAACCCATCATACCATAACAACCCATCATATATAACAACCCATCATATATAACAACCCATCATATAGTAACAACCCATCATACCATAACAACCCATTATATAGTAACAACCCATCATAAACCCATCATACCATAACAACCCATCATATAGTAACAACCCATCATATAGTAACAACCCATCATATAGTAACAACCCATCATACCATAACAACCCATTATATAGTAACAACCCATCATATAGTAACAACCCATCATACCATAACAACCCATCATACCATAACAACCCATTATACCAACAACCCATCATACCATAACAACCCATCATACCATAACAACCCATTATATAGTAACAACCAACCTATCCCATATATAGTAACAACCCATCATACCATAACAACCCATTATATAGTAACAACCCATCATACCATAACAACCCATCATACCATAACAACCCACCATACCATAACAACCCACCATACCATAATAACCCATTATATAGTAACAACCCATTATATAGTAACAACCCATCATATAGTAACAACCCATCATACCATAACAAACAACCCATTATACCCAACCCATCATATAGTAACAACCCATACCATACCATAACAACCCATTATATAGTAACCCCATCATACCATAACAACCCATCATACCATAACAACCCATTATATAGTAACAACCCATCATACCATAACAACCCATCATATAGTAACAACCCATCATACCATAACAACCCATCATACCATAACAACCCATCATATAGTAACAACCCATCATACCATAACAACCCATCATATAGTAACAACCCATCATACCATAACAACCCATCATACAACCCATCATACCATAACAACCCATCATACCATAACAACCCATCATATAGTAACAACCCATCATACCAGTAACAACCCATCATACCATAACAACCCATCATATAGTAACAACCCATCATACCATAACAACCATAACATCATATATAGTAACAACCCATCATACCATAACATCATATATAACAACCCATCATACCATAACAACCCATCATACCATAACAACCCATCATATAGTAACAACCCATTATATAGTAACAACCCATCATATAGTAACAACCCATCATACCAAACCCATTATATAGTAACAACCCATCATATATAACAACCCATCATACCAACCCATCATAACAACCCATTATATAGTAACAACCCATCATACCATAACAACCCATCATATAGTAACAACCCATCATATAGTAACAACCCAACAACATAACAACCCATCATACCATAACAACCCATTATATAGTAACAACCCATCATACCATAACAACCCATCATACCATAACAACCCATTATATAGTAACAACCCATCATATAGTAACAACCCATCATACCATAACAACCCATTATATAGTAACAACCCATCATACCATAACAACCCATCATACCATAACAACCCATCATACCAACAACCCATAACATAACCCCATCATACCATAACAACCCATTATATATAACAACCCAATACATACCCATTATATAGTAACAACCCATCATATAGTAACAACCCATCATACCATAACAACCCATTATATAGTAACAACCCATCATACCATAACAACCCATCATACCATAACAACCCATCATACCATAACAACCCATCATACCATAACAACCCATTATATAGTAACAACCCATCATACCATAACAACCCATCATACCATAACAACCCATCATACCATAACAACCCATCATATAGTAACAACCCATCATACCATAACAACCCATCATACCATAACAACCCATCATACCATAACAACCCATCATACCATAACAACCCATCATACCATAACAACCCATAACAACCCATCATACCATAACAACCTCATACCATAACAACCCATTATATAGTAACAACCCATCATACCATAACAACCTAGTAACAACCCATCATACCATAACAACCCATCATATAGTAACAACCCATCATACCATAACAACCCATTATATAGTAACAACCCATCATACCATAACAACCCATCATACCATAACAACCCATCATACCATAACAACCCATACCATAACCATATACAACCCATCATACCATAACAACCATCATATAGTAACAACCCATCATACCATAACAACCCATCATATAGTAACAACCCATCATATAGTAACAACCTATTATAGAGTAACAACCCATCATACCATAACAACCCATAATATAGTAACAACCCATCATACCATAACAACCCATTATATAGTAACAACCCATCATACCATAACAACCCATTATATAGTAACAACCCATCATATATAACAACCCATCATATAGTAACAACCATAACCATCATACCCCATAACAACCCATCATACCATAACAACCCATCATACCATAACAAACAACCCATCATATAGTAACAACCCATCATATACCATAACAACCCATCATATATAACAACCCATCATACCATAACAACCCATCATATATAACAACCCATCATATATAACAACCCATCATACCATAACAACCCATTATATAGTAACAACCCATCATACAACCCATAACAACCCATCATACCATAACAACCCATCATATAGTAACAACCCATCATCATAACCATAACAACCCATCATACCATAACAACCCATTATATAGTAACAACCCATCAACCCACCATAACAACCCATCATACCATAACAACCCATCATATAGTAACAACCCATCATATAGTAACAACCCATCATACCATAACAACCCATTATATAGTAACAACCCATCATACCATAACAACCCATTATATAGTAACAACCCATCATACCATAACAACCCATCATACCATAACAACCCATCATACCATAACAACCCATCATACCATAACAACCCATTATATAGTAACAACCCATCATACCATAACAACCCATTATATAGTAACAACCCATCATACCATAACAACCCATTATATATCATATATTATATAGTAACAACCCATCATACCATAACAACCCATCCCATAACATATAGTAACAACCCATCATATAGTAACAACCCATCATACCATAACAACCCATTATATAGTAACAACCCATCATACCATAACAACCCATTATATAGTAACAACCCATCATACCATAACAACCGATCATACCATAACAACCCATTATATAGTAACAACCCATCATACCATAACAACCTATTATATAGTAACAACCCATCATACCATAACAACCCATCATACCATAACAACCCATTATATAGTAACAACCCATCATACCATAACAACCCATCATACCATAACAACCTATTATATAGTAACAACCCATCATATAGTAACAACCCATCATACCATAACAACCCATTATATAGTAACAACCCATCATACCATAACAACCCATCATACCATAACAACCCACCATACCATAACAACCCACCATACCATAATAACCCATTATATAGTAACAACCCATTATATAGTAACAACCCATCATATAGTAACAACCCATCATACCATAACAACCCATTATATAGTAACAACCCATCATACCATAACAACCCACCATACCATAACAACCCACCATACCATAATAACCCATTATATAGTAACAACCCATCATACCATAACGACCCATCATACCATAACAACCCATCATACCATAACAACCCATCATACCATAACAACCCATCATATAGTAACAACCCATCATACCATAACAACCCATTATATAGTAACAACCCATCATACCATAACAATCCATCATACCATAACAACCCATCATATAGTAACAACCCATCATACCATAACAACCTATTATATAGTAACAACCCATCATATAGTAACAACCCATCATACCATAACAACCCATCATATAGTAACAACCCATCATACCATAACAACCCATTATATAGGAACAACCCATCATACCATAACAACCCATCATACCATAACAACCCATCATACCATAACAACCCACCATACCATAACAACCCATCATATAGTAACAACCCATCATACCATAACAACCTATTATATAGTAACAACCCATCATACCATAACAACCCATTATATAGTAACAACCCATCATACCATAACCATCATTATACCATAACAAACAACCATACCCATTATATAGTAACAACCCATCATACCATAACAACCCATCATACCATAACAACCCATTATATAGTAACAACCCATCATACCATAACAACCCATTATATAGTAACAACCCATCATATAGTAACAACCCATCATACCATAACAACCCACCATACCATAACAACCCATTATATAGTAACAACCCATCATATAGTAACAACCCATCATACCATAACAACCCACCATACCATAACAACCCATTATATAGTAACAACCCATCATACCATAACAACCCATCATATAGTAACAACCCATCATACCATAACAACCCATTATATAGTAACAACCCATCATAACAACCCATTATATAGTAACAACCCATCATACCATAACAACCCATCATACCATAACAACCCATAGTAACATAACCATAACAACCCATCATATATAACAACCCATCATACCATAACAACCCATTATATAGTAACAACCCATCATACCATAACAACCCATTATATAGAACAACCCATTATATAGTAACAACCCATCATATAGTAACAACCCATCATCATATAGTAACAACCCATCATACCATAACAACCCATTATATAGTAACAACCCATCATACCATAACAACCCATCATATATAACAACCCATCATATAGTAACAACCCATCATACCATAACAACCATATAGTAACAACCCATACCATAACAACCCATCATACCATAACAACCCATCATATAACAACCCATATATAGTAACAACCCATCATACCATAACAACCCATCATACCATAACAACCCATCATATATAACAACCCATCATACCATAACAACCCATCATATAGTAACAACCCATCATACCATAACAACCCATATATATAACAACCCATCATATATAACAACCCATCATACCATAACAACCCATCATATAGTAACAACCCATCATACCATAACAACCCATTATATAGTAACAACCCATCATACCATAACAACCCATCATACCATAACAACCCATCATACCATAGTAACAACCCATCATACCATAACAACCCATCATATATAGTAACAACCCATCATACCATAACAACCCATAACATATATATAGTAACAACCCATCATACCATAACAACCCATCCATACCATAACAACCCATCATACATAACCCACCATACCATAACAACCCATTATATAACAACCCATCATACCATAACAACCCATCATACCATAACAACCCATCATACCATAACAACCCATCATACCATAACAACCCATTATCATAACCATAACAACCCCATTATATAGTAACAACCCATCATACCATAACGACCCATCATACCATAACAACCCATCATACCATAACAACCCATCATATAGTAACAACCCATCATATAGTAACAACCCATCATATAGTAACAACCCATCATACCATAACAACCCATCATATAGTAACAACCCATCATACCATAACAACCCATCATATAGTAACAACCCATCATACCATAACAACCCATTATATAGTAACAACCCATCATACAACCCATCATACCATAACAACCCATTATATAGTAACAACCCATCATACCATAACAACCCATCATATAGTAACAACCCATCATACCATAACAACCCATCATACCATAACAACCCATCATATAGTAACAACCCATCATACCATAACAACCCATTATATAGTAACAACCCATCATATAGTAACAACCCATCATACCATAACAACCCATCATATAGTAACAACCCATCATACCATAACAACCCATTATATAGTAACAACCCATCATACCATAACAACCCATCATACCATAACAACCCATTATATAGTAACAACCCATCATACCATAACAACCCATCATATGGTAACAACCCATCATACCATAACAACCCATCATACCATAACAACCTATTATATAGTAACAACCCATCATACCATAACAACCCATCATATAGTAACAACCCATCATACCATAACAACCCATCATACCATAACAACCCATTATATAGTAACAACCCATCATACCATAACAACCCATCATATAACAACCCATCATACCATAACAACCCATCATACCATAACAACCCATTATATAGTAACAACCCATCATACCATAACAACCCATCATATAGTAACAACCCATCATACCATAACAACCCAACAACCCATTATATAGTAACAACCCATCATACCATAACCATAACAACCCATTATATAGTAACAACCCATCATATATAACAACCCATCATACCATAGTAACAACCCATCATACCATAACAACCCATTATATAGTAACAACCCATCATACCATAACAACCCATCATACCATAACAACCCACCATACCATAATAACCCATTATATAGTAACAACCCATCATACCATAACAACCCATCATATAGTAACAACCCATCATACCATAACAACCCATCATACCATCATACCACAACCCATCCATACCATAACAACCCATCATATAGTAACAACCCATCATACCATAACAACTCATCATACCATAACAACCTATTATATAGTAACAACCCATCATACCATAACAACCTATTATATAGTAACAACCCATCATACCATAACAACCCATCATACCATAACAACCCACCATACCATAATAACCCATTATATAGTAACAACCCATCATACCATAATAACCCATTATATAGTAACAACCCACCATACCATAATAACCCATTATATAGTAACAACCCATCATACCATAACGACCCATCATACCATAACAACCCATCATACCATAACAACCCATTATATAGGAACAACCCATCATACCATAACAACCCATCATACCATAACGACCCATCATACCATAACAACCCATCATACCATAACAATCCATCATACCATAACAACCCATCATACCATAACAACCCATCATACCATAACAACCTATTATATAGTAACAACCCATCATACCATAACAACCGATCATACCATAACAACCGAGCATACCATAACAACCGATCATACCATAACAACCCATCATACCATAACAACCGATCATACCATAACAACCCATCATACCATAACAACCCATCATACCATAACAACCCATCATACCATAACAACCCATCATACCATAACAACCCATCATACCATAACAACCCATCATACCATAACAACCTATTATATAGTAACAACCCATCATACCATAACAACCGATCATACCATAACCAGGCTCTCTCCACTGGCTTCCAGTTGAAGCTCGCATCCGCTACAAGACCATGGTGCTTGCCTACGGAGCTGTGAGGGGAACGGCACCTCAGTACCTCCAGGCTCTGATCAGGCCCTACACCCAAACAAGGGCACTGCGTTCATCCACCTCTGGCCTGCTCGCCTCCCTACCACTGAGGAAGTACAGTTCCTGCTCAGCCCAGTCAAAACTGTTCGCTGCTCTGGCCCCCCAATGGTGGAACAAACTCCCTCACGACGCCAGGACAGCGGAGTCAATCACCACCTTCCGGAGACACCTGAAACCCCACCTCTTTAAGGAATACCTAGGATAGGATAAAGTAATCCTTCTCACCCTCCCCCCCCCTTAAAAGATTTAGATGCACTATTGTAAAGTGGCTGCTCCACTGGATGTCATAAGGTAAATGCACCAATTTGTAAGTCGCTCTGGATAAGAGCGTCTGCTAAATGACTTAAATGTAAATGTAAATGTATAACAACCGATCATGCATCTCTGATCAGTCTTCTCCTTGTATGAGCTGAAAGTTTAGAGGGACGGCCAGGTCTTGGTAGAGTTGCAGTGGTCTGATACTCCTTCCATTTCAATATTATCGCTTGCACAGTGCTCCTTGGGATGTTTAAAGCTTGGGAAATCTTTTTGTATCCAAATCCGGCTTTAAACTTCTTCACAACAGTATCTCGGACCTGCCTGGTGTGTTCCTTGTTCTTCATGATGCTCTCTGCGCTTTTAACGGACCTCTGAAACTATCACAGTGCAGGTGCATTTATACGGAGACTTGATTACACACAGGTTGTACACAGATTGTATTTATCATCATTAGTCATTTAGGTCAACATTGGATCATTCAGAGATCCTCACTGAACTTCTGGAGAGAGTTTGCTGCACTGAAAGTAAAGGGGCTGAATAATTTTGCACGCCCAATTTTTCAGTTTTTGATTTGTTAAACAAGTTTGAAATATCCAATAAATGTCGTTCCACTTCATGATTGTGTCCCACTTGTTGTTGATTCTTCACATAAAAATACAGTTTTATATCTTTATGTTTGAAGCCTGAAATGTGGCAAAAGGTCGCAAAGTTCAAGGGGGCCGAATACTTTCGCAAGGCACTGTAGTAAACAGACTCATGTCTCATGTCTGGCCTTCTTGGTTCCTCTGTCCAGTGTCTGTGTTCTGTTGTCCATCTTAATCTTTTCTTTTTATTGGCCAGTCTGAGATATGGCTTTTTCTTTGCAACTCTGCCTAGAAGGCCAGCATCCCGGAGTCGCCTCTTCACTGTTGACGGAGAGACTGGACAGAGGAACTCTGCCTAGAAGGCCAGCATCCCGGAGTCGCCTCTTCACTGTTGACGGAGAGAGAGAGAGACATACTAATGAGGCTGAAGGAATCCTCTTGGTTCTCTGTTTAACGTCAGGAAGATGGCAATCATTTATTCGTCTCTCGTGCTGCCTGCATGGCACACACACACACACACACACACACACACAAACACACACACACACACACACACACACACACACACACACACACACACACACACACACACACACAGACACACACACACACACACACACACACACAGACACACACACACACACACACACACACACACACACACACACACACACACACACACACACACACACACACACACACACACACACACACACACACACACACACACACACACACACACACACACACACACACACACACACACACACACACACACACACACACACACACACACACACAGACACACACACACACACACACACACACACACACACACACACACACACACACACACACACACACACACACACACACACATCCCCTCCCTCCAATTCTGAATGATGGCCCCATGCAATACAACACATAGGGTTAACAGCCCCCCCCACCCTCCCTGCTCTCAACCCCTGATAGGCTGCCGGGGCTAGATGCTGGCACTCCTCTGGACCAATAGCAGGGCCCGGTGGTGATGTCATGGGGTAGTAGAGGGGCTGTTGCTGATGCTGCCACTAGTCTGTATCCAAGGAGCAACACTGACAGAGAGAGAGACAGCCTGATAACCCGGACCTACCCCACCAACCCCATCCACCATCATCAACTCAGCCCTGCTCCAGAGGAGGGTAAGGAAAAGACACGCCTCTCCTGAACATAGCACAGAAAGACATCAAGGAGGTAGACTGTTATCTGGGGGTAGTTACACTAATATTAAATGGGATGTTACTAAAGGATGTAGTGTAGTAGCCGTTGGCTGTACTGGAAAACGATGCAACAACTGTCGTCTAGGAACTCTGTACTCTCTCTCTCCATGTTGTGTCTGTCTGTCTGTCTGTCTGTCTGTCTGTAATCAGGTACTCTCTCTCTCCATGTTGTGTCTGTCTGTCTGTCTGTCTGTCTGTCTGTCTGTCTGTCTGTCTGTCTGTCTGTCTGTCTGTCTGTCAGTAATCAGGTACTCTCTCTCTCCATGTTGTGTCTGTCTGTCTGTCTGTCTGTCTGTCTGTCAGTAATCAGGTACTCTCTCTCTCCATGTTGTGTCTGTCTGTCTGTCTGTCTGTCTGTCTGTCTGTCTGTCTGTCTGTCTGTCTGTCTGTCTGTCTGTCTGTCTGTCTGTCTGTCTGTCTGTCTGTAATCAGGTACTCTCTCTCTCCATGTTGTGTCTGTCTGTCTGTCTGTCAGTAATCAGGTACTCTCTCTCTCCATGTTGTGTCTGTCTGTCTGTCTGTCTGTCTGTCTGTCTGTCTGTCTGTCTGTCTGTCTGTCCGTCTGTCTGTCTGTCTGTCTGCCTGTTTGTAATCAGGTACTCTCTCTCTCCATGTTGTGTCTGTCTGTCTGTCTGTCTGTCTGTCTGTCTGTCTGTCTGTCTGTCTGTCTGTCAGTAATCAGGTACTCTCTCTCCATGTTGTGTCTGTCAGTAATCAGGTACTCTCTCTCTCCATGTTGTGTCTGTCTGTCTGTCTGTAATCAGGTACTCTCTCTCTCCATGTTGTGTCTGTCTGTCTGTCTGTCTGTAATCAGGTACTCTCTCTCTCTCTCCATGTTGTGTCTGTCTGTCTGTCAGTAATCAAGTACTCTCTCTCTCCATGTTGTGTCTGTCTGTCTGTCAGTAATCAGGTACTCTCTCTCTCCATGTTGTGTCTGTCTGTCTGTAATCAGGTACTCTCTCTCTCCATGTTGTGTCTGTCAGTAATCAGGTACTCTCTCTCTCCATGTTGTGTCTGTCAGTAATCAGGTACTCTCTCTCTCCATGTTGTGTCTGTCTGTCTGTCTGTCTGTCTGTCTGTCTGTCTGTCTGTCTGTCTGTCTGTCTGTCTGTCTGTCTGTCTGTCTGTCTGTCTGTCTGTCTGTAATCAGGTACTCTCTCTCTCCATGTTGTGTCTGTCAGTAATCAGGTACTCTCTCTCTCCATGTTGTGTCTGTCTGTCAGTAATCAGGTACTCTCTCTCTCCATGTTGTGTCTGTCAGTAATCAGGTACTCTCTCTCTCCATGTTGTGTCTGTCAGTAATCAGGTACTCTCTCTCTATGTTGTGTCTGTCTGTCAGTAATAATGTATCCTATTCAGCGTTGTCTGTCTCTGTGTTTGCAGTATGTATGATTCACTCTGGGTGGGTGTGTATTGGGAGGAGCGGTGCTGACTGGACATTAGGTAATAGGATAAGGAGGAGATGGGGGGAATGATAGAGGGGAAGTGAGGACAGAGAGAGAGAGAGAGAGAGAGAGAGAATATGGATAGTAGGCTTTATTTAGAAAAGTAGCATAGATCTACTGATACGCTGATGGCAGCAAGAGAGGAAGACAGACAGACAGAGGACAGACAGACAGAGACAGACAGACAGACAGACAGACAGACAGACAGACAGACAGACAGACAGACAGACAGACAGACAGACAGACAGACAGACAGACAGACAGACGAGAGGAAGACAGACAGACAGACAGACGAGAGGAAGACAGACAGACAGACAGACAGACAGACAGACAGACAGACAGACAGACAGACAGACAGACAGACAGACAGACAGACGAGAGGAAGACAGACAGACAGACAGACAGACAGACAGACAGACAGACAGACAGACAGACAGACAGACAGACAGACAGACAGACAGACAGACAGACAGACAGACAGACAGACAGACAGACAGACAGACAGACAGACAGACAGACAGACAGACAGACAGACAGACAGACAGACAGACAGACGAGAGGAAGACAGACAGACAGACGAGAGAATGCAGACTTTCCTGTCTTCTTTATTGACAAACAAGAAGTGAACAGCTTACCATGCAGAATGTTTCTATCGACCAGCCTCTCGGGTGACAGTTGTGAGTGTGCGCGCGCGTGTGGGCAGGGCACCACTGGTCTCTAGAGGTATCATGTCACAGTGGAAAGAGAGCTGTGACACAGCGGTCTGGACAGTCACAGTGGAGAGAGAGCTGTGACACACTGATAAGGACAGTCACAGTGGTCTGGACAGGAGGCTGTTGGAAATACACTATTTGCACAGAGTTGTGCTTATTTCTGGCTGAGCTTTGATTGGCTATTTTTTTAATAACAAATCATTTATTTTTACACCAAATACTAACATACACATACAAACAACAATTTACAGACGCACACAAACAACATCTGCCGAGACTCGCATGCTCCCACCCCCATCCCTAGTGCCTGGCCACACCCCTATCCCTAGTGCCTGGCCAGTGCCTGGCCACACCCCCCCTAGTCCCCCATCCCTAGTGCCTGGCCACACCCCCATCCCTAGTGCCTGGCCACACCCCTATCCCTAGTGCCTGGCCACACCCCTATCCCTAGTGCCTGGCCACACCCCCATCCCTAGTGCCTGGCCACACCCCTATCCCTAGTGCCTGGCCACACCCCCATCCCTAGTGCCTGGCCACACCCACATCCTTAGTTCCTGGCCACACCCCCATCCCTAGTGCCTGGCCACACCCCTATCCCTAGTGCCTGGCCACACCCCCATCCCTAGTGCCTGGCCACACCCCTATCCCTAGTGCCTGGCCACACCCACATCCCTAGTGCCTGGCCACACCCCCATTCCTAGTGCCTGGCTACACCCCTATCCCTAGTGCCTGGCCACAACCCTATCCCTAGTGCCTGGCCACACCCACAGCCCTAGTGCTTGGCCACACTCCCATCCCTAGTGTCTGGCTACACCCCCATCCCTAGTGCCTGGCCACCCCTACCCACAGCCCTAGTGCTTGGCCACACCCCCATCCCTAGTGCTTGGCCACACCCCCATCCCTAGTGCCTGGCCACACCCCACAGCCCTAGTGCTTGGCCTCACCCCCATCCCTAGTGCCTGGCCACACCCACAGCCCTAGTGCTTGGCCACACTCCCATCCCTAGTGTCTGGCTACACCCCCATCCCTAGTGCCTGGCCACACCCACAGCCCTAGTGCTTGGCCACACCCCCATCCCTAGTGCTTGGCCACACCCCCATCCCTAGTGCCTGGCCACACCCCACAGCCCTAGTGCTTGGCCTCACCCCCATCCCTAGTGCTTGGCCACACCCCCATCCCTAGTGCTTGGCCACACCTCCATCCCTAGTGCTTGGCCACACCCCCATCCCTAGTGCTTGGCCACACCCCCATCCCTAGTGCCTTTGTTATTGTTTGCCACATGGTCTTAAATTGTTAATTGTTGCCCATGCTATTTCAATAAGAAATCATTTAATGGCGGATTGATTTATTCCCAAGTTTTTAGTGTATGTTTTTTCAAGATGAGTGATGAGAAAGGAATCATCCAGCCCATTTTGTATATCACTACGGCCCCATACGCCATGTCTTGAAATATGCAGGCAGACGGATTATAGGTAAGTTTACATTATAATATTTCTGCTAGACACATTTTCTGCTCCGCCCATAACTCTTGGACTTCATAGCGTTCCCAGAAAGCATAGATTATTGAGTCGTTGTTAGTTTTACAGTTAAGACATGACTCTGCCGTTGTGCCGTAGAATTTTGGGGAATTTTCTCTCTTGTTTAATAATAAATTCTATACATTAGTTTATACTGGATTAAGTGTATATTTTTGTTAACTGTAATTTCATTAATTGTGCTCCAACATTCCCTCCATCTTGTGACAACATCAGTTTTTTTTTTTAAGTCGTAGCTCCAATAGTTTCTATTTTTTTCTAAGAGATTGTCAGTTGGATAGGCTCTCTCCAAGGTATTGTATATCTTACCTGTCATATGAACAATAAGAACAATAAGATTCCCTCAAGGTTTCTCTGATGTCCTAAAATGTTCAAATCCAAATTTTGTAATAGGTAACTTTTAAGGTGCATGTATTTTAAAACATCTACAATGGTCAGTCCCAAATGGCTTTTTCATTTTGTAATGGAAATGAATTAATGTCCTGTTGCCAAGTCATTTATGGTTTCTATGCCTTTAGTTTTCCACGTGGACCAATTTATTAGTGAATTCTGAAAATAAATACAAGGATAGTTCCATGAGGTTGTGTTTTTAGGGAGTGCTATTGGTTCTTGTAGAATCCATTACATTTTCTTCCATATTGTTATAGTGTTCTATATTGTTATAGTGTTCTATATTGTTATAGTGTTCTATATTGTTATAGTGTTCTATATTGTTATAGTGTTCTATATTGTTACAGTGTTCTATATTGTTATAGTGTTCTATATTGTTATAGTGTTCTATATTGTTATAGTGTTCCATATTGTTATAGTGTTCTATATTGTTATAGTGTTCTATATTGTTATAGTGTTCCATATTGTTATAGTGTTCCATATTGTTATAGTGTTCTATATTGTTATAGTGTTCTATATTGTTATAGTGTTCTATATTGTTATAGTGTTCCATATTGTTATAGTGTTCCATATTGTTATAGTGTTCTATATTGTAATAGTGTTCTATATTGTTATAGTGTTCTATATTGTTATAGTGTTCTATATTTTTAGAGTGTTCTATATTGTTATAGTGTTCTATATTGTTATAGTGTTCTATATTGTTATAGTGTTCTTAACTATGAAGTTGTTCATGTTCTTAGCTTCATCCTTTGAAAAGAGACACGCTAAAAGATTCTGAGATTTGAAAGTATTCAGAATGGGTTTTTTCAGCAAAGGGGGCTTTAAGTTGTTAAAATGAATCAGTTATATCAGTAGATCGTCTACAAATTGTAACGGCTTTCTTCCGTCGAAGGAGAGTCGGACCAAAATGCAGCGTGGTTAGTTCGATACATCTTTAATAAGGAAAAACACGAACAATACAAAAAAACAAGAAACGGAACGTGAAAACCTATACAGCCTATCTGGTGAAATACAAACACACTGAGACAGGAACAATCACCCACAAAATACACAGTGAAACACAGGCTACCTAAATATGGTTCCCAATCAGAGACAACGAGAATCACCTGACTCTGATTGAGAACCGCCTCAGGCAGCCAAGCCTACTTTAGACACCCCTAATCAGCCGCAATCCCAATGCCTACTAAACCCCAATATGACAACACAATAAACCCATGTCACACCCTGGCCTGAACAAATAATTAAAGAAAACACAAAATACTAAGACCAAGGCGTGACACAAATACGTTTAGTTCGTGTTTGCCAATACTGATAGCTGTTACGTTTGGGTCCTGTCTATTTCTTTCTGCAAGCGGTTCAATTGCCAGTGCAAACAGGAGAGGGGAAACAGGACATCCCTGTCTTGTGCCCCTTTCTAAAGCAATTTCATCAGATAACGTGTTATTTGTGTATATTTTTTTTGCATTATGTAATAGTTTTATGAAATGTATAATTTCAGCTGGAAAGTTGAAAGCTTCCAAAGTTTTGAATAGAAAAGACCATTCAAGACAGTCGAAGGCCTTTTTGGCATCGACAGCCATTATTGCTAAATGTATATCTTGTTTTTTTTTGCATATTGTATTAAACTGAAACATGTTCTTGTGTTTGTTTTTAAGTGTCTATTTTTTATAAACCCTGTTTGATTGACATGTATCAAGTCTGGTAAGACTTTTGCCATTTTATTGCTTGTGAGATGTGTTATTATATTGTTGCTTTATTGTCACAATGTATTAAACTTATGGGTCTATAATCAGCAGGCGACTCTCCCGATTTTCCTAGTTTTAATGTAACCTGGGGAAAAAAACAGTTCGATACATGGAACTAGGAAGTACTGAATTGAGTGGCGTGTCATTTCTGTAAAATCGCACATGTTTTAGCTGTATCTAATAATTATTTTTTTGGGGGGGGGGGGGATCTCTCTCTTTTTAGTGATTTTTTTTGTCTGTTGATAATTGCTTCAGGGTTGTTAAGTCTAAGAAGGCTACAGAATCTATCCAACTGTTGCTTAATTCTGATTTATACTGTGCCTTTGGAAAGCATTACATTTTTCTACATTTTGTTAAGTTACAGCCTTATTCTAAAATTGATTAAATTGTTTGCTTTTTTCGCTTATCAACCTACACACAATACTCCACAATGACAAAGCAAAACAGGTTTTATAAATGTTTGCAAATGTATAAAAACAAACGGACATTTCACATTTACATAAGTATTCAGACCCTTTACTCAGTACTTTGTTGAAGCACCTTTGGCAGCGATTACAGCATTGAGTCTTCTTTGGTGTGATGCTACAAGCTTGCACACCTGTATTTGGGGAGTTTATCCCATTCTTCTCTGCAGATCCTCTCAAGCTCTGTCAGGTTGGACAGCTATTTTCAGGACTCTCTAAATATGTTTCATCGGGTTCAAGTCCAGGCTCTGGCTGGGCCATTCAAGGACATTCAGAGACTTGTCCCGAAGCCTCACCTGCACTGGCTTGGCTGTGTGCTTAGGGTCGTTGGAAGGTCCCGAAACCCAGTCTGAGGTCCTGAGTGCTCTGGAGCAGGTTTTCATCAAGGATCTCTCTGTACTTTGCTTAGTTCATCTTTCCCTCATTTCTGACTAGTATCCCAGCCACCACCATGCTTCACCATAGGGATGCTGCCACCACCATGATTCACCGTAGGGATGGTGCCAGGTTTCTTCCAGATGTGGCATTCAGGCCAAATAGTTCAAACTTGGTTTCATCAGACCAGATAATCTTATTTCTCATAGTCTGTCCTTTAGGTGCCTTTTGGCAAACTCCAAGTAGGCTTTCAGATGCTTCTGTCTGGCCACTCTACCATAAAGGCCTGATTGGTGGAGTGCAGCAGAGATGATTGTCCTTCTGGAAGGTTCTCCCATCTCCACAGAGGAACTCTGGAGCTCTGTCAGAGTGACCATCGGGTTCTTGGTCACCCCCCAGACCTTTCTCCCCAGAGTGGTCAGTTTGGCCGGGCGGCCAGCTCTAGGAAGAGTCTTGGTGCTTCCAAAATTCTTCCATTTAAGAATGATGGAGGCCACTGTGTTCTTGGGGACCTTTAATGCTGCCGAAATTTTTTGGAACCCTTCCCCAGATCTGTGCCTCGACACAATCCTGTCTCGGAGCTCTACGGACAATTCCTTCGACCTCATGGCTTAGTTTTTGCTCTAACTGTGGGACCTTATATAGACAGCTGTGTGCCTTTCCAAATCATGTCCAATCAAATGAAGGTACTACAGGTGGACTCCAATGAAGTTGTAGAAACATCTCAAGGATGATCAATGGAAACAGGAAGCACCTGAGCTCAATTTCAAGTCTCATAGCAAAGGGTCTGAATACTTATGTAAATAAGGTATTTCTGTTTTTTTTTAATACATTTGCAAACTTTTCTAAAAACACGGTTTTGCTTTGGTATTATGGGGTATTATGGGGTATTATGGGGTATTATGGGGTATTATGGGGTATTATGGGGTATTATGGGGTATTGTGTGTAGATTGATGAAGATTTTTATTTTATTTAATCGATTTTAGAATAAGGCTGTAACGTAACAAAATGTGGAAAAAGTAAAGGGGTCTGAATACTTTCCAAATGCGCTGGACATTTTCATAGAAGCTTATAAAATCGTCATTAATCACATTGTTGTTTTTAATTACCACATTTTGTACCTTTGTCTTTTAAATTATAACTGGTTTAGCGTGTATTTGTTTCGTGAGAGCTGCGAGATGTTTACCAGGTTTATTTGCCATTAAGTAGTATGCTTTTAAAATATCGTATTCCTGCTTATTTTCAGAAATTGTATTTTCTTCTTTACCTTGTAATGATGTTTTATGTCCTTTTTCTAAGATTTGTTTTTATTTCATTTTCTAACTCAGATTACATTTTTGCAGAGAGTGACATTTTCCTAATGTACACCTTAAAGGTATTCTAAGTTATATCAGGGGTCAGCTTTTCTCTGTCCTTTATGTCTACATTTGTAATTGGTTCTCCAAAACGTTTTTGTTTTTTGTTTTTTGTGGTGGGTTGAGACATCACGTTGTTTAAGGTTTGAAAATCCAACAGTTGTATTGGAAGGGGTCTGCGCTCGAGGGTTATGTTTGGTTCTCCTCTGTTTCTTTCTCACTCAAACCCACGTGGTCAATCAATCACTAAAAAAAGCAAGGCCCCTTCATTATCAACGCCTCGTGCCTACATTACAACATCAAAATAGCCTTCTTGACTTTGAGGTCAGGAGGATTTGGAGTTAGGAGTTAGCCTGACTAAGGGTTAGTCAGGAGGACTTGGAGTTAGGAGTTAGCCTGACTAAGGGTTAGTCAGGAGGACTTGGAGTTAGGAGTTAGCCTGACTAAGGGTTAGTCAGGAGGACTTGGAGTTAGGAGTTTGTAGTTAGCCTGACTAAGGGTTAGTCAGGAGGACTTGGAGTTAGGAGTTAGCCTGACTAAGGGTTAGTCAGGAGGACTTGGAGTTAGGAGTTAGCCTGACTAAGGGTTAGTCAGGAGGACTTGGAGTTATGAGTTAGCCTGACTAAGGGTTAGTCAGGAGGACTTGGAGTTATGAGTTAGCCTGACTAAGGGTTAGTCAGGAGGACTTGGAGTTAGGAGTTAGCCTGACTAAGGGTTAGTCAGGAGGACTTGGAGTTATGAGTTAGCCTGACTAAGGGTTGGTCGGGAGGACTTGGAGTTATGAGTTAGCCTGACTAAGGGTTAGTCAGGAGGACTTGAAGTTATGAGTTAGCCTGACTAAGGGTTAGTCAGGAGGACTTGAAGTTATGAGTTAGCCTGACTAAGGGTTAGTCGGGAGGACTTGGAGTTAGGAGTTAGCCTGACTAAGGGTTAGTCAGGAGGACTTGAAGTTATGAGTTAGCCTGACTAAGGGTTAGTCAGGAGGACTTGGAGTTATGAGTTAGCCTGACTAATGGTTAGTCAGGAGGACTTGGAGTTAGGAGTTAGCCTGACTAAGGGTTAGTCAGGAGGACTTGGAGTTAGGAGTTAGCCTGGCTAAGGGTTAGTCAAGAGGACTTGGAGTTATGAGTTAGCCTGACTAAGGGTTAGTCAGGAGGATTTGGAGTTAGGAGTTAGCCTGACTAATGGTTAGTCAGGAGGACTTGGAGTTAGGAGTTAGCCTGACTAAGGGTTAGTCAGGAGGACTTGGAGTTAGGAGTTAGCCTGGCTAATGGTTAGTCAGGAGGACTTGGAGTTATGAGTTAGCCTGACTAAGGGTTAGTCAGGAGGATTTGGAGTTAGGAGTTAGCCTGACTAAGGGTTAGTCAGGAGGACTTGGAGTTATGAGTTAGCCTGACTAAGGGTTAGTCAAGAGGACTTGGAGTTAGGAGTTTGGAGTTAGCCTGACTAAGGGTTTGTCAGGAGGACTTGAAGTTATGAGTTAGCCTGACTAAGGGTTAGTCAGGAGGACTTGGAGTTAGGAGTTAGCCTGACTAAGGGTTAGTCAGGAGGACTTGGAGTTATGAGTTAGCCTGACTAATGGTTAGTCAGGAGGACTTGGAGTTAGGAGTTAGCCTGACTAAGGGTTAGTCAGGAGGACTTGGAGTTATGAGTTAGCCTGACTACGGGTTAGTCAGGAGGACTTGGAGTTATGAGTTAGCCTGACTAAGGGTTACTCAGGAGGATTTGGAGTTATGAGTTAGCCTGACTAAGGGTTAGTCAGGAGGACTTGGAGTTATGAGTTAGCCTGACTAAGGGTTAGTCAGGAGGACTTGGAGTTATGAGTTAGCCTGACTAAGGGTTAGTCAGGAGGACTTGGAGTTAGGAGTTAGCCTGACTAAGGGTTACTCAGGAGGACTTAGAGTTATGAGTTAGCCTGACTAAGGGTTAGTCAGGAGGACTTGGAGTTAGGAGTTTGGAGTTAGCCTGACTAAGGGTTTGTCAGGAGGACTTGAAGTTATGAGTTATTCTGACTAAGGGTTAGTCAGGAGGACTTGGAGTTAGAAGTTAGCCTGACTAAGGGTTAGTCAGGAGGACTTGGAGTTATGAGTTAGCCTGACTAAGGGTTAGTCAGGAGGACTTGGAGTTAGAAGTTAGCCTGACTAAGGGTTAGTCAGGAGGACTTGGAGTTAGGAGTTAGCCTGACTAAGGGTTAGTCAGGAGGACTTGGAGTTAGGAGTTATGAGTTAGCCTGACTAAGGGTTAGTTAGGAGGACTTGGAGTTATGAGTTAGCCTGACTAAGGGTTAGTCAGGAGGACTTGGAGTTAGGAGTTAGCCTGACTAAGGGTTAGTCAGGAGGACTTTGAGTTATGAGTTAGCCTGACTAAGGGTTAGTCAGGAGGACTTGGAGTTATGAGTTAGCCTGACTAAGGGTTAGTCAGGAGGATTTGGAGTTAGGAGTTATGAGTTAGCCTGACTAGGGGTTAGTCAGGAGGACTTGGAGTTATGAGTTAGCCTGACTAAGGGTTAGTCAGGAGGACTTGGAGTTATGAGTTAGCCTGACTAAGGGTTTGTCAGGAGGACTTGGAGTTAGGAGTTAGCCTGACTAAGGGTTAGTCAGGAGGACTTTGAGTTATGAGTTAGCCTGACTAAGGGTTAGTCAGGAGGATTTGGAGTTAGGAGTTATGAGTTAGCCTGACTAGGGGTTAGTCAGGAGGACTTGGAGTTATGAGTTAGCCTGACTAAGGGTTAGTCAGGAGGACTTGGAGTTATGAGTTAGCCTGACTAAGGGTTTGTCAGGAGGACTTGGAGTTATGAGTTAGCCTGACTAAGGGTTAGTCAGGAGGACTTGGAGTTAGGAGTTAGCCTGACTAAGGGTTTGTCAGGAGGACTTGGAGTTATGAGTTAGCCTGACTAAGGGTTAGTCAGGAGGACTTGGAGTTAGGAGTTAGCCTGACTAAGGGTTAGTCAGGAGGACTTTGAGTTATGAGTTAGCCTGACTAAGGGTTAGTCAGGAGGACTTGGAGTTATGAGTTAGCCTGACTAAGGGTTAGTCAGGAGGATTTGGAGTTAGGAGTTATGAGTTAGCCTGACTAAGGGTTTGTCAGGAGGACTTGGAGTTAGGAGTTAGCCTGACTAAGGGTTAGTCAGAGGACTTTGAGTTATGAGTTAGCCTGACTAAGGGTTAGTCAGGAGGATTTGGAGTTAGGAGTTATGAGTTAGCCTGACTAGGGGTTAGTCAGGAGGACTTGGAGTTATGAGTTAGCCTGACTAAGGGTTAGTCAGGAGGACTTGGAGTTATGAGTTAGCCTGACTAAGGGTTTGTCAGGAGGACTTGGAGTTATGAGTTAGCCTGACTAAGGGTTAGTCAGGAGGACTTGGAGTGGAGTTAGCCTGACTAAGGGTTAGTCAGGAGGACTTGGAGTTATGAGTTAGCCTGACTAAGGGTTAGTCAGGAGGACTTGGAGTTATGAGTTAGCCTGACTAAGGGTTAGTCAGGAGGACTTGGAGTTAGGAGTTAGCCTGACTAAGGGTTACTCAGGAGGACTTGGAGTTAGGAGTTATGTTAGCCTGACTAAGGGTTAGGGAGGACTTGGAGTTATGAGTTAGCCTGACTAAGGGTTAGTCAGGAGGATTTGGAGTTAGGAGTTATGAGTTAGCCTGACTAAGGGTTAGTCAGGAGGACTTGGAGTTAGGAGTTTGGAGTTAGCCTGACTAAGGGTTTGTCAGGAGGACTTGAAGTTATGAGTTATTCTGACTAAGGGTTAGTCAGGAGGACTTGGAGTTAGAAGTTAGCCTGACTAAGGGTTAGTCAGGAGGACTTGGAGTTATGAGTTAGCCTGACTAAGGGTTAGTCAGGAGGACTTGGAGTTAGAAGTTAGCCTGACTAAGGGTTAGTCAGGAGGACTTGGAGTTAGGAGTTAGCCTGACTAAGGGTTAGTCAGGAGGACTTGGAGTTAGGAGTTATGAGTTAGCCTGACTAAGGGTTAGTTAGGAGGACTTGGAGTTATGAGTTAGCCTGACTAAGGGTTAGTCAGGAGGACTTGGAGTTAGGAGTTAGCCTGACTAAGGGTTAGTCAGGAGGACTTTGAGTTATGAGTTAGCCTGACTAAGGGTTAGTCAGGAGGACTTGGAGTTAGGAGTTATGAGCCTGACTAGGGGTTAGTCAGGAGGACTTGGAGTTATGAGTTAGCCTGACTAAGGGTTAGTCAGGAGGACTTGGAGTTATGAGTTAGCCTGACTAAGGGTTTGTCAGGAGGACTTGGAGTTAGGAGTTAGCCTGACTAAGGGTTAGTCAGGAGGACTTTGAGTTATGAGTTAGCCTGACTAAGGGTTAGTCAGGAGGATTTGGAGTTAGGAGTTATGAGTTAGCCTGACTAGGGGTTAGTCAGGAGGACTTGGAGTTATGAGTTAGCCTGACTAAGGGTTAGTCAGGAGGACTTGGAGTTATGAGTTAGCCTGACTAAGGGTTTGTCAGGAGGACTTGGAGTTATGAGTTAGCCTGACTAAGGGTTAGTCAGGAGGACTTGGAGTTAGGAGTTAGCCTGACTAAGGGTTTGTCAGGAGGACTTGGAGTTATGAGTTAGCCTGACTAAGGGTTAGTCAGGAGGACTTGGAGTTAGGAGTTAGCCTGACTAAGGGTTAGTCAGGAGGACTTTGAGTTATGAGTTAGCCTGACTAAGGGTTAGTCAGGAGGACTTGGAGTTATGAGTTAGCCTGACTAAGGGTTAGTCAGGAGGATTTGGAGTTAGGAGTTATGAGTTAGCCTGACTAAGGGTTTGTCAGGAGGACTTGGAGTTAGGAGTTAGCCTGACTAAGGGTTAGTCAGGAGGACTTTGAGTTATGAGTTAGCCTGACTAAGGGTTAGTCAGGAGGATTTGGAGTTAGGAGTTATGAGTTAGCCTGACTAGGGGTTAGTCAGGAGGACTTGGAGTTATGAGTTAGCCTGACTAAGGGTTAGTCAGGAGGACTTGGAGTTATGAGTTAGCCTGACTAAGGGTTTGTCAGGAGGACTTGGAGTTATGAGTTAGCCTGACTAAGGGTTAGTCAGGAGGACTTGGAGTTAGGAGTTAGCCTGACTAAGGGTTAGTCAGGAGGACTTGGAGTTATGAGTTAGCCTGACTAAGGGTTAGTCAGGAGGACTTGGAGTTATGAGTTAGCCTGACTAAGGGTTAGTCAGGAGGACTTGGAGTTAGGAGTTAGCCTGACTAAGGGTTACTCAGGAGGACTTGGAGTTAGGAGTTATGAGTTAGCCTGACTAAGGGTTAGTCAGGAGGACTTGGAGTTATGAGTTAGCCTGACTAAGGGTTAGTCAGGAGGATTTGGAGTTAGGAGTTATGAGTTAGCCTGACTAAGGGTTAGTCAGGAGGACTTGGAGTTATGAGTTAGCCTGACTAAGGGTTAGTCAGGAGGACTTGGAGTTAGGAGTTTGGAGTTAGCCTGACTAAGGGTTTGTCAGGAGGACTTGGAGTTATGAGTTAGCCTGACTAAGGGTTAGTCAGGAGGACTTGGAGTTAGGAGTTAGCCTGACTAAGGGTTAGTCAGGAGGACTTGGAGTTAGGAGTTATGAGTTAGCCTGACTAAGGGTTAGTCAGGAGGACTTGGAGTTATGAGTTAGCCTGACTAATACGGGACGGTTTAACCCTTTTCGATCCAAGAACTGGTCCTAAAATGAATAGTATTAGGAGCCTGAAGAAGAAACTACCCAGATGTCTATTCAACGTCTACTCCAGGTTGGTGAAATGACGTGGTGTGTGCCCAGTTGGTAGTAGTGTTAGGCCCCTGAAGAAGAAAGTCATGTAAGAACAGATTTTGGTAATATTTTGCATTAATTCAGTGTTGGGGAGCCCATCTGAGGAAGGGTAGAGACAGAAAGAGCAGCTGGTGGAGAGATCTGGAGGGAGAAGGGCTGCCACCCCTCCTTCCCTCTCCCTCTCCACCTCTCCCTCTCCACCTCTCCCAGTCTCTCTTTTTCTGTCTCTTTTTCCATTTCTTGCCCTCTCTCTCTCTCTCTCTCTCTCTCTCTCTCTCTCTCTATTTCTCTCTCTCTCTCTCTCTCTCTCTCTCTCTCTCTCTCTCTCTCTCTCTCTCTCTCTCTCTCTCTCTCTCTCTCTCCCTCTCTCTCTCTCTCTCTCTCTTTCTCTCTTCTCTCTCTCTCTCTCTCTCTCTCTCTCTCTCTCTCTCTCCCTCTCCCTCTCTCTCTCTTTCTCTCTCATCTGAATTCACTCTGCAGTTCTCCACGTGTCACGACTGTGATTTATCACACAGTCACACTGGTACAGGTTATAGTGCGTGGCCGTAAGGTTAACCTGAACGACTTATATCCCAAACATCAGGATTATCAGATACCCTCTCTTCAAAACTAACACTTTTTTTTATTACCATTCACAGATTTGTCTATTTTCTCATTAAGTCTTCAAGCACCAGTCTCTTGAACGTAGCGTGACCCTGGGTGTTATGTTAACTCCAGATTATTTAATAATCATTCTTCTAAAGTAAAATCTCATTGAAGCCCTCTTTATCTACAGGAACAGCATTGACCTGAGCTCAACACAGTGGAATCATGACCCTAGCAGGTAAGCACTTATCTCCATATACAGTACAATACACAATACCTTCATAAAACCCCAAATGTACCTCCAACAAAAGGCCATTAATGCTGACAGGAGACATCATTTAGACACAACAAAACATACGTTTGTGTCCTCATTTTATGTAATATAACACACTATTAGTCTAGCCTAGCCAGGGGCCGTAGTTGGGTGTTGGCTAGGTTTACACTGTCAGAGACACACTGCACTGTACAGTGGACTACAGTGGCTTGCAAAAGTATTCATCCCCCTTGGCATTTTTCCTATTTTATTGCCTTATAACCTGGAAGTAAATAGATTTGTTTTTTTTTGTTTTTTTTGGGGGGGGGGGGGTTATCATTTGATTTACACAACATGCCTACCACTTTGAAGATGCAAAATATGTTTTATTGTGAAACAAACAAGAAATAAGACCCAAAAAAACTATTCATCCACCCAAAGTCAATACTTAGTAGAGCCACCTTTTGCAGCAATTACAGCTGCAAGTCTCTTGGGGTATGTCTCTATAAGCTTGGCACATCTAGCCACTGGGATTTTTGCCCATTCTTCAAGGAAAAACTGCTCCAGCTCCTTCAGGTTGGATGGGTTCCGCTGGTGTACAACAATCTTTAAGTCATACCACAGATTCTCAATTGGATTGAGGTCTGGGCTTTGACCATTCTGGGTCTGGGCTAGGCCATTCCAAGACATTTAATTGTTTCCCCTTAAACCACTCGAGTGTTGCTTTAGCAGTATGCTTAGGGTCATTGTCCTGCTGGAAGGTGGACCTCCGTCCCAGTCTCAAATCTCTAGAAAAACATCCCCACAGCATGATGCTGCCAGCACCATGCTTCACTGTGGGGATGGTGTTCTCGAGGTGTTGGGTTTGCGCCAGACATAGCGTTTTCCTTGATGGCCAAAAAGCTACATTTTTGTCTCATCTGACTAGAGTACCTTCTTTTGCTTCATTTTGTCTTTAAGCAATGGCTTTTTTCTGGCCATTCTTCCGTAAAGCCCAGCTCTGTGGAGTGTACGGCTTAACATGGTCCTATGGACAGATACTCCAATCTCTGCTGTGGAGCTTTGCAGCTCATTCAGGGTCTCTTTGTTGCCTCTCTGATTAATGCCTTCCTTGCCTGGTCTGTGAGTTTTGGTGGGCGGCCCTCTCTTGGCAGGTTTGTTGTGGTGCCATATTCTTTCCCATTTTTTTATAATGGATTTAATGATGCTCTGTGGGATGTCACAGAACTCGACACAACTCGAAGGTTACCAAAACAAGTCTGCAGCATTGAAGTTCCCCAAGAACACAGTGTCTCCATCATTCTTAAATGGAAGAAGTTTGGAACCAACAAGACTCCCTAAAGCACCAAGACTTCCTAAAGCTGTCCTCCCGGCCAAACTGAGCAATCAGGGGAGAAAGGCCTTGGTCAGGGAGGTGACCAAGAACCTGATGTTCCTCTGTGGTGATGGGAGAACCTTCCAGAAGGACAACCATCTCTGCTACACTCCACCAATCAGGCCTTTATGGTAGAGTGGCCAGATGGAAGCCACTCCTCTGTAAAGGCACATGACAGCCCACTTGGAGTTTGCCAAAAAGGCACCTAAAGGACTCTCAGACCATGAGAAACAAGATTGTCTGGTCTGATGAAACAGAGATTGAACTCTTTGGCCTGAATGCCATGCATCACATCTGGAGGAAACCTGGCACCATCCCTCCCGTGAAGCATGGTGGTGGCAGCATCATGCTGTGGGGATGTTTTTCAGAGGCAGTGACTGGGAGACTAATCAGGATTGAGGGAAAGATGAACTAAGCAAAGTACTGAGAGATCCTTGATGAAAACCTGCTCCAGAGAAGGTTTACCTTCTAACAGGACAACGACCCTAAGCACACAGCCAAGACAACGCAGGAGTGGCTTTGGGACAAGTCTCTGAATGTCGTTAAGTGGCCCAGCCAGATCCCGAACTTGAACCTGATCTAACATCTCTGGAGAGACCTGAAAATAGCTGTGCAGCGACTCTTCCCATTCAACCTGACAGAGAGGATCTGCAGAGAAGAATGGGAGAAACCCCCCAAATACAGGTGTGCCAAGCTTGTAGCGTCATACCTAAGAAGACTCGAGGCTGTAATCGCTGCCAAAGGTGTTTCAACAAAGTGCTGAGTAAAGAGTCTCAATACTTATGTAAAATGGGATATTTCAGAGTTCTATTTTTAATACATTTGTAAAATTTAAAAAAATTTAAAAATCCTTTTCATTATTGTGTATAGTTTGATGAGGGGGGGGGAAACAACGTAATCAATTTTAGAATAAGGCTGTATGTAAAGTAACAAAATGTGGGAAAAGTCAAAGGGTCTGAATACTTTCCGAAGGCCCTGTATTTATCTGTGATCAGAGAGGAGATGAAGGCCCTGTATTTATCTGTGATCAGAGAGGAGATGAAGGTCCTGTATTTATCTGTGATCAGAGAGGAGATGAAGGTCCTGTATTTATCTGTGATCAGAGAGGAGATGAAGGTCCTGTATTTATCTGTGATCAGAGAGGAGATGAAGGCCCTGTATTTATCTGTGATCAGAGAGGAGATGAAGGCCCTGTATTTATCTGTGATCAGAGAGGAGATGAAGGCCCTGTATTTATCTGTGATCAGAGAGGAGATGAAGGCCTGTGATCAGAGAGGAGATATCTGTATTTATCTGTGATCAGAGCGGAGATGAAGGCCCTGTATTTCTCTGTGATCAGAGAGGAGATGAAGGCCCTGCATTTCTCTGTGATCAGAGAGGAGATGAAGGCCCTGTATTTATCTGTGATCAGAGAGGAGATGAAGGTCCTGTATTTATCTGTGATCAGAGAGGAGATGAAGGCCCTGTATTTCTCTGTGATCAGAGAGGAGATGAAGGCCCTGTATTTATCTGTGATCAGAGAGGAGATGAAGGCCCTGTATTTCTCTGTGATCAGAGAGGAGATGAAGGCCCTGCATTTACCTGTGATCAGAGAGGAGATGAAGGCCCTGTATTTCTCTGTGATCAGAGAGGAGATGAAGGTCCTGTATTTATCTGTGACCAGAGAGGAGATGAAGGCCCTGTATTTCTCTGTGATCAGAGAGGAGATGAAGGTCCTGTATTTATCTGTGACCAGAGAGGAGATGAAGGCCCTGTATTTATCTGTGATCAGAGAGGAGATGAAGGCCCTGTATTTATCTGTGATCAGAGAGGAGATGAAGGCCCTGTATTTATCTGTGATCAGAGAGGAGATGAAGGCCCTGTATTTATCTGTGATCAGAGAGGAGATGAAGGCCCTGTATTTATCTGTGATCAGAGAGGAGATGAAGGTCCTGTATTTATCTGTGACCAGAGAGGAGATGAAGGCCCTGTATTTATCTGTGATCAGAGAGGAGATGAAGGCCCTGTATTTATCTGTGATCAGAGAGGAGATGAAGGCCCTGTATTTATCTGTGATCAGAGAGGAGATGAAGGTCCTGTATTTATCTGTGATCAGAGAGGAGATGAAGGCCCTGTATACATAACTATATGTTTGTTTCCCCTGCAGCGTACAGAGAGAAGTTGAAAGAGCTCCCCCTAGTGTCTCTGTTCTGCTCCTGCATCAACCTTCAGACCATCGACTGTAAACCCACATACAAAGCAGAAGGTAAAACAACACATTCATAAAGTTCATTTATAAGTTGTACCTTCCTGACGTTTCATACATTAGTACAACATATTCAGGTAGAAACTAAATAGAAAAGAAGAAGCATTGAAGAAAGAAATACATTTGCAGAATATGTAGAAACATGTGAGCTAGCTAGTTGTCTAAAGGTTGTGTTTTAAAGTTGCTGTCCCATTCCCAGATGTGGTGGATCTGGGCTGGTGTGTGATGAAGGACGTGGAGGTGATAGAGTTGAACAAGCGTTCTTCGGGCCAGGCCTTCGAGGTCATCCTGAAGCCTCCGTCGTTCGATGGCGTCCCAGAGTTCAACGCTACCATGCCCCAACGCAGAGAACTCTCCATGGAGGAGATCCAGAAGAAACTAGAGGCTGCAGAGGAGAGGAGGAAGGTGAGGAGGACAGGGAGGAAAGGAGAGGAGGAAGGTGAGGAGGACAGGGAGGGGGAGAGGAGGAAGGTGAGGAGGACAGGGAGGAGAGGAGAGGAGGTAGGTGAGGAGGACAGGGAGGAGAGGAGAGGAGGAAGGTGAGGAGGACAGGGAGGAGAGGAGAGGAGGAAGGTGAGGAGGACAGGGAGGAGAGGAGAGGAGGAAGGTGAGGAGGACAGGGAGGAGAGGAGAGGAGGAAGGTGAGGAGGACAGGGAGGAGAGGAGAGGAGGTAGGTGAGGAGGACAGGGAGGAGAGGAGAGGAGGAAGGTGAGGAGGACAGGGAGGAGAGGAGAGGAGGAAGGTGAGGAGGACAGGGAAGAGAGGAGGAGGAAGGTGAGGAGGACAGGGAGGAGAGGAGAGGAGGAAGGTGAGGAGACAGGGAGGAGAGGAGAGGAGGAAGGTGAGGAGGACAGGGAGGAGAGGAGAGGAGGTAGGTGAGGAGGACAGGGAGGAGAGGAGAGGAGGAAGGTGAGGAGGACAGGGAGGAGAGGAGAGGAGGAAGGTGAGGAGGACAGGGAAGAGAGGAGGAGGAAGGTGAGGGAGGACAGGGAGGGGGAGAGGAGGTAGGTGAGGAGGACAGGGAGGAGAGGAGGAAGGTGAGGAGACAGGGAGGAGAGGAGAGGAGAGGAGGAAGGTGAGGAGGACAGGGAGGGGGAGAGGAGGAAGGTGAGGAGGACAGGGAAGAGAGGAGGAGGAAGGTGAGGAGGACAGGGAGGGGGAGAGGAGGAAGGTGAGGAGGACAGGGAAGAGAGGAGGAGGAAGGTAGGGAGGACAGGGAGGGGGAGAGGAGGTAGGTGAGGAGGACAGGGAGGAGAGGAGAGGAGGAAGGTGAGGAGACAGGGAGGGGGAGAAGAGGAAGGTGAGGAGGACAGGGAGGAGAGGAGGAAGGTGAGGAGACAGGGAGGAGAGGAGAGGAGGTAGGTGAGGAGGACAGGGAGGAGAGGAGTTGAGGAAGGTGAGGAGGACAGGGAGGAGAGGAGAGGAGGAAGGTGAGGAGACAGGGAGGAGAGGAGAGGAGGTAGGTGAGGAGGACAGGGAGGAGAGGAGAGGAGGAAGGTGAGGAGGACAGGGAGGAGGAGAGGAGGATGGTGAGGAGGACAGGGAGGAGGAGAGGAGGAAGGTGAGGAGACAGGGAGGGGGAGAGTAGGAAGGTGAGGAGGACAGGGAGGAGAGGAGAGGAGGAGGGTGAGGAGGACAGGGAGGAGAGGAGAGGAGGAAGGTGAGGAGGACAGGGAGGAGAGGATAGTAGGAAGGTGAGGAGGACAGGGAGGAGAGGAGGAAGGTGAGGAGGACAGGGAGGAGGAGAGGAGGAAGGTAAGGAGGACAGGTAGGAGAGGAGAGGAGAGGAGGAAGGTGAGGAGGACAGGGAGGAGGAGAGGAGGAAGGTGAGGAGGACAGGGAGGAGAGGAGAGGAGGAAGGTAGGGAGGATAGGAGGAAGGTGAGGAGGGTAGGGAGGAGAGGAGGAAGGTGAGGAGGACAGGGAGGAGAGGAGAGGAGGAAGGTGAGGAGGACAGCGAGGAGAGGAGAGGGGGTAGGTGAGGAGGACAGGGATGAGAGGAGAGGAGAGTAGGAAGGTGAGGAGGACAGGGAGGAGAGGAGAGGAGGAAGGTGGGGAGGACAGGGAGGAGAAGAGGAGGAAGGTGAGGAAGGTAGGGAGGAGAGGAGAAAGGTGAGGAAGGTAGGGAGGAGAGGAGGAAGGTGAGGAGGACAGGGAGGAGAGGAGGAAGGTGAGGAGGACAGGGAGGAGAGGAGGAAGGTGATGAGGACATGGATGGGGAGAGGAGGAAGGTGAGTTGAAGGAGGAGAGGAGACACACAAGGAGACAGGGAGGAGGAGAGGAGACACACAAGGAGACAGGGAGGGGGAGAGGAGGAAGGTGAGGAGGACAGGGAGGAGAGGAGGACAGGGAGGAGGAAAGGAGACACACAAGGAGACAGGGAGGAGGAGAGGAGGAAGGTGAGGAGGACAGGGAAGAGAGGAGGAAGGTGAGGAGGACAGGGAGGGGAGAGGAGACACTAGGAGACAGGGACGAGGAGAGGAGAGGAGGAAGGTGAGGAGGACAGGGAAGAGAGGAGGAAGGTGATGAGGACATGGAGGGGGAGGAGACACTAGGAGACAGGGACGAGGAGAGGAGAGGAGGAAGGTGAGGAGGACAGGGAAGAGAAGAGGAAGGTGAGGAGGACAGGGAGGGGAGAGGAGACACTAGGAGACAGGGACGAGGAGAGGAGGAAGGTGAGGAGGACAGGGAAGAGAGGAGGAAGGTGAGGAGGACAGGGAGGGGAGAGGAGACACTAGGAGACAGGGACGAGGAGAGGAGACACTAGGAGACAGAGATGAGGAGAGGAGACACTAGGAGACAGGGAGGAGGAGAGGAGACACTAGGAGACAGGGAGGAGGAGAGGAGGAAGGTGAGGAGGACAGGGAGGAGTAGAGATACATACACACACTAACCATAGCGATAGAGGACTCTCAAAAGCCCGTTTTTATCATTGGCAGCGCCATTGAGGACTTTCACCAATTTGAAGCGGGACTTCCTATTGGTTAAGGAAGGTTCCGTTTATTTACTAATTCATAGAAGTAGAAGAAGAACATTGACTTCTTCAAAATGGAGATGGTCCTCAATGGCACTGCCCATGATCTCAGGCACCATAATGGGACAGATGTTGCATCCTCTAAGTATCTCTATGGCACAAACACACACCTGTCTGTATCCTGACACCACTGCACACACCGCCCTCTAGTGCCAGGAGGCTGAGTTGCTGAAGCACCTGGCAGAGAAGAGAGAGCACGAGAGAGAGGTGATTCAGAAGGCCTTAGAGGAGAACAACAACTTCATCAAGAATGTCAAGGAGAAGCTGGAGCAGAAGATGGAGGCCAACAAGGAGAACAGAGATGCTCTACTGGCGGCCATGTTGGAACGACTTCAAGAGAAGGTGATTCTCTTTCTCTTTATTCTCTCTTCAGTCTGTCTGTCTGTCTGTCTGTCTGTCTGTCTGTCTGTTCTCCTTATTTATTTATCTTGAGTTTCTCTCTCTAGTCTCTTTCTAGTCTCTCTAGTCTCTTTCTACTCTCTTTCTCTCTCTCTCTCTCTCTCTCTCTCTCTAGTCTCCCTCTCTCTCTAGTCTCTCTCTCTCTAGTCTCTCTCTCTCTAGTCTCTCTCTCTCTCTAGTCTCTCTCTCTCTCTAGTCTCTCTCTCTCTCTAGTCTCTCTCTCTCTAGTCTCTCTCTCTCTCTAGTCTCTCTCTCTCTCTAGTCTCTCTCTCTCTCTAGTCTCCCTCCCTCTATTTTATTTACAGTGCCTTGAAAAAGTATTTTCTCCCTTTCTGATTTTCTTAATTTTTTGCATATTTTAAACACTGAATGTTATCAGATCTTCAACCAAAACCTAATATTAGATAAAGGGAACCTGAGTTTACAAATAACAACAGCTCTCTCATCTTCACTCAATGCCTAGGTTTACCTCCACTGTACTCACATCCTACCATACCTTTGTCTGTACATTATGCCTTGAATCAATTCTACTGTGCCCACAAACCTGCTCCTTTCACTCTCTGTTCCGAACGTACTAGACAACCAGTTCTTATAGCCTTTAGCCGTACCCTTCCAACTTCTCCTCCGTTTCTCTGGTGATGTACAGGTTCATCCAGGCCCTGCAGCTCCACTCCCATTCCCCAGGCACTCTCATTTGTTGACTTCTGTAACTGTACAAGCATTGGTTTCATGCATGTTAACATTAGAAGCCTCCTCCCTAAGTTTGTTTTTTCCATTGCCTTAGCACACTCTGCCAACCCGGATGGTGGAGTTGCAATCTACTGCAGAGATAGCCTGCAGAGTTCTGTCTTACTATCCAGGTCTGTGCCCAAACAATTTGAGCTTCTACTTTTAAAAATTCACCTTTCCAGAAACAAGTCTCTCACCGTTGCAGCTTGCTATAGACCACCTTCTGCCCCCAGCTGTGCCCTGGACACCATACCCCATCTATCTTCAGAGCTCGTGCTGCTAGGTGACCTAAACTGCGACATGCTTAACACCCCGGCCATCCTACAATCTAAGTGTGATGCCCTCAATCTCACACAAATTATCAATGAACCTACCAGGTACAACCCCAAATGCGTAACCATGGGCACCCTCATAGATATCATCCTAACTAACTCGCCCTCCAAATACACCTCTGCCTTTGTCAACCAGGATATCAGCGATCACTGCTTCATTGCCTGCGTCCGTAATGTGTCAAACGACCACCTCTCATCACTGTCAAACCCTCCCTAAAACACTTCAGCTAGCAGGCCTTTCTAATCGACCTGGCCGGGGTATCCTGGAAGGATATTGACCTCATCCCATCAGTAGTGGTTGCCTGGATGTTCTTTAAAAGTGCTTTCCTCACCATCTTAAATAAGCCCCATTCTAAAAATGTAGAACCAGGAACAGATATAGTCCTTGGTTCACTCCAGACCTGACTGCCCTTGACCAGCACAAAAACATCCTGTGGCGTACTGCATTAGCATCGAATAGCCCCAGCGATATGCAACTTTTCAGAGAAGTTAGGAACCAATATGCACAGGCATTTAGGAAAGCAAAGGCTAGCTTTTTCAAACAGAAATTTGCGCCCTTTAGCACAAACTAAACAGATCATCGACCATTTCGAATCCCACCGTACCTTCTCCGCTATGCAATCTGGTTTCTGAGCTGGTCATGGGTGCACCTCAGCCACGCTCAAGGTCCTAAACGATATCATAACCGCCATCGATAAGAGACAATACTGTGCAGCTGTATTCATCGACCTGGCCAAGGCTTTCGACTCTGTCAATCACCACATTCTTATCGGCAAACTCAACAACCTTGGTTGCTCAAATGACTGCCTCGCCTGGTTCACCAACTACTTTTCAGAGATCATTGTGTCAAATCGGAGGGCCTGTTTTCCGGACTTCTGGCAGTCTCTATGTGGGTAACACAGGGTTCAATCCTCAGGCTGACTTTTTTCTCTGTATATATCAATGATGTCGCTCTTGCTGCTGGTGATTCTCTGAACCACCTCTACGCAGACGACACCATTCTGTATACATCCGGCCCTTCTTAACACTGTGTTAACAAACCTCAAGACGAGCTTCAATGCCATACAACTCTCCTTCCGTGGCCTCCAACTGCTCTTAAATGCAAGTAAAACTAAACGTATGATCTTCAACCAATCGCTGCCTACACCTGCCTGCCCATCCAGCATCACTACTCTGGACGGTTCTGACTTAGAATACGTGGACAACTACAAATACTTAGGTGTCTGGTTAGACTGTAAACTCTCCTTCCAGACCCATATCAAACATCTCCAATCCAAAGTTAAAACTAGAATTGGCTTCCTGTTTCGCAACAAAGCTTCCTTCACTCATGCTGCCAATCATACCCTCGTAAAACTGACTATCCTAACGATCCTTGACTTCGGCGATGTCATTTACAAAATAGCCTCCAACACTCTACTCAGAAAATTGGATGCAGTCAATCACAGTGCAATCCGTTTTGTCACCAAAGCCCCATATACTACCCACCACTGGGACCTGTATGCTCTCATTGGATGGCGCTCGCTTCATATTCGTCGCCAAACCAACAGACTCCAGGTCATCTATAAGTCTTTGCTAGGTAAAGCCCCGCCTTATCTCAGCTCACTGGTCACCATAGCAACACCCACCCATAGCACGCGCTCCAGCAGGTATATCTCACTGGTCACCCCCAAAGCCAATTCCTCCTTTGGCCGTCTTTCCTTCCAGTTCTCAGTTCTCTGCTGCCAATGACTGGAACGAACTGCAAAAATCACTGAATCTGGAGACTCATATCTCCCTCACTAGCTTTAAGCATCAGCTGTCAGAGCATCTCACAGATCACTGCACCTTTACATAGCCCATCTGTAAACAGCCCATCCAACTACCTCATCCCCACACTGTTATTTATTTTATTTATTTTGCTCCTTTGCACCCCAGTATCTCTACTTGCACACTCATCTTCTGCACAACTATCACTCCAGTATTTAATGCTATATTGTAATTATTTTCACCACTATGGCCTGTTTATTGCCTTACCTCCCTTATCTTACCTCATTTGCACTCACTGTATATAGACTTTTTCTATTGTATTATTGACTGTATGTTTTTTTTATTCCATGTGTAACTCTGTGTTGTTGTTTGTGTCAATCTGCTTTGCTTTATCTTGACCAGGTCGCAGTTGTAAATGAGAACTTGTTCTCAGCTAGCCTACCTGGTTAAATAAAGGTGAAATTAATTTATATATATTTTTTTTAAATATGCAAAATAGTGAAAATTAGAAAGGGGGCGGGGACTTTCATTTGTCCAATAGGAGCTCTTGGTTTATTTATCAAACTCTTTCTTTCATCTCCCTCTCTCTTCCACTTACCAGTCTCTCTAAATTATCATTTTTTACACTTTCAAAAAAAATTGAATTAATGAATATTATACAGACACTTAACATTATTTTTGTTTCTGTCAGATCATTTCCATGTTGATTGAGGAGCTTTTGTTTTATACTGTTTTTCCGTCTGGGTTTTACCGAATTAATGCTAATAGATGCCTGAATGTAAATATTGTTGTTGTTTTCCTGTGTGGCAGGACAAACATGCAGAAGAGGTGAGGAAAAAGGTACTAGCTTTGGCAGATGTGGTGGATCTGGGCTGGTGTGTGATGAAGGACGTGGAGGTGATAGAGTTGAACAAGCGTTCTTCGGGCCAGGCCTTCGAGGTCATCCTGAAGCCTCCGTCGTTCGATGGCGTCCCAGAGTTCAACGCTACCATGCCCCAACGCAGAGAACTCTCCATGGAGGAGATCCAGAAGAAACTAGAGGCTGCAGAGGAGAGGAGGAAGGTGAGGAGGACAGGGAGGAGAGGAGAGGAGGTAGGTGAGGAGGACAGGGAGGGGGAGAGGAGGAAGGTGAGGAGGACAGGGAGGGGGAGAGGAGGAAGGTGAGGAGGACAGGGAGGAGAGGAGAGGAGGTAGGTGAGGAGGACAGGGAGGGGGAGAGGAGGAAGGTGAGGAGGACAGGGAGGGGGAGAGGAGGAAGGTGAGGAGGACAGGGAGGAGAGGAGGAAGGTGAGGAGGACAGGGAAGAGAGGAAAGGAGAGGAGGAAGGTGAGGAGGACAGGGAGGAAACACTAGGAGACAGGGAGGAGGGGAGGAGACACACAAGGAGACAGGGAGGAGGAGAGGAGACACACAAGGAGACAGGGAGTTGTAGAGGAGACACACAAGGAGACAGGGAGGAGTAGAGGAGACACACAAGGAGACAGGGAGGAAGAGACACTAGGAGACGGGGAGGAGGAGAGGAGACACACAAGGAGACAGGGAGGAGTAGAGGAGACACACAAGGAGACAGGGAGGAAGAGACACTAGGAGATGGGGAGGAGGAGAGGAGACACACAAGGAGACTGGGAGGAAGAGACACTAGGAGATGGGGATGAGAAGAGGAGACACTAGGAGACAGGGAGGAGGTAGAGGAGACACACTAGGAGACAGAGAGGAGACACTAGGAGATAGGGAGGAGGTAGAGGAGAAGAGGAAGATGAGGAGGAAGATGAGGCAGGGAAGACACACACACACATTATCATGCACTTACACTCACCACGCATAAACACACTCACCACGCATAAACACACTCACCATAATCCATGTCTGTTTGTATCCTGCTCCTGATACTCTCCTCACACCGCCCTCTAGTGCCAGGAGGCTGAGTTGCTGAAGCACCTGGCAGAGAAGAGAGAGCACGAGAGAGAGGTGATTCAGAAGGCCTTAGATGAGAACAACAACTTCATCAAGAACGCCAAGGAGAAGCTGGAGCAGAAGATGGAGGCCAACAAGGAGAACAGAGAGGCTCTACTGGCGGCCATGTTGGAACGACTGCAAGAGAAGGTGATGCTTTCTTTCTCTCGAGTTTCTTTCTCTTTCCCTCTAGTCACGCTCTCTGTCTCTCTCTCTATAGTCTCTTCTCTAGGAGAAGTAACGTTTACCTCTCCTTTCTTATTCTTGAGCTTATCTCTCTCCCTCCCGTCTCTATCACTCTCTATTTCTATATATCTCTATATCTTTCTCCTAACTCTCTTTAGTCTCCCCCTCTCTTTAATCTCCCTCTCTCTTTAGTATCCCTCTCTCTTTAATCTCCCTCTCTCTTTAATCT
The DNA here is from genome assembly GCF_034236695.1 of Oncorhynchus nerka. NCBI lineage: Eukaryota > Metazoa > Chordata > Actinopteri > Salmoniformes > Salmonidae > Oncorhynchus > Oncorhynchus nerka. The sequence continues at coordinate 7,582,856 of NC_088419.1, read as the reverse complement.
CCCTCTCTATTTAGTCTCCCTCTCTCTTTAATCTCTCTCTCTCTTTAATCTCCCTCGCTCAATAGGCACTCTTGCTCATCAGTCTCGCTCACTATTTAATCTCCCTCACTCCTTAATCTCCCTTTCTCTTTGATTTTCCTCTTTCCCTCTTTAATCTCCCTCTAACTTTAGTCTCCTCTCTCTTTAGTCTCCTCTCTCTTTAATCTCCCTCTGTCTTTAGTCTCTCTCTCTAGTGTCTCTTTCTCTCTCTTTTTAATCTCCCTGTGTCTTTAGTCTCCCTCTTTAGTGTCTCCCTCTCTCTTTAGTCTCCTCTCTCTTTAATCTCCCTCAGTCTTTAGTATCCCTCTTTAGTCTCTCTCTCTCTCTCTAGTCTCTCTTTCTCTCTTTCTTTTTATTTTCCCTCAGTCTTTAGTCTCCCTCATTAGTCTCTCTCTCTTTAGTCTCCCTCTCTCTTTAATTTCCACTCTCTTTAATTTCCCTCTCTCTTTAATTTCCCTGTCTTTAATCGCCCTCGCTCTTTAGTCTCCCTCGCTCTTTAGTCTCCCTCTCTCTTTAATTTCCCTCTATCTTTAATTTCCCTGTCTTTAGTCTCCCTCTCTCTTTGTTCTTCCTCTTTCCCTCTTTAATCTTCCCCTCTTTAGTCTCCTCTCTTTTTAATCTCCTTCTGACTTTAGTCACCCTCTTCCCTTTAGACCCTCTCAATTTAGGCTCCCTCTCTCTAGTCTCTCTCTCTCTAGTCTCCCTCTTTCTAGTCTCTCTCTCTCTAGTCTCCCTCTCTCTAGTCTCTCTCTCTAGTCTCCCTCTCTCTAGTCTCCCTCTTTCTAGTCTCTCTCGCTCTAGTCTCCCTATCTCTAGTCTCCCTCTCTCTAGTCTCCCTCTTTCTAGTCTCTCTCTCTCTAGTCTCCCTCTCTCTAGTCTCCCTCTTTCTAGTCTCTCTCTCTCTAGTCTCCCTCTCTCTAGTCTCCCTCTCTCTAGTCTCCCTCTTTCTAGTCTCTCTCTCTCTAGTCTCCCTCTCTCTAGTCTCTCTCTCTCTAAACTCCCTCTCTCTAGTCTCCCTCTTTCTAGTCTCCCTCTTTCTAGTCTCTCTCTCTCTAGTCTCCCTCTCTCTAGTCTCCCTCTCTCTAGTCTCTCTCTCTCTCTAGTCTCCCTCTCTCTAGTCTCCCTCTCTCTAGTCTCCCTCTCTCTAGTCTCCCTCTCTCTAGTCTCTCTCTCGCTCTCTTTAGTGTCCCTTTCTCTTTAATCTCCCTCTCTCTTTAATCTCCCTCTCTAGTGTATCTCTCTCCTAGTCTAGTGTCTCTCTCTCCTAGTCTTTCTAGTGTCTCTCTCTCCTAGTCTTTCTAGTGTCTCTCTCTCCGAGTCTAGTGTCTCTCTCTCCTAGTCTAGTGCCTCTCTCTCCTAGTCTAGTGTCTCTCTCTCCTAGTCTAGTGCCTCTCTCTCCTAGTCTATTGTCTCTCTCTCCTAGTCTAGTGTCTCTCTCTCCTAGTCTAGTGTCTCTCTCTCCTAGTCTAGTGTCTCTCTCTCTCCTAGTCTAGTGTCTCTCTCTCCTAGTCTAGTGTCTCTTTCTCCTAGTCTAGTGTCTCTCTCTCCTAGTCTAGTGTCTCTCTCTCCGAGTCTAGTGTCTCTCTCTCCTAGTCTAGTGTCTCTCTCTCCTAGTCTATTGTCTCTCTCTCCTAGTCTAGTGTCTCTCTCTCCTAGTCTAGTGTCTCTCTCTCCTAGTCTAGTGTCTCTCTCTCCTTGTCTAGTGTCTCTCTCTCCTAGTCTAGTGTCTCTCTCTCTCCTAGTCTATTGTCTCTCTCTCCTAGTCTAGTGTCTCTCTCTCCTAGTCTAGTGTCTCTCTCTCCTAGTCTAGTGTCTCTCTCTCCTAGTCTAGTGTCTCTCTCTCCTAGTCTAGTGTCTCTCTCTCCTAGTCTAGTGTCTCTCTCTCCTAGTCTAGTGTCTCTCTCTCTTACTCTCTTTCTGTCTCCCTTTAGTTAATCTATTCTAACTCTAAAAAAAATTGCATCACCACAAATTCTCATCTAGCATATATTCCTCCTGTCTAAAATCTCAAACCTCATAATTATACAGACACTAAACACATTCTGGTGTCTAGCTTGTCCAAGTTTTTGTCTGGTCATTCCCATGTTGAGTGTCTCTCTTGAGAACCTCGGGAGATATTTGTTTTATTCTGTTCATATCTGAGTTTTACCGACTTAATGCTAATAGATTCCTAAATGTAAATATTGTTGTTGTTTTCCATGTGGCAGAATAAACACGGCGAAGAGGTGAGGAAGAAAAAAAGAACTGAAGGAGGAAGCCAGCTGGAAGACGAGTGGAGCGAGGGAGCGAGGGAGCGAGGGAGTGGGTTTTGTGAGTCAATAAAAAAAATTGACCTGAAAACAAGCCAATCTGAACTATGAACACAGGAGTCAATGTTCATGTTAATGTATACGGTAACGAACAAAACTAAACAGGGATTCCACAACACACAACAAAAACATTGTGATGAAATAAAAGAGACAAGAAGGTGTCTGGCTGGCAATGTAAGGTGCACCAGAGTGTGAGTGGATCTTGGTGTGAATGGGTGTTTTAATGACGATGTTAATTATGTGGGGATAGACAGAGTGAATCTGGTGTTTGTGGTGGAACACAGTGGAGTGGTAGGCTATCAATATGGTGCCTCAGTCAGCGCCGAAACATACAGTACCACACCCTTAGAGCCCACTATCCCAGAGCTGGCTGAACACACCCTTAGAGCCCACTATCCCAGAGCTGGCTGAACACACCCTCAGAGCCCACTATCCCAGAGCTGGCTGAACACACCCTTAGAGCCCACTATCCCAGAGCTGACTGAACACACCCTTAGAGCCCACTATCCCAGAGCTGACTGAACACACCCTCAGAGCCCACTATCCCAGAGCTGGCTGAACACACCCTCAGAGCCCACTATCCCAGAGCTGACTGAACACACCCTCAGAGCCCACTATCCCAGAGCTGACTGAACACACCCTCAGAGCCCACTATCCCAGAGCTGGCTGAACACACCCTCAGAGCCCACTATCCCAGAGCTGACTGAACACACCCTCAGAGCCCACCATCCCAGAGCTGACTGAACACACCCTCAGAGCCCACTATCCCAGAGCTGACTGAACACACCCTCAGAGCCCACCATCCCAGAGCTGACTGAACACACCCTCAGAGCCCACTATCCCAGAGCTGACTGAACACACCCTCAGAGCCCACTATCCCAGAGCTGACTGAACACACCCTCAGAGCCCACTATCCCAGAGCTGGCTGAACACACCCTCAGAGCCCACTATCCCAGAGCTGGCTGAACACACCCCCAGAGCCCACTATCCCAGAGCTGACTGAACACACCCTCAGAGCCCACTATCCCACTAGCTGACTGAACACACCCTCAGAGCCCACTATCCCAGAGCTGGCTGAACACACCCTCAGAGCCCACTATCCCAGAGCTGGCTGAACACACCCTTAGAGCCCACTATCCCAGAGCTGACTGAACACACCCTCAGAGCCCACTATCCCAGAGCTGACTGAACACACCCTCAGAGCCCACTATCCCAGAGCTGACTGAACACACCCTCAGAGCCCACTATCCCAGAGCTGACTGAACACACCCTCAGAGCCCACTATCCCAGAGCTGGCTGAACACACCCTTAGAGCCCACTATCCCAGAGCTGGCTGAACACACCCTCAGATCCCACTATCCCAGAGCTGACTGAACACACCCTCAGAGCCCACTATCCCAGAGCTGACTGAACACACCCTTAGAGCCCAATATCCCAGAGCTGACTGAACACACCCTCAGAGCCCACTATCCCAGAGCTGACTGAACACACCCCCAGAGCCCACTATCCCAGAGCTGACTGAACACACCCTTAGAGCCCACTATTCCAGAGCTGACTGAACACACCCTTAGAGCCCACTATCCCAGAGCTGACTGAACACACCCTTAGAGCCCACTATCCCACTAGCTGACTCAACAACATCCACACTCTGTATCTCACTTGCAGGTGCTTACACATCAAAATGATTTACAATGTGATATGTTTTTCCCTACAGCTTTATCGGGATGCTGTAACCAACTCATGCACGTCATTCACTCATGCACTATTTTGAATTTACCGGGGAACACTGTCAATGATAAATCATTTGTGTATATCAGACAAAAGATTGGATTGTGTCATTGGAAAAGGCTAAATATGTCTCAAATACTCTCAAATAATTTTAGCAAATGTATTAAAAATGACATACAGAAATATCTCATTTACGTAAGTATTCAAAACAGTCAATAAATGTTTGAATCCCCTTTGGCATCGATTATAGCTGTGAGTCTCTCTGTGTAAGTCTCTAAAAACTTTGCACACCTGGATTGTACAATATTTGCACAAATTCTTCAAGCTCTGTCAAGTTGGTTGTTGATCATTGCTAGACAGCCATTTTCATGTCTTGCCATAGATTTTCAAGCCAAGTTATGTCCAAAATGTAACTAGGCCACTCAGGAACATTCGCTGTCTTCTTGGTAAGCGACTCCAGTGTAGATTGGGCCTTGTGTTTTAGGTTATTGTCCTGCTGAAAGGTGAATTAGTCTCCCAGTGACTGGTGTAAAGCAGACTGAAGCAGGTTTTCGTCTAGGATTTTGCCTGTGCCATTACATTTATTTTTGATCCTGAAAAACTCCTCAGTCCTTAACGATTACAAGTATTCCCATAACATGATGTAGCCACCACTATACTTGGAAATATGGAGAGTGGTACTCAGTGATGTGTTCTAGTGGATTTGACCCAAAACAGAACACTTTGTATTCAAGACAAAAAGTGACTTGCTTTGCCACATTTTTTTGCAGTATTACTTTAGTACCTTGTTGCAAACAGGATGCATGTTTTGGAATATTTAAATTCTGTACAGTCTCCCTTGCCACTCTGTCAATTAGGTTAGTATTGGAGAGTAACTACAATGCTGTTTATTCATCCTAAATGTTCTTGTATCACAGCCATTAAACTCTGTAACTGTTTTAAAGTCACCATTGGCCTCATGGTGAAATCCCTGAGCAGTTTCCTTCCTCTCCGGCAACTGAGTTAGGAAGGATGCCTGTATCTTTGTAGTGACTGGGTGTATTGATACACCATCCAAAGTGGGTTTTTTTTTACCCATCTACCAATAGGTGCCATTCGCGAGGCATTGGAAAACCGCCTTGGTCTTTGTGGTTGAATCTGTGTTTGAAATGCACTGCTTGACTGAGGGACCTTATGTGTGGGGTACAGAGATGAGATAGTCATTACAAAAATCATGTTAAACACTATCATTGAACACAGAGTGAGTCCATGCAACTTATTATGTGACTTAAGCATATTCTTTTTACTCCAGAACGTATTTAGGCTTGCCACATCTTGGGGCGGCAGGGTAGCCTAGTGGTTAGAGCGTTGGGCCAGTAACTGAAAGGTTGCTGGATCAAATCCCAGAGCTGACATGGTACAAATCTGTTGTTCTGCCTGCCCCCTTAACAATTAATCCACTGTTCCCCTGTAGGCCGTCCTTGTAAATAAGAATTTGTTCTTAACTGACTTGCCTAGTAAAATTATTTAAAAAATAATAATAATAATTAAGTAACAAAGGGGTTGAATACTTGACATAAGACATTTCAACTTTTCATTTTGAATTAATTTGTACAATTTCTAAAAACATAATTCCACTTTGACATTATGGGCTATTGTGTTTAGGACAGTGACACAAAATCTCAATTTAATCGATTTTTCTTTTGGGAAGGATTCAGTTCATTTGCATGGCAAAGAGGGACTTTGAAATTAATTGCAATGCATCTGATCACTCTTCATAACATTCTGGAGTATATACAAATTGCCATCATACAAACTGAGGCAGCAGACTTTGTGAAATGTAATATTTGTGTCATTCTCAAAACGTTTGGCCACGACTGTACATAATGTCCTACTTTTTACCAGAGCCCTATGGGGGTCTGGGTCAATGGGGGTCTGGGTCAATGGGGGTCTGGGTCAATGGGAGTCTGGACCTATGGGGTCTGGGTCAAAGGGGGTCTGGGTCAATGGGGGTCTGGGTCAATGGGGGTCTGGGTCAATGGGAGTCTGGACCTATGGGGTCTGGGTCAAAGGGGGTCTGGGTCAATGGGGGTCTGGGTCAATGGGGGTCTGGGTCAATGGGGGTCTGGGTCAATGGGGGTCTGGACCTATGGGGTCTGGGTCAATGGGGGTCTGGGTCAATGGGGGTCTGGACCTATGGGGTCTGGGTCAATGGGGGTCTGGACCTATGGGGTCTGGGTCAATGGGGGTCTGGGTCAATGGGGGTCTGGACCTATGGGGTCTGGGTCAATGGGGGTCTGGACCTATGGGGTCTGGGTCAAAAGGAATGCAATACATAGGGAATAGGGTGCTCAGACTTCATTGTGGCATTGTGGGAAATGTGTGCCCTGTATTGCTGGGAATGTGAACATTTGACTTGCTATGTCTTTATGTGTGTTGTGTTGTTGACTGAACTCACAGCTCCAGGTGATCTCTCTTCTCTGTCCTCTGTTGTTTACATGTCGGTCATTTAGCAGACACTCTTATCCAGAGTGACTTGCATAATAAATACTAATAACACTTTTAGAACAAAATAATAGAATTTATTCAGAAACACATTAAGTGGTAAGTGTTCGTTCTACTACAAACTAGGGTCAATATTTAGTCACAGGCTAAATATCATATGGACATTCCTATACAATAAGAATATTTGAATGAAAAAAAAATGAATGTTTACATTGACATTTTAGTCTTGTGCAACTTAACGTTAATGATGTCACTGTCATTTATATTAAACAGGTATAATTTAATTAACAAGTATTTTAAAGGAATACTTCGGCATTTTGGCAATGATAGCAGATACTCCTAGACTTCGCCATTGTGCCATTGTGCCATTGTGCTAACGCTAGTTAGCATTGGCTCACAACACTACCTCTAACTTCCTTCATACTAAACACAGAGACATAAAAATGGTATCCACGACTTCATCTGACTCTGGGGAAGTAGACAAAGGGCATCATTGCCAAAATCCCGAAGCATCCCTTTAAATAAACAAGTCATTTAACAAGTCATTTAACAAGTCATTTAACAATAACAAGTCATTTAACAAGTCATTTAACAAGTCATTTAACAAGTCATTTAAATGAACTAAAACACGGTAGGAAAGTACGAACAGAGAATGTGAACCCTGCCTGTTGACCTCAGACGTTTCCAGGTAGACTATATGTCAAGAGGTCAAATACATCACTTTGTCCATTTCCACGGGTCAACATCAAAGCCAAAGACAAAAAACACATCAACGTTCATTATTCCCTTCTAAGACATCTACGTTACAGCCATGCTACTCTACAGAGTTTAGGGTCCATTTCAATTCAGGAAATGTAGAAGATAATCAGATATCCATTTTCCATGGAAACTTTTTATATTTAAAGAATTTTGAAATGATTTTCCTTGAATTAGGAGTTATCTTATTATCACTGCTTCTGATGGAAAATGCTGGGTCTCACACAGGTACAGCCCACATTTACACTCTCACTGTCCAGTTTGTAGAAATAACACTTCTTCTTCCCCTTCTTCCTCCCCTTCCCCCCGTTGCTGCCCTTCTCTCCCTGAACCCTGCAAAAAAAGTCCCCAAAGGTCAGACAACTGATTCAGATATATTAATTATAACAGTACATTTATCACCCTTTTATTTCTCAAACAAAAGTGAACTTAATTCAATTCAATACATGAAATGTATCCTCTGAGGAGCGATTTAAGATAAGGTAAGTCAGTAATCGTAATAATATCATAATATGTCCAAAGATTACCTGCGGAGCACCAAGGTCTGATGGAGTATGGGTTTGGACTCCAACCCCATGTCCTCTTCTCCGTCTGGGGTTAGACAGCCAGACCTCTGGCACTGAGCCTGGGAGATATGTTGAGGGACCCGGGTCTCATCGTATGTGTCGCTGGTTAGGGAGAGCGGGCGGAATAGGGGGGTGGGGAGGGGAATAGATAGAGAGAGAGAGAGAGAGAGAGAGAGAGAGACCTGTTATTCGTCGCCTAAAAAAAAAAAGTGTAAAGTGTATATCATCGAGACACAAAATGCCACAAAACACATTTAATAATATATATATATTCATTCTATTTCCGTTAAACTTGTCATTTATGTAAATTGTTTTAGTTATGAACACATCACATCCATGTCCAACAGTAGCTGTACTATAACAAAGTCACCTGTATGTCCACGGAGAGAGAGACCTGGTGGCTTTATGAAGGACAGGGAAGACAGCGGTCTTCAGGTTAGGATCCAGAACTAAACCTACAGTCATTACTCTCTGTTCGACTGGTCCGGAGCCATTGGCTGCCTTCCGTTTGGTCTCCTGGCATTTCTTACGTCCATCCAGTGACATGATCAGACCCAGCACCAGTAAACCTCTGAAGACCTGACCAACACGACAGAGCTTCAATACCCGTTCACCCATATCTATAATAACACTTGTAAAAATGGTGGTCATTTAGTAACGAACAGCACATAAAGTTATCGTGATACAAAGGCTGGTTTACACAGACAACCCAATTCTGATCTTTTGCCTAATTATTGGAAAGACCAATTAGAGGAAAAAGATCAGAATTGGGCTGTCTGTGTAAACGCAGACAAACAAAGTCTAAATTAAATGTCAAAATCAAAAATGAATTGGCAGAAAAATGTCCCCTATCCACCCCTACCTGATATCCTAACAGGCAAAACTGTACATAGTGAAATTGTCCTATTCGTAGCAAGGGGTTAAAGAACAGTTGAGACTCACCGTGGCCAGAAGCATATCTCTCTCTCTCTCTCGCTCTGTCTATCTGTCTCTGTCTGTCTCTCTCTCTCTTTCTCGCTCTCTCTGCTGTCTGTCTGTCTCTTCAGAGGGAAACGTTGCTGTGACAGAATGTTTCAAGTTGCCTTTGTTCTAGAAGCAGGGAAGGTTCCAACGCTGTACGTATTTCCGGTGACTGTCGTCGATCAACAGATAACACACTTAGATCAAAAATATTGATGATGTAGTTCGATTTTTTTTATTTTTTTATCCCAGAGATAGTATCAAGATGTTTCAGAGCATATGTAATGAAATGCAAAACCATAGAATATCTATTAAGTATTAATTAACAACCAAGGTTGGGGTCAATTCCATTTGAATTCCAGTCAAATCAGGAGCTACACTGAAATTCTAAATTCAATTATCTTCAATGCTTTTTCAATGAGCAAAACAAAATGTTCACTGGAATTTGGTGAACATTCTGAACAGACTGGAATTTGGTGAACATTCTGAATAGACTGGAATTTGGTGAACATTCTGAATAGACTGGAATTTGGTGAACATTCTGAATAGACTGGAATTTGGTGAACATTCTGAATAGACTGGAATTTGGTGAACATTCTGAATAGACTGGAATTTGGTGAACATTCTGAACAGACTGGAATTTGGTGAACATTCTGAATAGACTGGAATTTGGTGAACATTCTGAATAGACTGGAATTTGGTGAACATTCTGAACAGACTGGAATTTGGTGAACATTCTGAACAGACTGGAATTTGGTGAACATTCTGAATAGACTGGAATTTGGTGAACATTCTGAACAGACTGGAATTTGGTGAACATTCTGAACAGACTGGAATTGAAATGGAATTGATCCCAACCTTGGTTGTTAATACAGTGGGTTTGAGAGAATCATGTCAGCAGGAACACATATCAACATAAACCTCAGGTCGTGACCTTTAACTCAGGAAGTCAACATGTAACTCTGTATAATGGTAGTGTGCTACAGAATCCCATTTAACTCTCTATAATGGTAGTGTGCTACAGAATCCCATTTAACTCTCTATAATGGTAGTGTGCTACAGAATCCCATTTAACTCTCTATAATGGTAGTGTGCTACAGAATCCCATTTAACTCTCTATAATGGTAGTGTGCTACAGAATCCCATTTAACTCTCTATAATGGTAGTGTGCTACAGAATCCCATTTAACTCTCTATAATGGTAGTGTGCTACAGTATCCCATTCTTTTTACCATTTATCACCAGAACAATCTGACAGTGACACCCGTTGTGCCTACTACAGCTCCTTCTCTACATCCTCTCGTTGGCCTTACCTCTTTTTTTCTCTCTCTTTTTTTCTTTCCATTTCCTAAAGCGGTTCCATTTTACTTGACCTTATTTTGACTTACTGTAATCTCAACGTTAGAAGAAAGAAAAAAAAAACAATGAGTGGCTAGACCCCAGTCGTTCTCCTGTTGTTATAAAACCCTAGCCCTTGTTAGCTAACTGAAACGTACGTATCAAAGCTCTGAAACTGATGACCTAGGTGACATACATACTGAACAGACTAATGCCTACGTCCGGGGTTAGAAAGGTGTGAACGGGGAGTTTTCAAGGAGTGATTTGCTGTGCTGATATATACAGTAACTCTTTAGTAGGTCAGTCATGATCAGTCAGAAATAGAGGAAGGACTAAGAACAAACAAGAGAGAACTATTGTAAAGTAGACTGTGTCTGTAGAGTGTGTATAAGATGTATGGATTGAAGGTAGAAGCAGAAGTGTTTATTAGTTTACTCCAATTGGGGGATCGGCGGTAGGGTTTACGGGAAATAATAATAAAGGTATATTCTTTAAAAAAGTATGTATGTCTATATAGGTATGTGTATGTATATATGTGTATCTGTATGTCTATATAGGTATGTGTATGTATATATGTGTATATGTATGTCTATATAGGTATGTGCAAGTATATACAGTGCCTTGCGAAAGTATTCGGCCCCCTTGAACTTTGCGACCTTTTGCCACATTTCAGGCTTCAAACATAAAGATATAAACTGTATTTTTTTGTGAAGAATCAACAACAAGTGGGACACAATCATGAAGTGGAACGACATTTATTGGATATTTCAAACTTTTTTAACAAATCAAAAACTGAAAAATTGGGCGTGCAAAATTATTCAGCCCCTTTACTTTCAGTGCAGCAAACTCTCTCCAGAAGTTCAGTGAGGATCTCTGAATGATCCAATGTTGACCTAAATGACTAATGATGATAAATACAATCCACCTGTGTGTAATCAAGTCTCCATATAAATGCACCTGCACTGTGATAGTCTCAGAGGTCCGTTAAAAGCGCAGAGAGCATCATGAAGAACAAGGAACACACCAGGCAGGTCCGAGATACTGTTGTGAAGAAGTTTAAAGCCGGATTTGGATACAAAAAGATTTCCCAAGCTTTAAACATCCCAAGGAGCACTGTGCAAGCGATAATATTGAAATGGAAGGAGTATCAGACCACTGCAAATCTACCAAGACCTGGCCGTCCCTCTAAACTTTCAGCTCATACAAGGAGAAGACTGATCAGAGATGCAGCCAAGAGGCCCATGATCATTCTGGATGAACTGCCGAGATCTACAGCTGAGGTGGGAGACTCTGTCCATAGGACAACAATCAGTCGTATATTGCACAAATCTGGCCTTTATGGAAGAGTGGCAAGAAGAAAGCCATTCTTAAAGATATTCATAAAGAGTGTCGTTTAAAGTTTGCCACAAGCCACCTGGGAGACACACCAAACATGTGGAAGAAGGTGCTCTGGTCAGATGAAACCAAAATTGAACTTTTTGGCAACAATGCAAAACGTTATGTTTGGCGTAAAAGCAACACAGCTCATCACCCTGAACACACCATCCCCACTGTCAAACATGATGGTGGCAGCATCATGGTTTGGGCCTGCTTTTCTTCAGCAGGGACAGGGAAGATGGTTAAAATTGATGGGAAGATGGATGGAGCCAAATACAGGACCATTCTGGAAGAAAACCTGATGGAGTCTGCAAAAGACCTTAGACTGGGACGGAGATTTGTCTTCCAACAAGACAATGATCCAAAACATAAAGCAAAATCTACAATGGAATGGTTCAAAAATAAACATATCCAGGTGTTAGAATGGCCAAGTCAAAGTCCAGACCTGAATCCAATCGAGAATCTGTGGAAAGAACTGAAAACTGCTGTTCACAAATGCTCTCAATCCAACCTCACTGAGCTCGAGCTGTTTTGCAAGGAGGAATGGGAAAAAATTTCAGTCTCTCGATGTGCAAAACTGATAGAGACATACCCCAAGCGACTTACAGCTGTAATCGCAGCAAAAGGTGGCGCTACAAAGTATTAACTTAAGGGGGCTGAATAATTTTGCACGCCCAATTTTTCAGTTTTTGATTTGTTAAAAAAGTTTGAAATATCCAATAAATGTCGTTCCACTTCATGATTTTGTCCCACTTGTTGTTGATTCTTCACAAAAAAATACAGTTTTATATCTTTATGTTTGAAGCCTGAAATGTGGCAAAAGGTCGCAAAGTTCAAGGGGGCCGAATACTTTCGCAAGGCACTGTATGTGTATATGTCTGTCTATATAGGTATGTGTATGTATATATGTGTATATGTATGCATGTGTGTATGGATATATATATTTACCCCCCAAAACTATACGGTTGATTGGAAACAACCCGGTCGCATTCCGCTTCGCTCCACAGGTAGTATCACATTTTCATTTCATTTCATTACAGTACAACGGTTTGATTTGTTTGATCGTAGCTAGCTACATAGCTAGCTACATAGCCGTCTTTGTATCAAAGATAATTGTGTAGTCTAGAGCGATTTTCTAGGTTAGCTAGCCAGCTATTGTCGTTCTTTTAACGCAACGTAACGTAATCAACACTGCTAGCTAGCCAGCTAGCCCCCGAATAGCAGCACTGTCGAAACTATCACACCCAACGGAACGACTTGATTAGTGTAGTGTCAACAACGCAGCCACTGCCAGCTAGCCTACAAAGTCAACAACGCAGCCACTGCCAGCTAGCCTACTTCAGCAGTACTGTATCATTTTAATCATTTTAGTCAATAAGATTCTTGCTACGTAAGCTTAACTTTCTGAACATTCGAGACGTGTAGTCCACTTGTCATTCCAATCTCCTTTGCATTAGCGTAGCCTCTTCTGTAGCCTGTCAACTATGTGTCTGTCTATCCCTGTTCTCTCCTCTCTGCACAGACCATGCAAACGCTCCACACCGCGTGGCCGCGGCCACCCTAATCTGGTGGTCCCAGCGCGCACGACCCACGTGGAGTTCCAGGTCTCCGGTAGCCTCTGGAACTGCCGATCTGCGGCCAACAAGGCAGAGTTCATCTCAGCCTATGCCTACCTCCAGTCCCTCGACTTCGTGGCACTGACGGAAACATGGATCACCACAGATAACACTGCTACTCCTACTGCTCTCTCTTCGTCCGCCCACGTGTTCTCGCACACCCCGAGAGCTTCTGGTCAGCGGGGTGGTGGCACCGGGATCCTCATCTCTCCCAAGTGGTCATTCTCTCTTTCTCCCCTTACCCATCTGTCTATCGCCTCCTTTGAATTCCATGCTGTCACAGTTACCAGCCCTTTCAAGCTTAACATCCTTATCATTTATCGCCCTCCAGGTTCCCTCGGAGAGTTCATCAATGAGCTTGATGCCTTGATAAGCTCCTTTCCTGAGGACGGCTCACCTCTCACAGTTCTGGGCGACTTTAACCTCCCCACGTCTACCTTTGACTCATTCCTCTCTGCCTCCTTCTTTCCACTCCTCTCCTCTTTTGACCTCACCCTCTCACCTTCCCCCCTACTCACAAGGCAG